>NC_090403.1:51571094-51926094 GCF_036365525.1 Heterodontus francisci
TGTGTATCCCTGATTTTAATCTTTCCAGCAATGGTGGCCATGCTTTCAGCTGCCTAGATCCTAGCTCTGGCATTCCCTCCCTACACATCTCTGCCTCTCTCTCTTTCTCCTCTTTTAAGATGCTCCTTTAAACCTACCTCTTTGACCAAGCTTTTAGTCACCTGTCCTAATGTCTCCTTATGTGGCTCAGTGTCAAATTTTGTTTGATAACGCTCCTGTGAAGTACCTTGGGATGTTTTACCACCTTAAAGCTGCTATATAAATACTAGCTAATGTTGTTAATGCTCCACATTCACATTTGCACTTGAGGTCCTTAAGCCTCAGGGTATCAGTGGGAAAACTCACATCTGAGCTAGTTGCAGATTTGGAATGCAAGAGTTTCTCAGCTCCTTTCTTTGTTTAACCCTTATTCAGGCTGAACAATTTTTTTTTTTTAAGAGCTACAGCATTGAAACAGGCCCTTCTGCCCCCCCGAGTCTGTGCCGACCATCAACCACCCATCTATACTAAACCTACACTAATCCCATATTCCTACCACATCCCCACCTTCCCTATATTCCCCTACCACCTACCTATACTAGGGGCAATTTATAATGGCCAATTGACCCATCAACCTGCAAGTCTTTGGCTGTGGGAGGAAACTGGAGCACCCGGCAAAAACCCACACGGTCACAGGGAGAACTTGCAAACTCCGCACAGGCAGTACCCAGAATCGAACCCGGATCCCTGGAGCTGTGAGGCTGCGGTGCTAACACAACAAATCTTAAAAGCTAACACAACAAATCTTAAAATTTGACATGTGGCTTGGTGTTGAATTTTGTCTGAATTTTTTTTTAAATTCTTTCATGGGATGTGGGTGTCGCTGTCAAGTCCAGCATTTGCTGCCCATCCCTAATTGTTCTTGACAATTAAATGGCTTGTTAGGCCATTTCAGAGGGCAGTCCACAATGCTTCCAAGTTTTTAGAGGGACACAGGTGTATATGTGCAGAAGTCATTGAAGATAGCAGGACAGGTTGAGAGAGCAGCTAATAAAAGCATACAGTATTAATTATTAGCTTTATTAATAGGGGCATAGAATACAAGAGCAAGGAAGTTATGTTGAACTTGTATAAGACACTAGTTCCACCTCAGCTGGAGTGTTGCATCCAGTTCTGGGCACCGCACTTGAGGAAAGACACAAGGGCATTGGAGACAGTACATAAAAGATTCACGAGAATGGTTCCAGGGATGAGGAATTTCAGTTATGAAGATATATTGGAGAAGTTAGGACTGTTTTCCTTGGAGAAGAGAAGGCTGAGAGGTGATTTGATAGAGGTATTTAAAATCATGAGGGGTCTGGACAGAGTAGATAGAGAGAAACTGTTCCCACTCATGTAAGGATCGAGAACGAGAGGGCACAGATTTAAAGTATTTGGTAAGAGAATAAAAAGTGACATGAGGAAAAACTTTTTCACGCAGCAAGTGGTTAAGGTCTGGAATGCGCTGCCTGAGAACGTGGTGGAGCCAGGTTCAATTGAGGCCTTCAAAAGGGAATTAGACTGTTAGCTGAAAAGGAAGAACGTGCAGAGTTATGGGGAGAAGGCGGGGGAATGGAACTGAGTGAATTGCTCTTTCAGAGAGCCAGTAGAGACACGATGGGCCGAATGGCCTCCTTCTGCACTGGAACAATTCTGTGATTCTGTTTGGATGGATGCAGATGGTGCTTCAATTCATTTAATCTCAGTGAATCCTACAGTTTTCCCATTACAGTTCCAACGCCCACCTGAACACATCTCAAATGAAGGACAGCACCTCCAATAATACAGCTTTCCCTCAGTACCACAAGTGCCAGCCACAATCCTACAGCGATATTTGAAGCACAACCATCTAACTCAAGGTGAGAGGTCAGAAGTGAGCCAATCATATCAATGTCCTGAGGTGCTTCACATGTGTGTAATCAGACAAAAATTGACACTGAACCAAAGGAGGAGACATCAGCATAGGTGAGAGCTTAAATCAAGTCCCTATCCACCTATCAATTATTGGGACATAACACTACCCATGACAATGTTCGAAGGAAAGTCGGGCAGTCCCTCCTGGTGTCCTGGCCAATATTTATCCCTCAACCAACATCACTGAAACATTAAGTGGTCATTCATCTCATTGCTGTTTATGGCATCTTGCTGTGCCAAAACTGGCTGTATAAATGTAAGTTGTTGTTGTTGCTAGATTGAGCCAATTCCATTAGAAGTAGATCAGTTATATCAAGGGAATGTTAATACGCCAAAGGATTCTGCCTCTCTTAAGTTCATTCAGGATTCGACTTGATGTGGGGCAAGGCTCCGTTTGATGAATTAGCACCAACTTTTAAATACATAGCACAGTGAAATAATCCTATAGTTCTTCACTGGAGGAGAAATGGCACAAGTGCCAAACTTTCTGTGAGGATTTAAGAGAGGCCACTGAAGGCTTGGTCAGAGAGATAGATTTTATTGAAATAAAAGCAGTAAGTGCTGGAAAGGTGGACTGATACACCGCACCAAACAACATGAAAAAAGGAAAGAAGGTACCAGCCCTTCGCTTTGCAAGCTGGAACGTCAGAACTATGTGTCCTGGCCTGTCGGAAGACCTTACACAAATCAACGATTCTCGGAAGACCGCCATCATTAACAACGAGCTCAGTAGATTCAATGTGGACATTGCAGCACTTCAGGAGACTCGCCTCCCCGCGAGTGGCTCTCTAGCAGAGCAAGACCACACCTTCTTCTGGCAGGGCAGGGATCCTGAAGAACCAAGACAGCATGGAGTGGGCTTCGCCATCAGAAACTCCTTGCTCAGCATGATAGAGCCTCCCTCAAATGGCTCGGAACGCATACTGTCCATCCGACTGCTCACCACCTCTGGTCCAGTACACCTACTCAGCATCTATGCTCCAACACTCTGCTCCGCACCTGAAGCTAAAGACCAGTTCTATGAACAACTCCATAACATCATTAGCAGCATCCCCAACACCGAACACCTATTCCTGCTGGGGGACTTTAATGCCAGGGTTGGGGCCGACCATGACTCATGGCCCTCCTGCCTTGGGCGCTATGGCGTTGGAAGGATGAATGAGAACGGGCAGAGACTGCTTGAGTTGTGTACCTATCATAACCTCTGCATCACCAACTCGTTCTTTCACACTAAACCGTCACCAGGTTTCATGGAGGCACCCAAGATCACGTCGTTGGCACCAGCTAGACCTCATTGTCACAAGGCGAGCCGCCTTAAACAGTGTTCAAATCACACGCAGCTTCCACAGTGCGGACTGCGACACCGACCACTCCCTGGTGTGCAGCAAGGTTAGACTCAGACCAAAGAAGTTGCATCATTCCAAGCAGAAGGGCCACCCGCGCATCAACACGAGCAGAATTTCTCACCCACAGCTGTTACAAAAATTTCTAAATTCACTTGTAACAGCCCTTCAAAACACTCCCACAGGGGATGCTGAGACCAAGTGGGCCCACATCAGAGACGCCATCTATGAGTCAGCTTTGACCACCTACGGCAAAAGTGCGAAGAGAAATGCAGACTGGTTTCAATCTCATAATGAAGAGCTGGAACCTGTCATAGCCGCTAAGCGCATTGCACTTTTGAACTACAAGAAAGCCCCCAGCGATTTAACATCCGCAGCACTTAAAGCAGCCAGAAGTACTGCACAAAGAACAGCTAGGCGTTGCGCAAACGACTACTGGCAACACCTATGCAGTCATATTCAGCTGGCCTCAGACACCGGAAACATCAGAGGAATGTATGATGGCATGAAGAGAGCTCTTGGGCCAACCATCAAGAAGATTGCCCCCCTCAAATCTAAATCGGGGGACATAATCACTGACCAACGCAAACAGATGGACCGCTGGGTTGAGCACTACCTAGAACTGTACTCCAGGGAGAATGCTGTCACTGAGACTGCCCTCAATGCAGCCCAGCCTCTACCAGTCATGGATGAGCTGGACATACAGCCAACCAAATCGGAACTCAGTGATGCCATTGATTCCCTAGCCAGCGGAAAAGCCCCTGGGAAGGACAGCATTACCCCTGAAATAATCAAGAGTGCCAAGCCTGCTATACTCTCAGCACTACATGAACTGCTATGCCTGTGCTGGGACGAGGGAGCAGTACCCCAGGACATGCGCGATGCCAACATCATCACCCTCTATAAAAACAAAGGTGACCGCGGTGACTGCAACAACTACCGTGGAATCTCCCTGCTCAGCATAGTGGGGAAAGTCTTTGCTCGAGTCGCTCTGAACAGGCTCCAGAAGCTGGCCGAGCGCGTCTACCCTGAGGCACAGTGTGGCTTTCGTGCAGAGAGATCGACTATTGACATGCTGTTCTCCCTTCGTCAGATACAGGAGAAATGCCGTGAACAACAGATGCCCCTCTACATTGCTTTCATTGATCTCACCAAAGCCTTTGACCTCGTCAGCAGACGTGGTCTCTTCAGACTACTAGAAAAGATCGGATCACCTCATTCCATGACAATATGAAAGGCACAATTCAACATGGTGGCTCCTCATCAGAGCCCTTTCCTATCCTGAGTGGTGTGAAACAGGGCTGTGTTCTCGCACCCACACTTTTTGGGATTTTCTTCTCCCTGCTGCTTTCACATGCGTTCAAATCCTCTGAAGAAGGAATTTTCCTCCACACAAGATCAGGGGGCAGGTTGTTCAACCTTGCCCGTCTAAGAGCGAAGTCCAAAGTACGGAAAGTCCTCATCAGAGAACTCCTCTTTGCTGACGATGCTGCTTTAACATCTCACACTGAAGAAAGCCTGCAGACTCTCATCGACAGGTTTGCGTCTGCCTGCAATGAATTTGGCCTAACCATCAGCCTCAAGAAAACGAACATCATGGGGCAGGATGTCAGAAATGCTCCATCCATCAATATTGGCGACCACGCTCTGGAAGTGGTTCAAGAGTTCACCTACCTAGGCTCAACTATCACCAGTAACCTGTCTCTAGATGCAGAAATCAACAAGCGCATGGGTAAGGCTTCCACTGCTATGTCCAGACTGGCCAAGAGAGTGTGGGAAAATGGCGCACTGACACGGAACACAAAAGTCCGAGTGTATCAGGCCTGTGTCCTCAGTACCTTGCTCTACGGCAGCGAGGCCTGGACAACGTATGCCAGCCAAGAGCGACGTCTCAATTCATTCCATCTTCGCTGCCTTCGGAGAATACTTGGCATCAGGTGGCAGGACTATATCTCCAACACAGAAGTCCTTGAAGCGGCCAACATCCCCAGCTTATACACACTACTGAGTCAGCGGCGCTTGAGATGGCTTGGCCATGTGAGCCGCATGGAAGATGGCAGGATCCCCAAAGACACATTGTACAGCGAGCTCGCCACTGGTATCAGACCCATCGGCCGTCCATGTCCCCGTTATAAAGACGTCTGCAAACGTGACATGAAATCGTGTGACATTGATCACAAGTCGTGGGAGTCAGTTGCCAGCATTCGCCAGAGCTGGCGGGCAGCCATAAAGACAGGGCTAAATTGTGGCGAGTCAAAGAGACTTAGTAGTTGGCAGGAAAAAAGACAGAGGCGCAAGGGGAGAGCCAACTGTGCAACAGCCCCAACAAACAAATTTCTCTGCAGCACCTGTGGAAGAGCCTGTCACTCCAGAATTGGCCTTTATAGCCACTCCAGGCGCTGCTTCACAAACCACTGACCACCTCCAGGCGCGTATCCATTGTCTCTCGAGATAAGGAGGCCCAAAGAAGTGCTGGAAATACTCAGCAGGTCTGGCAGCATCTGTGAAGAGAGAAACAGAGTTAACATTTCAGCTCAGTGACCTTTCATCGCTGCCTGACCTGCTGAGCATTTCCAGCATTTTCTGTCTTGATTTCAGATTTCCAGCATCCGCAGTACTCTGCTTCTTTTTAAGTTAGATTTTACTGAAGCTGGGAGAGAAACAGGAGGGTTTTTCTTTTGTTTAAGAGGAAGTTCCAGAGAACAACTGAAATGGCTGAAGCTTCTGTCAGATCAGATGGACGAAGGATGCACGAAAGGCCAATGTGAAATGAATGGAGAACCTGGGAGGGGACACAAGGCGGAAGAGGGTGCAACGGTTCAGCTTGCTGGAGAGATTTTAAATTTGGTGCGTTGGGGGAAATCTGAGCCCACATAGGTCAGAAAGTATTTGTTGGGGGAGTGGGGAACTGTATAGGAATGTGCTCCATCATTGATGGCCGTGCCTTCAACTGCCTAGGCCCCAAGCTCTCAAATTTACTTCCTAAACCTCTCCAATTTTCTATTGCTCTCTCCTCCTTTAAGATACACTTTAAAACCTACCTTCTTGACCAATCTTTTAATTTGGTTTAATAATGCTCCTGTGAAACACCTTGGGATTTTTTACTGCATTAAAGGTGCTGTAGCATTAACAGGCTGTTGTTGAACATGACCTACATAAAAGTGGGGACTCACAAAGGTGTCTGGCTAAAAGCAGTCGAACTGGTTATGTTGATTTGACATCATAATGAATTTAAAATCACTGAATCTTTCATAGAATGTTTCAGACAGCTGTTGCACATTGTCTATTCTATTAAGCCTCTGAGATCTAGAGACAGTTTCAGTTTTTGCCTCTTTTTCTTGAAATATTCAACTCATCCGACAAACTGTCCTTTCAAGTGCGTATTCTTCGTGCACTGAGACTGTGCTGGTAGCCTGCAAAACCAAGAAACCTCAAAGCTTTCACCAGAGGGGTCAGACAGGGCCTCTGTTTATTGTCTCGGACAAATGTCGGCATTTCTGACAGTGCGGTATTCCTTCAGTACTGGCACTGGGAGTGTCAGCTAGGATTTTGTGCTCAAGTCTCTGGAGTGGAACTTGAATCCAAAGCCTCCTGACTCACATGCTACCGAGTGAAGCATGGCTGAGACCCAAAGGCATTAACCAATTGCGTCAAGTCCCAATGCACAGGTCTCACATAATCAGTGCTGCTGGGAAAAAAATAAGTTCTCAGGTGCCACCAATCTGATGCCAGTGTAAAGTTAACTGCGGGTATTTATGATGCCGGTAGGAATCCCTGCCCCCACTCGCCTTGTAAACTGGCTCTATGCCAGAATTGCTTGCATTCTACCTGCACGGGTCAGCAAATGCCAGCACCAGTCAAGCCACGCGAGTGTGCAATAGCACGCTCTTGTCTGCAAAACCTTCCTACACGCAGGCCAGAACTAGTTAACAGTGTAAACGCTGGACAGCAGTGCACAATGCTTCCTCTCGCAGCAACCAGGTCTCGAGTGAAGATACAAGCAACAACGTGAAACAGCACAACACACGACAGTGGTCAAATCAGGTAGTGTGACCCCTGAATTCACAAGGGAGACCTGGATGCAAAAGACCTCAGTCCAAGCCTGATCAGTACAACAATTCTGCAATCCTCCCATTATAGCATCTAGTTCTTCATAAATCTCCCTGACCTCTCACCTTTCCTGATGTAGGAACATAGGATCAGAAGTAGGCCATTCGGCCCCTTGTGCCTGCTCCACCATTCAATAAGATCATGGCTGATCTGTTTCTGTCTCGAATTCCCGAGTGTCAACAGTTTTTAGGAGGAGAGTTCCAGATTCCCACTACCCATTGTGCGACTAAGTGTTTCCAGACATCACCCCTGATGGTCTAACTCTAATTTTAAGGCTATGTCCCCTTGCTCCGGACTCTCCCGAGTCAATCCACATGCTCATCCCTCTCAGTATAAGGAAACAGTTTCTGACATTTGTCCTAAACTTAACCTGTATCTTCCTATCCCACTGCTCTGATTTTCCCAAAATCTAGAGTTGTGAGTTAACTTTGTGCAGTTCAATGTGTTGTAAATCTCCACACAGCCCCTCCAAGATGTTTCCTTTTGAGGCTGAACAGCACTAGTTTAATAGGTTGTTCCATGTGGCACTGAGGGAGGGGGGTGGGGTGGAAATCAGCTTCGCTGCTCTTGTTTGCAAGGCCTCGGGGAATCAGTAGTCTCCTTTAAAATGCAGTAGCTGGGAGTGCCCGCATTACCACATAAGACCCAATAACAGAAGCAACAGGCTCGCAATCAACTGATGAGCATACTTGTGTGAGAGGCCACCTAAACGGAACAGTACACAAAGGGCAGCCTTGTGTGGCTGAAAGCTGGAGGTGTTGATAAGCTATTGGGCCACGGCAATTGCAGATGCATCGCAATGTTCAAAGCCCCACCTCTGTTTTACAGGTACTGGATTTCAGTTTCCTCTTACGTGGCATAACACAGTGTAGCCAGTGACAACTGTAACAAATGCAAACGCTTCACAAATTTGATCCTCGTGACTTCGAGCAGCACAAGACAAACAGAAGGATACTTTGCACTTTTGTATGTTCTTACTGGTGTAGGCAGTCAGGACCAGGGAGAAAGACATCAAAGGTTCAAAAATTTCAATTTTTTTTTTTTGCTAACAGATCCAGAGCTAATCAGTTCCGAACTTCGACCAGTGAAATTATGCTTCTAAATGAGAAATTGCAATGAATAGTAGGGATGTTATCAATAGATTAGCAATACACACACAACTTGCATTTATATAGCACCTTTAACGTAGTAAAGCATTCCAAGGTGTGTCACAGAAGCGTTACCAAAAATATGTGACACCGAGCCACATATCGAGATACAACAGGTGACAAAAGGTTTGGTCAGTGGTTGTTTATAAGGAACATCTTAAAAGGAGGAGAGGTGTAGAGCTTTAGGGAGGGAATTCCAGAGTTTAGCATCGAGGCAGCTAAGCCACCAAATAGTGGAGTGATGAAAATCAGGGATATACAAGAGGCCAGAATTCAAGGAGCGTAGAGATCTTGGAATGGTGCAGGGCTGGATGTGGTTATAGAGATAGGGTTATAAAATGGCCACAATGAAAGCATAACTGTCTTTGCTACCGTTTATATAAGGTTTACTGCTCCAGACTTGAATCTGCTCCAGATTCAGCACAAACCAAGAAAGGGAGCTGGGAAGGAGAAGTCTTCTGTAAACACAGCTTGGAGCAGGGGCCTGAATGCACCCACTCCAGCAGCTGCCCGAATCCATCAGTCCAGCACGGACAAGCTCTTGAGGAAGCTACAGAGCAGCCAACACACACACACATGTGCGCACCCACACACACAGACACACACATGTGCGCACCCACACACACAGACACACACATGTGCGCATCCACACACACAGACACACATGCTCACCGGATATTCAAGAGACTCTAATCAGGGCAGCCTGGCTGCAACAAAAGCATAGGCTCAACCCACGCCACCATTTAGATTCAGGTGAAGAGGCCCTTTTCATCCTTGTAGCATTCCAGCCCTATTCCATCTAACTATTACTTGGAAAAGTCCGTGTCCTGCCTTCAACCATCCTTCCTGACAACCCACCCCAGCTGTTGGTCACTGTGTAAAGAAACACTTGTAAAGATATCTGTCCTAAACATAGCCCTGAACCTCACATCCTGCTGCCATGCAGTCTCTCATAGAATTGTACCGACATATCTTCCTCTAATCATATAAATATCTTGCACAATTTCAAAAGGGGGCGGCACAGTGGCGCAGTGGTTAGCACCGCAGTTCCAGCGACCCGGGTTCAGTTCTGGGTACTGCCTGTGCGGAGTTTGCAAGTTCTCCCTGTGACCGCGTGGGTTTTCTCCGGGTGCTCCGGTTTCCTCCCACAGCCAAAGACTTGCAGGTTGATAGGTAAATTGGCCATTGTAAATTGCCCCTAGTGTAGGTTGGTGGTAGGAGAATTGAGGGAAGGTGGGGATGTGGTAGGAATATGGGATTAATGTAGGATTACCATAAATGGGTGGTTGATGGTCAGCACAGACTCGGTGGGCTGAAGGGCCTGTTTCAGTGCTATATCTCTAAATAAATTTAAAAAAAGGACCCTTCTGAAAAGTCTCTGAGGCTGAAGACCCTCAACATGTATAAGTCAATCCTCATAGCTCAAGCAAAGGATTAGCCCTGCTCTACCTCTAGACTCTGAGACATCCCATCCCCACACTTCTGGTACACCAACTGAACTGTCAAGAAACAGCACTCAGTGATTAACTGCACGAGCCAGGAGAACTGATGAGTTTACAAGTCTGAGGATTCACCTCTGGTGTTAGCTGGTGCATCTAAATCAGCACAGAATGTACTTGGAATCTTCCTGGTCAGTATGCTGAGTATAACCTCACACAGTACACTTATCGACCAAACTGTCTGAATACCTTCTCATGTTAAATTTTTCAGTCTAAAGTGGTGAGTCAAAACATCATGGCATATTCATAAGTTATATACAAAGAACAACACATGCATTTACACATTGCCTTTAACTACATAGTAAAAATGCACCAAGACATTTTACAGGAGTGTTCTCAAAAAACATTTGACATTGAGACACATAGGAAAATATAGGACCAAACGCTTGGTCAGAGGTTGGGTTTAAGGAGCATCTGAGGCAGAGATGGAGAGTTTTAATGAGGGAATTCCAGAGTCACGTTTTAGGCAGCTGAAGGCACGGCTGCCAAAGATGGAGTGATGCAAATCAGGAATGGGCAAGAGGCTTGAACTGGATGAGAACAGAGATTGCAAAGTATTGTGGGGCTGGAGGAGGTTACAGAGATATGGAGGGGTAAGGCCATGGAGGGAGTTGAACACAAGGAAGGGGAAATGCAAAATTGAGGCATTGCCAGACTGGGAGCGAATGTAGGTCAGTGGGCACATGACTGATGGGTGAATGGGTCTTGGTGCGAGTTACAATACGGACAGCAGAGTTTTGGATAAGTTGGCCTACATGTGACTAGTCCCAGGCTACTGCAGTTGACCCTTAATGCCCTCTGACACCAAGTGGTCTCGCAAACCACTCAGTTGTAAAAATAATCACTCAAAGGATGACCCCACCTTCTTGGGGCAGCTAGTGATGAGCAATAATTGTGACGATGTGGGCATCACCCACATCCCAAAAACCAAACCACAACCAAAGACTGGAATAGAAAAGAATGAACAAAGTAAAAGTATCATCGGATTTGTAAGAAGGACATAGCTGTGAAACCACCTTAAAGACAGAGACTTGTATTTATATTGTACCTTACATGACTTCAGAATATCCCACTTTACAGCCAATGAATCCTAGTCATTGTTGTAACGTAGGAATTCAGCAGCCCATTTGCACACAGCAAGCTCCCACAAATGGCAATGTGATGATAACCAGATAATCTAATTTTGTTTGAGGGATAACATTTTGACCAGGACACTGGAGAGAACTCACCTGTTATTCTTCGACCAGTGCTATGGGATCTTTTACATTCAGCTAAGGGGATACATGGAGTCTCAGCCGAAAGACGGCTCCTCTGACAGTGCTGAATTCCCCCATTAATGCATTGGGAGTATCAGCCTAGATTATCTGCTCAAGGCTCTCGAGTGGGACTTGAACACATAACTTGACTTCAGAGACGAAAGCGCTACCCACTGAGCCACAGCACACTCCTCTACCCAACTCAGACCAGGGATCAACTCTAGGACTTTGCTGGTTTACCAATGAGGCATTGGAGAGGGATGGTGGTGTGGTAAATCAAGGACATCATTTTTCACTGGCAACCAAAAGCCACTCATCAATAACAAATGCAGTGGATGTCACAAGTCGCGAATAGTCCCACTCAATGAGCATGCTCATCAGCCACGCAAAGCAAAACCATCAACCGCCCAACAGTGCCAGCAAGACAGATCAAGATAAAATCATCCACGGTTGCTTCAGTGGAACAGAATGAAGAAATGCCAGATACCCTACAGTGATTTTATATGTGGATCTCATTTCAGGTGATTGCTTGCTCAAGGCTGTCTCTCAAGAGTCACGTCACCTGAATCTCTGCTGTAGATTAATGCCTTGTATTAATTTGCCAAATCCATTATTCTCTGTATAATAAAGACATATAGACACAATGCTGATTTTTTTAAAAATTCACAACAACCAACTCGTACTTCACTGAGTAAACAAGCTAGTGTCAGCTGTGGCTCAGTTGGTAGCAGTCCCACCTCTGAGTCAGAAGGTGTGGGTTCAAGTTGCTGTCTAGGACTGGAGCACAAACATTGAGGCTAACACTCCAGTGCAGTACTGAGCGAGTCCTGCACTCAGAGGTGCTGTCAGATGAGACATTAAACCGAGGCACAGTCTGCGCTCTCAGGTGGACATAAAAGATCCCATGGCCCTATTTTGAAGAAGAGCAGAGGGGGGTTCTCCCTGATGTCCTGGCTAATATTTACCCCTCAACCAACATCACAAATACAAATTACCTAGTTATTATCACATTGATGTTTGTGCACAATTTGGCTGCTGCATTTCCTACGTGACAACAGTGACTGCACTTCTGAAGTACTCCATCGGCTGCATAATGTTTTGAGAGGTCTGGAGGTTGTGAAAAGTGCTATGTCAATTGCAGGTTTTTTTTTTAAAGTATGCTGGTATTAATTTGGACTATATAGAATTTACAGCACAGAAACCGGCCATTCGCCCAATTGGTTTATGCTCCACATGAGCCTCCTCCCACCCTACTTCATCTCACCCTATCAGCATAACCTTCTGTTCCTTTCTCTCTCACTTGTTTATCCAGCTTCCCCTTAAATGTATCTAAGCTATCTCCTCAACTACTCTATGTGGTAGCGAGTTCCACATTCTGATCACTCTCTGGGTAAAGAAGTTTGGACTCAATGGACTGAATGTCCCCTTTCTGTGCTGTTATGACTATGAATTCCCTACTGGATTTATCAATAACTATCTTATATATGACCCTTTAATTCTAGCCCTCATTTTAAGCTGACATTTACACGTCAATATGTTCAGCCAAAAAGTTGGAGGTTGGGGGAGGGTGGTGGCAACACTGTACAGGGAGGAGGGGGGGGGGGGGGGGGTGTAATCTGTCATTCCAGCTAGTCATCAGTATCCAATGACCAATCACAATCCAGTGACCCTTCCTGGTGTGAGGCGTCAAGTGAGAACGGAATCAGACTTGGTATGCTGGCCTCTGTGGCCGAATTGCCTGCTCATACTGTTTGGGCTCATACCACAAAGAACAGGCACTTGGGGTGATACACTGGAGGGGGTGAATGCACCCTGGAACCTGAATCAGGAAGAAAGTAAAAGAGGTTGAAATGAATACATCTTGCGCTCCCAACCCTCAAACTTTGTGAAAGCCACTGCTACACATGTCTTAGGAAGTGGACATGAGGTTCATATTAAAAACCACGTCAACATCAGATTGTTTCCAATGATTATGAAGGGCACTTATTATGAAAACAACCTTATATGTCAAGATAACTAAATACATTGCTTAAACTGTGGAATTCCAGTTCCCTCTGGCTTCTTGTCTGATACAACCCTGCTGAGCTGCAGGTTTAGATTTGCTTTAGGTCTGCATCTTTCAGACTCGGTTTAACGAAACGTTTTCAGGTTGAACAAAAATTCTAAATCTATGTTTTAAAAAAATACACAACCAGACAAGTCCGCCCCAAAACCAAACACCGGAGCCATGATCAAAAAAAAAACTATCGCAGGTCAATACACAACAGACACACCAAGAAAATAATTTACCTTAACAACCATCACCACGTCACAGAAACGTGCAGGAGAGAAGGAGATGGGGTGGGGTAGGTTGGGGGGAGTTGCAAGATTTCAACCTGGGGGCTGGGAGCCTCTCTTTACTGCTGTATCGATGCACTCCCTTATTTATAGACAGAAAGAGTAACATCAGGAAGAGCAAAGCCCCTTTCGCAACCTGCGGGTGAATCCTCTCTTTAAACAGCTGAAAAAAAAATGCTTACGAACAGTTGGAGATCTGGCAAAACCTGAACACCAGACGTAGGGGCGTGACCAACAGTGCATTAAACACGTCCCTGCGAAACCCTAGCAAGAGCCCAGTAAATGGATATCCTGCAAATGCTTTAGTCTCTCTTTTCCAAAGCACTTCGATATCGCTCTGTAACCTGAAGGCCAAACGAAGCTGGGTGTTGATCGTCACATTCCAGCCTAAACTGTGGCATTTAAACTGCACCAGAACGGGATCTCTCTTCCCCTTCCCCCAACCACCTCTGAGAAGCAACAGTAAACTTCCACTTTTTTTTTAAAAACCTCTCTCACTGCAAACAAGATAAACCAGACTGGCCATGAAAAGAGACTCAGCAAGCTGGAGCCTGCAACTGGAGACAAGGACTTGCTTCACTTTATAACAAGTGGCCCTTTCCACAAAAGCAGCTTTCATTCAGTTTGCTAAATTTCCACCAAGCACTGAGGTCTCCTTTCCTGCCATCTGGAAACAAACTCCATTCTACACAGAGACACACACACATACAGAGAGACAGACAAAAACACACAAACAAGCACACACATCGAGAGAGACACACACAAACATACAGCGAAAGACACAGAGGGATATACACACAGGCAGACATACAAAGAGTCAAACACACGTACTAAGAAAGGCACAAACACATTCCAAGTAATGAGTATAATTACCAAACCAATAGACCAGTGCATTCTGGCAATGGGGAAGGGAATTATCAGTGACTTGTTGCTGGGGGGGAAAACAGACACACACACACACAGGACAGAACACTACTTACAGACAGCTCACCTCTCAGAGCATCACATGACTGAGCAGCTCTAATCTCTTTCGCACAGGAGTCAGTGTCGTTTATCCATGGCATCAGATGCTTTGCACAATTCTCCGCAGGCTGGCTCAGCAAGTTCGCAATCAACTAGGCTGGTCTGTCCTCCGTCAGCAGTGGGAGTACAGTATCAGAGGCAGAATGCATCGCACCTAATTACACTGATGGATTACTGCATTCAGTGTTCACCAGAGAATGTGAAATGAGTAACTTATGTCTGTGCTGTTTCTGCAGAGCAGAATTTGTTAACCCTTTACTGCCCGTGCAATGCAATTTTAAACATTTAAAAGGCAAGACTTGACGTCGAGGCATTAGGTGACATTAAGACAGGTAACCAAAGGCATGGTCAAAGGGATAGGTTTGAAAGAATGGGTTAAAGGGGGAGAGGTGGAAGCGGAGAAGTTTAGGCAGGAAAGTCCAGAGCTTAGGACCTAGGCAGCTGAGAGCACGGCAGCCATTGGAGGGGTTGAGGAAGTCCAAGTGGCCAGAACTGGATGAGTGCAGAGATCTTGGAGGGTTGTAGGGCCGGAGGAAGGTTAGCGATAGGGAGGGGCAGGGCCATGGAGGGATTTGAAAACAAGGACAAGAATTTTACATTTGAGACATCGCCAGACTGGGAGCCAATGTAGGTCAGCGAGCATGGGGGGATTGGTGAAAGAGACTTGGTGCAAGTCAGTCACTAACACAAGTTGGGCTAAAGGTGCAAGAGCCCTTAACACTCTCCCAAGAGGAACTAAGTGTAAGCCTTGGCAAGGAGTGTTGGCAAACTATTTGACTGTGGGAGCATCACAGAAAAGCCCAATCATATCCTGAAATGATGTCTCCACGTGTAGCCTTTCCAGCAAAGCCACTGGAAAGCACTCAGGAGCAGCAACCTTGTCAGATATCTCCCCTCTCGAAGCCCAGAGTTGGCAATCAGCTGGGAGAGCACAGAATATGGTACTTTCCTAGTTTGTACAGCTCAGCTCAGCTAGTATCACTGTTCCCATGCATCTGAAAGAAAGTATTTGCATTTATGGATGTCATTACAGTTCAGTGGTAGCACTGTCGCTTCTGAGCCCCACACCAGACACTCTCAGTGAAGTACCGAGGGAGTGCTGCATTGTCAAAGGTGCCAACTTTTGGTTGGAGCGTTAAACCATCTGCCCACTCAGGTGGGTGTGAAAGAGCCAGTGTGTACCAGATGGGCCGAATGGCCTCTTGCATGTTGTACTATTATACAATTCTACGTGAAACACACATTTTCAGTGCATTTGAACAGGTTGCGCGGGGTCAGGCCCACCTGTGGCCAGAATGAAATGGCAGCCTTGATGGTAGCTTACATGCAATAACAACTTGCATTTATGTAGCGCCTTTAAAGGTAGCAAAACATCCAAAGGTGCTTCGCATAATCGTACAAAATTCAACATGAGCCACATAGGTTGCAAAATACGTTAGAGAGAGGAAGGAAAAGAGAGTATTAGGGATGCAGTTCAAAGGAGGATTGACAAGGACAGATTTGGGAGGATTTTGAAAACAGGAATGCTTATAACAAGGCCAAGAGATTTAGGGAAGGAATTCCAGAGGGCTGGAGCATGATGGCTAAATGAACAGTCACTGCAGCTGGAACAGAGGATGAGGAGTAGATCAACTTTTCCCACCACCAGTGCTTTAGACTAGAGAAGGATTTGCATTTCTATAACACCTTTCATGATCTCAGGATGTTGCACAGCTCTGTACAGCCAATGAAGTACTTTTGAAGTAGAGGCCTGCTATCCGACCCGAACCCGACGATATGTGTCGGGTTCGGGTCCCTCTCCCAGGTCCGGCATTCAGGCTCGGGTTGGGTCGGGTCGGGTCGGGTACACACGATAAGTGCTCTGCTGGTAAGTATTGAAATTTTTTTTTTTTTTTTAAACTTACCTGAGCTGGGAGTCCGGGATGAAACTGAGTCTGCGCAGTGAGCAAGTGACATCACTATGAGGTCATTGCGCATGCGCTGCAGCTTTGTGGAGCTTCCCAGTCGGAAGGTAAGTAAAGAGATGGTCGGGTCGGGCTGTGCGGGGTCAGGCTCGGGTCGGGTCGGGCTCGGGGCAAAATCGGAGGGACTTGGGCCGGGTTGGGCTCGGGTCTGCTGTGACTCGGTCAGGTTCGGGTTGGGTTCTTTTTTCCCGACCTGAGCAGGCCTCTATTTTGAAGTGCAGTCACTGTTGCAATGCAGGAAACACAACAGCCATTTTTGAGCATTACAAACTCCCACAAATGGCAGTGTGATAATGACCAGATAATCCATTTCAGTGATGTCGACTGATGGATACTGACCAGGGCAAACTCCCCTGCTCTTCCTCAAAGTAATGCCATGCGACCTTTACATCTTCCCGAGAGCAGGCGGTGCCTTGGTTTAACATCTCAACCAAAAGACGGCCCTTCTGACAGTGCAGCACTCCCTCGGTACTGCACTGCAAGGGTCAGCCTGGATGTTGTGCTCAAGTCTCTGGAGTTGGATTTGAACTCACGATCTTCAGACTCAGAGGCTGGAGAGTGCTACTCACAGAGTCACGGGAGGAAATGCAATACCTCGTTACGCTGCTGAGTAGAAAGGAGAGTTCCGGTCTCTGAATACCACGTTGACATCCAGTGGGATATCAGCACCAAAAAGGAGTGGAGTGGAGTGGTGCCCTGACCCCCGACCTCTCCTGTCTCTCACACCCCATCAAATCTAGCCTGGCCTCCTGGTAGAGATTTATAAGTCAATGATGTGCTGAATGCAAAAGCAGTGAAAGCTTCATGTGCTACTGGGCAAAGAAGGGCAAGAAGAATGACAACATTATAGCCAAAGGCAACTGTGAACTATAAGCAGGTTAAGAGATGAATCCTTTGATCAACAGCAAGCTGCAATTCTAAATAATACACAATCGACAGAACTGCAAATGTGAGGCCAGGTAAAACTTGTTAATCTCCGCCTCGTTAGTCCAATCAAATCAAATTCCAGAGCCACATGACACGGAACAGAGTTCGCACTGCACAATGGAGTTTGGACTTGTTGCCGAGTTATCTTGGATTCCTCCTGTTCGATGACATGCCAGCTGGGCCTGATGAACGAGGCTCCTTCATCATGCGCTCCAAGGGTTTAATGTGAAACTTTCAGAGCTTGCACTAAGCTGCTGTTTATAAGCCTGGGTGTGAAGGCCTTCCTGTAGCACACAAGCCAGGTAACACAACAGCCCTATCCTGGATTTATCGCACTGCTCTGGGAGGCTGGTAATGTGGGACCACAGAAGGAAGGAGGGAGGACGTGCATTTATTCAGGGTGTCCCAAATTAGGTTACAACAATGAAATACTTTTGAAATGTGGTCCCTGCAATAATGTAGGAAATGCAGCGGTCAAATTGCGCACAAGTGCTTACATTCAGCAATGCGATAATGACCAGATAACCTGTTTTTGTGATCTTGGCTGAAGATAAATATTGGCCAGGACACCAGGGATAACTCCCCTGCTCGTCTTCGAAATAGGGCCATGGGATCTTTTACATCCACCTGAGAGGGCACACAGGTCCTCAGGTTAACATCTGAAAGATGACACCTCCAACAGTGTAGCACTCCCTCACGGTTGTACTGGTAGTGCCACCTTAGATTATGTACTCAAGTCCTAGGGTGGGACTTGAACTCACAACCCACAACCTTCTGACTCAAAAGCAAGAGTGCTACCCACTGAGCCACAGCTGACACCACATCAGCTTTACTGCTGATCTGTTTTTTAAATTGTCAATTTTTTTCCCGGTTGTGTCTGTGTGGACACAATTCCAAGTGGTATTGTCCAGACCTGCAGGATATTACATTGTGAAGCCATCACACCTCATTTTGTCCTGTCTTTGAAAGAGCTACTGAATTCGTCCTGCTCTCTCCCCATAGGCCTGCAATATTTCCCTTGATAAGAATTTTCCAATCCCCTTTAGAAAGCTACCATTGAATCTACTTCCACAACCCTTTCAGGCAGTGCATTCCAGATCAAAACAATGGGCAATGTAAAAACAAATTCTCCTCCTTCCCCCACCGCCAGTTCTAGCAATCCTACTGCTGCATTACTTCAGATCATCTAATTCTGAGCAGATACTGTGGAATTAGTCTGCAGTGCCAATATTTCTACTGATGTAAATTGAATACAGCACTAAATTCAAAAACGTAAAACAGCTGATTTGAATATATGCTGGAGGAGGAGCCGCAGATACAGGCTCACCTTCAGGATGGTTTCAGAAAGGTGCTGATGGGATCCTGAGAATAGATTAGCCTCAGACACAGATGGCACCCATGACAGAAAAGGGGCTCGTACCGACCATATAACTCGCCTTCGTGCACTCACTTTGAGGATGGGAAACTCTAGTTCCCATTCACTATTCACTAACCCCTGCATTTGTGGGATTTGGGGTGGGGATTGGAGTGGGCTTAGCTGTGATGCCTTCTAAGTTGAGTAGCCTGCTAACACACACTCAATACCAAGACAGGCGCATCATTAATGACCACTGGGGTGAGGTACTGAAGGTCGACTGGCACCTGTCAACCTGTACCCCAACATGCATTGCCTACTTGAAGGGTGAGAGAAAATTAGCAAAGAGAGCACAGAACTGCAAGGAAGAGAGTGAGCACGTGAGAGCCTGATCCTGAGTGAGAGAGGGAGCGAGTGTAAAAGAGGATAGAGCACGAGGCAGGAAGGGAGCAGACTAGAGAGGGAGGGAGGGAGATCAAGTGCAAGCAAATGAGTACAAATCTTGCCCTCAAAGAGGAGATTTTTGAGGTTTACTTCCAGACCTCCAGTAGGAACTTTTTTGTGCTTTTCCCACTCCGGTGTCGTAACCTGGGAGCCCATTTCGTGGAAAACCCAATTGATGCATAATCAGGGTTTCCCCCACTGAACTTCTGCCTAATTTACGGCCGCAGAGCAGGAGAAACTCTGAGGAAATGCACGATACCCATTTTCCTATAGTTAACACAGACTGCATAAAACTATTTACAATGCTAACTGAGCCTGAATGTGTATTATGTCGGTATTAACCGAAGTACAAAATAATTATACACACTGAGTCGTACATACAGTTTAAAATTCTTTCTGAATGTAGACTGTGGGCCTTGGCTACTCAGCTGTCGAAGTGCACTACATCTCCAAGCAAACAAACTTCCTCCAAATATAACTGTTAAGAAGCAGCAAATAAAATGATTTCACTGTGTTACCTGTGTAACTGAACTGACATTAGTGACACTGGGCTGGAAATTTCAAGTAAATATCCCAGGTGATTTCTCGGAATGAATCGTGCGAGGCCACGGTCACACTGCACAGCATGAGTTCGAGGGCTTTCTGTATTTTGGAACACACTGCAACTCCTAACAATAACAGATAGACAGATTTTTGGTCTCTCAGGGAATCAAGGAATTTTTTTATTTTTTATTCAGAGATACAGCACTGAAACAGGCCCTTCGGCCCACCGAGTCTGTGCCGACCAAGAACCACCCATTTATATTAACCCTACAGTAATCCCATATTCCCTACCACTTACCTACATTAGGGGAAATTTACAATGGCCAATTTACCTATCACCTGCAAGTCTTTGGCTGTGGGAGGAAACCGGAGCACCCGGCGAAAACCCACGCGGTCACAGGGAGAACTTGCAAACTCCGCACAGGCAGTACCCAGAATTGAACCCAGGTCCCTGGAGCTGTGAGGCAGCGGTGCTAACCACTGCGACACTGTTTGGGAGCAGGAGGGAAAGTAAAATTGAAGCCCAAGATTAGCCATGATGGTATTGAATGGTGGAGCAGGCTCGAGGGGCTGAATGGTCTACTCCTGCTCCTATTTCTTTTGTTCTTAAATGTCTTTTCTCTCTCTCTGGGATTACAATTGGTTTAACTTTCACAGATGACTAAAAAATAACTCACACATCATCTCTTCATTGTTCTGCAAGACTCCCACCTGCACCTCCCTCCCTTCCCACCAACCCTTGTAGGGTCACTGCTCACTGGTAGGGTCACTCATATGCCCTCAGCTCAGTGCCAGTGAGAGAAGAGAGAAGTAAAGCCTTTGCCAGAGAATCTAGTAACATCAGTCCTCGGCTGCCACATTGCGATGCAAAAGTGGTTTTTCATTTAAAGGCTGGCTTTTTAAAAAATATTTTCATCCCTTCCACCTGATGGCTGAACGATCCGAGTTGAGGGAGTCTCAATCCTCCAAGAAGAATGTTGCGTCTCGGTATGGAAACTATCCTCCTATTTGCAACTCTGGGGCCCATCCATCAATCTCACTCAGGAGGTCAGAAGGATCTCCGTGTGGTGAATGGAACCAGCTGGCAGAGTGTGGCTTGCTCCTCTGAAGCCAGACTTAAGCACAGTGTTCCTCATTTATGCTGAGAGCTGGAGCTGTAATTGCTGCTCGCTAATTGACTCCACATGGGTGGGTTAGTGAAGCTGCCCGGTCTCCCTCGCCAGGCAGCTCACAAGATGGGTTTCTGAATTAAGAAGGCCTTTGGCCCCTTCCTTCCAGAATATCTGACCTACCTGTCGACTTATTTCAGCATCTAGCTGTTCCTTAAACAAGTCCAATGGGCTGAACTCAACCATCTGTTCATCTCTCCAGCTTCAAACCCTAGACCCTATGGATCACCAAGATCACGCTCTTCCACCCACCCCAACACTGACTGTCTGCACTCCCAATCCATCAGAACCCTCATCCATACTTTTGCACCTGTAGAATGGGTTCCTCCGATATCCCTTCTTGTTGGCCTTGCGTCGTCCTCCTCCTATAAACTCTAACATTTCTAAACTCAGTTGCCCGTCTCCACATTGCTCACTCATCAACTCCCCCATCCCCACCAACTTACACTGGATCCCCATTCCCAAACAAAGTGAATTAAAAATCATCACTCCAGAATTCCCTCCACAGCCTTATCTCTGGTCACCTCCTCCGGCCAGATATCGCCTCCCATACCCTCGGTCATTTGACTCGGCCGCTATCACCTCATCTCTACTCTTTGGACCCCTCTACCTCTCTCTCGTTCCCAATTTAAAAACCCCCTCAATGCCCACCTTTTTGTTCAAGCATTCAGTCACCTCTCCTTCCGTGGGTTTATGTCAATTGAGCAACAACAACCTGCATTTATATAGCAGCTTTAATGTAGTAAAAACATCCCAAGGAACTTCACAGGAGTGATCAACAAGCAAAATGTGCCACCTATCTTATTTTTCTCCTTCCTCCCCAAACCACCCCTGTTCCCCATACTAAAGCACATTGGAAGTTTTCTATATGAAAAGTATAACACCACCACCTTCTATTTATATTGCATCTTTAATGTACTAAATCTTCCTTTGGCGCTTCACAGGAGTGTTATAAAGCAAAGTTTGATACTGAGTCATGTAAGGAGATATTAGGGCAGATGGCCAAAGGTCTGGTTGAAGAGGTAGGTTTTAAGGAGTACTTTAAAGGAGAGAGGACTGTGAGGCAGAGAGGTTTAGGGAAGGAATTCCAGAGCATAGGGTCCAGGCAGCTGAAGGCTGGAGCGATTAAAAATCAGGAATGCTCAAGAGGCTAAAACCACAGTGGCGCAGATATCTCCAAGGGTTGTGGGGCTGGAGGAGATTATAGATATAAGGAAGGGCCAGGCCATGGAGGGATTTGAAAACACAGATGAGAATTGTAAAAATCGAGGCCTTGCTTAACCAGGCCAATGTAAGTCAGTGAGCACAGAGGATGATGAGCAAACAGGACTTGGTGTGAGTAAGGACACAGGCAGATTTTTGGATGACCTCCAGTTAAGGAGGCTAGAATGTGGGAGGCCAGCCAGGAATATGGGGTGGAGTTGGGCGATGTGGAACTAGGTACTACATAAATGCAAGATGTTGTTGTGCCTATGCTCAGCTTCCCTGTGACTTCTTATTCAGCTGCCTTACTTTACCTGAAAAGATCATTTGCCATCTTACTGATTGGAGCACCACATGCTCTTGCTTGAGACATCTCTCTCTGGGACTGCACAGTCCACATTTACCATACTGTGCCTCCTGGCTCATCCTTTTAAAACTGGCAATCATCTTCGCTGCTCTCCCCGAGTCCAGGAGGACCCCTACAACTCTCATAATTTGGCTTGACCATGCCATTGTACAGCTTCAACATGATGTATGAAGATTTAAACTCAATCCATAGAACACGATTCAAATAACACTGTGGAAATTTAAGAATTATAATTTCTTTTAAATCTGGAAGTTAAAAAAAAAAATCAGTGACGGCGACCATGAAGCTGTTGGATTGTCGTAAAAACCCAAATGGTTCAGTAATGTACCTTTCAGGGAACCAATCAGCCATCCTTAACCAGTCTGACCTACATGGGACACCAGTCCCACACCATAGTGGTTAACTGTCCTGTGATGTGGCCTACAAAGCCACTCACTTGTATTGCAACCTTCTCAGAAAACTAGGGATGGGTAATAAATGCTGGCCTTGTCAGCAACGTCTGCATCTGAGAATACATTTTTCAAAACACTGCTTTGACATATTATAGAATCGTTTAACATCCCCCTTGATAGGTTCTACCTCTCTCATGGAGTACATGTGCAATGATATGCATTGTCTGCATTGAACGTCATTTGCCCCTGATCTGCCCAAGTGCAAATCTGGTCAAACTCTTTGAAAGAGCTTTTGCATCCAGTCTCATTTAGGGATTAAACTAGCTTGTAATAAGCATGCAAATCCTAGTCATTTATCTATAATTAAAAGAAGGTGGGGTCCTATCATTCACCCCAGGACCCACTTACCACCACACTTATTTCAACTTAGATCACCTCTCAGTCAGCTGGAAATCCACATTCATAGGTTCCCAAGGGCAAAGGAAGTCCACGCAACTTTATGCGAGTGCCCACCCCCCCGCCCCAACCACCAAAATAAATCACCAAGACCGTGGCAATTTGACAACCGCAAACTTCAAAGTTCCCTCAATCAGTTCCCACTCCTCATCCCTGTCTGGAAAACTCTACTGAATGTATAGATATGTGGCTGTCAAGTGAGAGCAGGCTGGGATCTTGGGCTTGGCTGTGATGGCTGCACAGTTGAATAGCCTGCCAAAACACTGGGAGTAAAAGAATTGTTCTGGTCGCTAGGTGCAGCAATATTGCACCATGTACAAAAGGAATAGGTTTACAATTTCATTGCACTTTAATATAGCAAGAGCTTCTGTTCCCTGTCACCTAGGTTCACTTGGCCAAGGAACCAGCAAGGTATTAGCAGACAAAGAAATAAAGTAGCAGTGAAGATGGGATCTTCTCAGCTTATAATAGGTAGGAACTGCTCGGAGATGGTCCAACTATAATGTTCCTCTCTTCTCATAGACAACAACCTAACCTTGAACTGATATACCACATCCCTCCCCACCCCAAATGGAACAGTCAAGATCAAAGAAAGTAAGACTTGCATTTCATGACCACAAGACATCCCCCAGCTCTTTACAGCCAACTAAGTACTTTCAATGTGTAGTCACTGTTGTAATGTAGGAAACGCAGCAGCCAATTTGCACACAGCAAGCTCCCTCAAATATCAATGTGATAATATTGATTGAGGGATAAATATTGGCCATGACACAGGGATAACTACCCCACTCTTCTTTGAAATAGTGCCATGGGATCTTTTATGTCCACCTGAGAGGACTGACGGGGACACAGTATAATGACTCATTCTAAAGAAGACATCTCCAACAGTGCAGCACTCCTTCACTACTGCACTCCATTTTTTTGTGCTCAAGTCTTGGAGTGGGACTTGAACCCACAATGTTTTGCCTCAGAGGCAAGAGTGCTATTAACTGAGCCATGGCTGACAGATCAGGAACTTAGAGCGGAGAAACTCAGACATGATATCATTCTGCCGCAGTTCACAGTGTATATCCTTTTACAGCTGTCACAGCTAAAAAAAAAAAATCAACTAGCAGAGAGGCTGGGGCTCTTTCATCTAGAAATGGGAAGGTGTAGCTGTGACCAAAGAGAGGTCTTGAAAATTATGAAGGCGTTCGATAGGATAGAGAAGATATTTTCACTTCTGGAGTGAGTCCAAAACTAGGGGCAATCAATATAAGATAGTCACTAATAAATCCAATAGGGAATTCAGGAAAAAAACTTTACCCCGACAGTGATGAGAATGTGGAACTCGCTACCACACAGAGAAGTTGAGATAAACAGCATAGATACATTAAAGGGAAAGTTAGTTAAGTACATGATGGAGAAAGGAATAGGTTATGCTGATAGGGTTAGAAGAGGGGTGGGAGAAGGCACGTGTGAAGTATAAACAGCAGCATGGAACAGTTGGGCCGAATGGCCTATTTCTGTGCTGTAAATACTATGAAAGTCAATGTAATTAGTCTCATAAAGCAATAACTTACTTCAAGACTATTAAGACTTCAATGTAGGCCTGTGGGTAAAATCTGTGGCGTGGCACTAAGCCATATGGATTAAAAAGTTCCCCTGTTAATCCCCTCTGTGCTGAATTGGCTAATCTTGGTGGAGATGTTACAGTTGAGTTTAGCAACTCTGAGATTGGGTGGGTAGGGAGGGAGAAAAGAGGGAAATTGTTCAAAGTTACCGCCCTCAATTGCTGTAAGCAACCCCCTGCTGGAAGATACATTTGTCAGCCTTGGCCAATAAGCTTACAGGAGATCTGGGTGACAAGCAGCAGATTCTTCCACTTCTTTATAAAAAATAATCTTGAATAATAATAGAGATAAGCATGTGGCCAAGGAACAGGCACCGAGCCAGGCTAGTGACTCGTAGGTACTTGCATGATGACTTGCTCAGTGCGTTTACAAGGCAGATTGGGAGCTGCAGTACAGGCTGCCCAGCGGAAGATCCAGAAAATCTTGTGAGCAGACCGAGTTGATTGGATTTATATATTTTAGTGCCATTGACTATTCAGACCTAGGACTAAAAAAAACCCCTCTCCCTCTGCCACACAACCCAGTCAACAACAAAAGCTTCAGGTGATTTTAGTTCCAATGTTTTTTCCATTAAAACCTAATTGTTATCCAAGGAGACGGTTTAACCTTTAACTAAAGGTTAGTGCACTGAACCCAAGACACATAGAAAATGATGGTGATCTCTGACAGATGTCCCCTCTCTCTCCTACCACAGTAATTAGAACATACTGCCGTTCCTGGCAGCCTGCCCTGGGCCAGTATCAACCGCAATTATGACTGTGTTATAATGAACTGAAAGTAGTGCATTAAGCACTGATTAATGGATCTTCAGGTTTAGTCACTCAGCAGCTGACCCAACAAGAAATACAGAATTGACGGCTAGGAAGCAGCACCTTTCATTAATTTTTAACCCTATAGTGGGGAGGGGATTTTTCTAACACTGGTTGCTCCTCCAATCGCTCAACAGGCAAAGTTTGTGCCTGATAGCTGTTCTGATACAGTGACTACACTTCAAAAAGTACTTCATTGGCTGTAAAATGCTTTGGGATGTCTTGAGGTCATGAAAGGCACTATATAAATTGCCAGTCTTGCTTTCTGGAAGTTCAGCTCGACAACATAGCAGATTGTAGCCAGGGCCATAGTAACGGTGCTACAAGTGGACTCAATTAGGGAGGGAGAAGATCAGTTAGAGCCCCCACTGCCCATTGGTATTCAACAATCACATGTCAACAGTGGATGAGGGCACATTTCGCTGTCATAACCCCCTTGGCCAAACAGTTAAATATTTTTGTAAGCCGGATTCCCTGATTGGTCCAGAGCGCTATCCGATGACCCTGCTAGAAAATGCTTGTTAAGTGGAAATCAAAAGATACTGCATTGCGTGATGCACAGTGTAGTCGAATAGCCTGCTCTTCACTCAAGTATCTGGACTTCTGGATGAAAATGGCCATTTGGGCAAAGCATGAGAGTTACCAGCCCCTATGGAACACATCCCAGTAAGACTATGGAACTTTTAAACAATATCACTAAAACAGATAATCTGGTCATTATCACATTGCTGTTTGTGGGAGCTTGCTGTGCGCAAATTGGTGGTCACATTTCCCACATTACAACAGAGTCTACACTTCAATGTGTTTCATTGGCTGTAAAGTGTTTTAGGGCATCTGAGGTCACGAAAGGTGCTATATAAATACAAGATTTTTCTTTCTTTCAGGAGAAAAGGCAAGATAATCAAATCCCATCAACCTAGAAAGTACCATGGGGTGCGTTCTGAACACAGGTAACTTTAGCACATTACTCTTGCAACATAACCAGGATATGAGGAATATACATTGTCCCAGATTCAGCTCCTTGTCTCTAGTAAGTTAGCTGATCTCAGCCAGGCTAATAAGCAGGGCTGTTACAATTGGTCTCAATACCACTGGCCTAGGGGAAGTGAGTGGGGTGGGGTGGGGCAAGGAAGAAGAAAAATCAGCCAAGATTCTCGCTATCAGTCCTATTCATTAGTGCCCTTACTGGAAAGCATTATGTGGATGTTGGGTGTGAAGAGCATTTGGCTTCGCTATGATGCCTGCTGCAGTCAAATAGCCCACTGACAATCACAGTCAATTATGCACCCATGGGGGAGGTACCTGGCAGGGACTGGGAGGATGATGGTGAGAAACATAACCCAAACAACAGTGCTTGCATTTTACCTTCGTTAAAAAGGGGAGGAGGAAATTACAAAAAACAAAGAAAAACATTCAGCACTGAAAGGGGTTAAGCAGCCTGCAGGAAACCTGTAAATGTTAATCCATCAGAAGTCACTTGTTTGCGAGGCTGCCATGAATCAAGAGCCTATCCCATAATCCCAGCCAATTACTGTAGATCAGGTTTCCAGGCTGCTGTTGCTAGCACGGAGAAGAAAGGGGGTGGGGTGGGGTGGGGTGAGGGGGTGGTGGGCAGGGATAAGACCAGCAGATGAGAGGTTTCTGCACCTAGAAACTCAGCTCCCTGGACAGTAGCCAACACAGAGACTGACGAGTTGCTGCAGCATCGACAGCACTGGGGCACCATCACATTCGATCTGTACAGAGGCGGCTTTTAAATCACAGCAGCTGCTCGCTAAAAATAAATTGCTTGGCACTACACTGCGGTTGCCTGGGAAATTTCCTGCAGTGTTTAAATGTTTGGATAGCAGCCAGGGTTCGTATGTAACCTGTGACTACAATGATTTCATTCAAAAATGAAGAATGAGAGGAACCAGAAAAAAATAAAATTTGTAAAAATATCTTGCAGATTTGCTTTTATTACCTGAGAAGTAAGAGATACCTGGAGTGGCCAAGAAGGGAATAGCGTATTAAAGTCACACAGCACAGAAGGAGGCCATTCAGCCCATCGTGCCTGTACTGGCTCTTTGAAAGAGCTATCCAATTAGTCCCACTCCCCCCTGCTCTCTCCCCACAGCCCTGCACATTTTCCTTTTCAAATATTTATCCAATTCCCTCTAGAAAGTTACTATTGAATCTGCTTCCATGATACTTCCAGTCATTAACACTGAAAATGTATGACACAAAAGCAGGCCATTCTTCCCATCATGTCTGTGCTGGCTGAAAAAGTGTTATCCAGCCTAATCCCACGTTCTAGCTCTTGGTCCATAGCCCTATAGGTTACTGCACTTCAAGTGCACATCCAAGAACTTTTTAAATGCAACCAGGGTTTCTGCCTTAACCACACTTTCAGGTGGCGAGTTCAGACCCCTACCAGCCTCTGGGTGAAAAGGTTTCCTCCTCAACCCCCCTCTAATCCTCTGCAAATTACTTTAATTCCTGGTTATTGACCTCTCTGCTAAGGGAGATAGGTTTCTCCTATCCACTCTAACTAAGCCCTTCATAATTTTGCACACCTCACTTAAATCTCCCCTCAGCCTCCTCCAGCCCTGGAATGGAATCCGAAACGTTGATTGAGAGGGTTGCTGACTGAGTTCAGCTGTGGGCAAAATTCTGCATACCAGATACATTTACTGATAAAAATGCAATTTGATGAAAATACTGGCTTATCGTTGTTGTCGAGGAGATATGTTTGAACAGAAATGTGGCAGGTGACATGGCTTAGGAGTTTGTGGTGAGAGAGGGGATGCAGGGCCAAAGAGATTGGGAATTAGGGTTTTTTTTTTAAAACAAAGACTTGGTGGATTAGAGGTTCTGCTCGGATTTTACTGGCGCACTTCGCCTGAAATTGGCCAAATGAGCACAAAGGGTCACCGAATTTTAAGCGCAAGTTACGTCACACATAAATCGAGCTTCTGTGATCTTTAACACTGATTTTAAAAAACATTGCACTGGAATTCAGCCTTGTCCATGACCCTAGCTCGAAATAATTCCATTTGCGACTATTCGAGGAGGTTTTCAAATTGAGCTTTTATTTGGCACGCAGACACTAGCCGGCATGTTTTATAACATTTTAAACATTGAAAAATATTTAATTTACTAATAAACGGACTGGTGTAAACCAATGAAACTAGTTTATGGGCGGCACAGTGGCGCAGTGGTTAGCACTGCAGCCTCACAGCTCCAGGGACTCGGGTTCAATTCTGGGTACTGCCTGTGCAGAGTTTGCAAGTTCTCCTTGTGACCGCGTGGGTTTCCGCCGGGTGCTCTGGTTTCCTCCCACAGCCAAAGACTTGCAGGTTGATAGGTAAATTGGCCATTGTAAATTGCCCCTATTGTAGGTAGGTGGTAGGAGAAGGTGGGAATGTGGTAGGGAATATGGGATTAATGTAGGATTAATATAAATGGGTGGTTGTTGGTCGGCACAGACTCGGTGGGCCGAAGGGCCTGTTTCAGTGCTGTATCTCTCTAAAAAAAAAAGGCTCAGTATAGTTTTTTGTTAAAAAGTTACAGTGAGTTACAATCAGATTGCTCACAGGTGGTGGACTAGACACGTTTAAGAACGTTTATTTTTTGTGATAAACCTTTTCTTCTGCTGTATTAATAAAACTACACCAAGTGACAACTATTACGTATATCAAGGAATATTTTTTAATGCAAGAATTACAAAAGTAAACTATTACGTTCCATCATGCTGTCCGATTGTGCTGGCTGATCAAAAATGTAAAATCATCCATCATGCCAGTGATCTTTGGGAAGAAGGCTGATCCATAATTTCAGTCTGGAAAACCAGCAGCATTTCAAGCACAATTTGCCCAGATCGCTGATTGTGTCCAAAGAAGAAAAGCTACTTCGGTAGTCTAAACTCACAAACAACTTTCACGAAGCTATCAATTCCATTTTTAATCAGGTTGAGTAATAACTTCATTTTAAACAAAACTATTTTCATCTGTCACATGCTTCATTTTCAAGTTGCCGTAACAAACATCCCTTTAAATGTGGTCACTGTTGCTCAGAGCCATTTGAAGTTGCCCTGCTGATGTGTCATACGACATGAAATAAACAGGGAAAAACACAGATGAAAGCTTTCTGTTGCAAAGCCACCACAAAAAAGGGTCCGCTCTTAGAAGAAAATTACTTACAGCACGTTGCCAGGAGTTGCGATAGGTTTGATACACAGTGCCTGGGATCAATGTGCTTACTGCCAGTCCAGGGCATGCGTCCATACACATATAAACCTACATGATTTCCACCCCCCTCCCCCACTCCCCTCCTCTTTCCAATTTTGTCCCCTCCTCTCAAGGCTCTGAATCTTCAGAAAGCACATTTTCAACCAAAGAGCAGTGGAAAGGTGGAACTCACATCCGCAGAAGACTGTTGATGCTGCGTTAGTTGGAATTTTCAAAACTGAAATCAACAGATTATTGCACATCAAGGGACATGGATCAAAGATGGGTAAATCAATTCGGGTACAAGTCAGCCATTATCTAATTAAATAACAGAACAGGCTCAAGGGGCGGAGTGGCCTACTGCTATTGCTATTTTCCTAAAGGGATACCGTTTTATAGATTCTGGCAGAACTGTTGCATTGTGTGAGTGGCTCTCCTTCAAGTGTGAGCTGAGAATGGGAGTTCTTTCAGCGTGATAGGCAGTATACAAAAGCAAGCACCGTCATTTATTAGACGCAAGTTGTTCCTACTGCCGCCCCAACTTAATCCAAGATCAGCAAACTCAGTAAAGAATAGGAAACTGGGACCTTTCTCTTCAGAACAAATCGGTTCTGCACAACGTAATGCATTCACCCACTGAGCCTCAGGGAAAGGGGAACTATTCTTTTATTTTGGACTACTTCCAGAGCTTAAGGCCCAGGCAGCCAGAGGCACAGCCACAAATGAAAATCAGGTACGTGCAAGAGGTCCGAATTTTAGGAGCGCAGATATCAGAGAGTTGTAGGACTAGTGGAGGTTACAGAAATAGAGAGGGATGAGGCCGTGGAAAGATTTGAAAACAAGGATGAGAATTTTGAAGAAACAAGCAAGGGGGTGATGGATGAGTGGGACTTGGTGCTATTTCGGATACAAATAAATGGCAGGTCAGCTAGGCAGGAATAGGCGAATCTGGAACCAACAAAGGCCTGGGTGCGGGCTTCAGCAGCAGATAGGCTTAGGCACAAGCAGGACTGGTCATGTGGCAATACTGGTTTTGAGCTGTAAACTACAGCAAAATAATTTGCATGTACGGACAGAAAAATGCATCAGCCATGAGGCACTGATTTTGAAGGTAATAAATGGAGAAACTTGTACATTTAAATAGAGAACAGACAGATGGTGCATTAAAACTACTGACTTCAGATTTAACCACAGGCTTAAACCACAAGATATTTTTCCACCCCGCTGAACTCAGTGTTACTCTTGTGCTCGCTCCCAGGGATTGTGGATTTCTTTTAGGATTTAGTCCTCTAGCTTTTTTGTCTAAGGCACTACCCTTCGCTGGTGTCATTAATTCTGCTGAGTTATACCTCAGAACTTCACATCATGCGAGTCCAAGGGGACTGGGTGAAGCATTAAAATCCAGCTAGGCAGAGTCATGCTGTCAGCAGAAACAGAAGGAGGCCAACACTAGTGTGTGGATAGTTATGTATGGAATCAACACTTTAAAAAAAAACTTGATGGTTTGGCATAGTGATTGCGTCAAGCGTGATTGACTAGGGGAGTAGCTGGGCAGAAGTCAGACACCTCATCAAAAGGAGGTTTCCCAACATACTTAAAGTCAGAATCTACACAAATATGGACATTATTTTCCTTCCTTCCTCTCTGGAGGGATTAATGTGAGGTAAAGCTCTGTGGGCACCAGTCAGCCTTTTGTTCTTCACACACGCAAGAACCTGGACGTGTGTCGTCATCCTCGCCAAGTGCAATGGCATTCTCAACATGTGTGTACTCATTCTCACTGAGCAATGATCAAAAGTGGGAATCTGAGCTGAATAGTTCCTTTCGTAACCTTGGACACCAATGCAATGTTCCTTCCTGTGTCCTCCTACTCCTCACTGTCTGAGACCCACTAACTCAGTAGAGATCTGGATCAAACTTGGGATCTTCCTGGTCTATATTGAATGAGCTATGCACTCAGCAGCCCACTCACCAACTGAGCCAACCCAGGTTCACTCACAAGGTAGCGTTTTTTCTGTTGCAATAAATAGGCTATTTCTCAAAATAATTGACAGCAACACACTGGAGGAGAGGCAACTGCACTGCTCCATTGAAGTGCAGCTAATGAAAGCAGATTCTTTCTCAAGTGCCACAGCTTGTTCTCAACAGCAGGACGGTCGCACAGAAATTAAACTCAGTCTCCTCAACACCCTCCCCATGAATCTGCCAAATAGGATTAAGAGCAGTGACTGACATGAAGTAGGAAAATATTAAAACGGAAACACACCTTCTTTAATCTGTAGCCGTCTTTGCAAAACAAATGGTTTTAGTACAACCCAGATACAGGTTGATGGCTGGGGTGGAGCAAACCATACAACTCGTAAAATTTCTTTGTGAATAATTATCTTCAAACAGCCCCTTAAAACAAATAAACAATTTAATTTTGCTTTTTTGAACGGGCATTTGTCAGGCACTTGGAACTCTGCAACTCCTGACTAGTTAGGAGACACATCCATCAAGATGAGAAAGGCCAAACAACAATCACAAGGAACGTTACACAGCCTCCGGCACTTTCTACTGCTTTTGGACCAAAGTGAACATATATCTTGCTTTTGTAGGGAGTATCTTCAATGGAGCAATCACAACAACATACATATATATGTACATATATCACCTTTAAACGTAGTATAAATTTCTCAAGGCACTTCACAGGAGTGTTATCAAACAAAACTTGACACTAGGCCAAATAAGGAGATATTGGGACAGGTGATCAAAAGCTTGATCAAAGAGGTAGGTTTTAAGGAGCATCTTTAAGGATCATACATGGGTAGAGAGGTTTAGAGGGAATTCCAAAACTTTGGGCCTAGACAGCTGAAGGCATGGCCACTGATGATAGGGTGATGAAAATCAGGGATATGCAATATGCCAGAATTGGAGGAGCGCAGAGATCGGAGGGTTGTAGGGCTTAAAGAGGTTAGAAATAGGAAGGAGTGAGGCCATGGAGGGAATTGGAAACAAGGACGAGAATTTTAAAATCAAAACTGGGAAGAGTTCATTTGCTTCCTTTCAGAGTTTCATCATTTTAACTGTGCTGTATTAAAAACAACTGACACAATAATTCAGCCTCAGCTGGAGTACTGTGTCCAGTTCTGGGCTCCACATTTTAGGAAGGATGTGAAGGCATTAGAGAGGGTGCACAAAAGATTCATGAGAATGGTTCCAGGGATGAGGAACTTCAGTTACATGGATAGACTGCAGAAGCTGGGGCTGTTCTCCTTGGAGAAAAGAAGATTAAGAGGAGATTTGATAGAGGTGTTCAAAATCATAAGGGGTCTGGACTGAGTAGATAGGGAGAAACTGCTCCTTTTGGCAGAAGGATCGTGAACCAGAGGACACCGAACTAAGGTGTTTAGCAAAAGAAGCAATGGTGTCATTAGGAAATACGTTTTTATACAGAGTGTGGCTGGGATCTGGAATGCACTGCCTGAGAGGGTAGTGGAGGCAGGTTCAATCAGGACTTTCAAACGAGAACTGGACAATTTTCTGAAGAGAAAAAAATTTGCAGGGCTACAGGGTAAAGTGGGGGGAGGGAGGGTTGGAAGGTGAAGTGGGACTAAGTGAATTGCTCTTACAAAGAGACAGCACGGACATGATGGGCTGAATGGCCTCCTTCTGTGCTGCAACCATTCTATGATTCTATAATCCTGCAAATCAACTTCATTACATCTTCAGAGCTCTGTATTTGACCAAAGTACTGACAGCACAACACTGCCTACCAAAAACAAACACAAAACCAATTCAAGCCTGTTTAAACAAACCAAGTAAATCTAGGAGCGCTGCACAGAGCCACTCGGTGGCAGGTAAACAGCCCACCTACATCAGCTCACTGCAAAAGCACTAAACATACAAATAAATTAATGACAACTATGTACATCAATTAATCATCAATATAGTGATGATCAATATAACAATCACAGTTTATCATCAATGCCACACATCAAAAACCCTACAATAACAGACATCAATACACCAGTGAGCACCATTAATCCAGAGATAAATCATCAACACCATCCCCTCACCAAAATCACGATCACTACCACTGCCACCATCACCAATACAATTAGCATGGTCACTGACGCCATTACCACCAACACAATGATCACCAACACATTGGATTAAACAGTTTAAACAGACCTGTATGAAAACCACCTCAAAATTAAACATCTTATTCCACAATTGTTGGGTGCGATCACCAGACTAGTCAGACATTATCGTTCAGAGGATAAACCATAGCTGCAAGTTATCCATAAGCTGTTTGAGATAATGGAAGAAAAAGTACAAGACCAAGGCTCAATAATTAAAACGCAAGAATATTGATCAATCTGAAAGTACATTTTTCTGAAGAATAGTTTATTTCCATTCTGCATCTGGCAGGCTGGTCTTATTTCATATTGTCAGTTACCTTGGGATGTTGTCATGTTTATGCAAATCATCAAGGATGAATGCTCCTCATGTAATCAGGAACATTCACATAGAAACAATTAACAGGCGATCATGGCATTCAGCATAGTGTCCATACCAGCAGATCTCCTGTGGAATTGCTCACAGGTGGGCTAGGTTCTAAAACATGGGATGTTTAGCTGCAAACTTGAGCTGACCCTTTGAGGGAACACCTAAGAAACTCTCCTGAAGGCAACTGACAGAAATAGGCAAATACTGGTATCTGTAGCCAGTGTGAATTCCTAGGAAAGGAATTGTAGCTGTTTCTAATCTTCGAGTTCTCGATCAGAAAAAAGCAATTTCAAAATGTTTCTGGCTTTCTATTAATCCCTTTTTGTATTGCATCTGAAATATAGTAGGACAGACGTGCTTTACAAGCAAGATCCACAGTAATAGACAAATGGATAAATAGATTGGAAGTCTTGTATCTGATGTAACTCTGCCAGTACAATAGTGCCACGTTTCAAAGTGTCATACTTGCTCTGGATTGGCTAAAAAAACATATTCTGAAAAGAGGCAAATCACAACTGAACAGGAAATTTGAGGGAAGAGGCATCTTGAAAGTATTAAAAAAAAATCTGCAGCAGCAAATAGCCTCTAACTGACCATAGGCAGTTGTGCCCTTAAAGGGATGGGCCAATTAAACATAGATTCATGTATGCAGAAGAATTTACACATTGTGCGTTACAAGATCTAACACTCCTGCTCCGTTAGCAAGATCAGGTAACAACATAAAACAACAAAAGTGAAAGGGGACACTAACACCTTCGCTCGCATACAAATGGCAACCACAGGTAGAAACTCTTGATGCTGAACTATTCAATCGTTTATTTTTGTTTCCAATGTTCTCTCCTGAAGACGTGAACCTTGACAATGTGTTGGAAGGCTGTTTGCCAGTGGTGGGAGAACAGCAGGGACAGGACAGGTGACGGATTCCAGTCAACCCTAATTCTTCCCCCACCCAAAGTTTCCACATGCGTAATTTCCAATCAGGGTCACAAGGTAGTTATCATATGCATTTTCTGTCAGCAATGTCCTTAGCTCAGTGTCCCTAACTTCAGTCTCTCTCATTTTTACAACTGGGGAAGTAGCGGTAATGCCACTGGATGAGTAGCCCAGCGGCCTTGGCTAGTGGTCTGGGGACATGGGTTCGAATCCCACCATGGCAGATGGTGAAATTTGAATTGAATTAATAAATCTGCAATTTAAAAAAAAACTAGCCTAATGGTGACCATTGACAATTGTTGTAAAAACCCATCTGGTTCACTAATGTCCTTTTGGGATGGAAATCTGCCATCCTTACCTGGTCTGGCCTACAATGTGACCCCAGACCCACAGCAATGTGGTTGACTCTTAAATGCCCTCTGAGATGGTGTAGTAAGCCACTCAGTTCAAGGTCAATTAGGGATGGGCAATAAATGCTGGCCTAGCCAGGGACGTGCACATCCCAGGAACAAATTTTTTAAAAACTGAAACACTATTGACTGCTACTCTGCTCTCCATCTTTCATTAGATCAGTCCTAGAACAGAGGTTAATACAAAATTAACACAAACCTTTCTCTGTCTGTCATAAAGGGAGCTCAGTTTATCTTGAGAATGGGAAGACGAATCACTGAGGCCTTGGTCATAGGCAGAGTTAGCCGAATGCCGACATTTCTTCTGCAGAATTTGAAAAGAAGTTCAGGGTTAAATAGAAATCTAGTCCTTTTTTTAATAATTTTTTTTTTAAATCCAATACAGCACTGCTTTAGTGAAGGATTTTTTTTTTTTTTTTTTAAACTTCTCTCCTTAGAACAGCAATTTCTGCTGAGGTTCAGTTCCAAGTATACTGGGCACATTTTGTTGCCTCACTGAGGTAGACATTCATCATGCGACAATGCCTAAAACAGGCTGTTGAGTTCGATCCGGACCTCACTCAACTTCCATACCTGCACTTGCTAACAGAGGTCACGGATCAGGAGCAGGAACCCTGGCTGATTTTCCCCTTTCCATGTTGTAGTCTCCAAAATCAATTGTAGCATCCCAACAACCAACACAGTACAGACTGGGCCTCAAGCCAATCAACGTCCTACTCCATATGGATCCATTACAGTGTCCAAACCTGAGCTCTTATATTCCATGGCACCGGATGTCCTTTCAGACACTGACCGCGAGGAGGATATGTTTAGTGATGCTGAAAGAAAACATTGCATGCTACTTATATCGTGGACCCAGCGTCAGTGGGACATCACTAGTGTGGCATCACTCCTGCTTAGAGAAGCAATGGGCACCAGCACAGTACATAGTTTTTAAACTGTGCCTCCGAGGCTGGGGTTCTTCAGCCACCAGCAGCACACACACTAACAGAGACCGGCAAAGAAATATGATCACCAAAACAAAACAGCCCCGATGGACTGAATAGCTCCTGGCTCCACCCCCCACCCTTCCGAATACTAACATCACAGTAGTTTGCCTCTCAAAGACCAACACCAATATGTCTAGCCATTGAAGAAGCACATCATGCCTATGTCAACTCTTTGAAAGAGCTATCCAATTAACCCCCCTCCGAGAAACATTATAATTTCCACAGCAACATGAACAATGTCAGCTGTGACTCAGTGGTTAGCACTCTCGCCTCTGAGTCAGAGGGTTGTGGGTTTGAGCCCAACACCAGGGCACCTGAGCATAAAATTCAGGCGGACATTCCACTGCAGTGCTGAGGAGGTGCTGCACTGTTGGAAGGTGCTGTCTTTCAGTTGATATGTTAAACCAAGGACTGTCTGCCCTCTCAGGTGGGCATAAAAGATCACACTGCACCATTTTGAAAATCATCAGGGCAGTTCTCCCCGGTGGCCTGGTCAAAATCTATCCCGCAACCAACACCCAAATATAGATTACCTCATTATCACATTGCTGTTTGTGGGAGCTTACTGTGCGCAAATTGGCTCCTGCATTTCCTATGTTACAACAATGACTACACTTCAAAAGTGCTTCACTGGCTGTAAAGCGCTTTGGGAAGTCCTGAGGTCATGAAAGGTTATATATAAATGCAAGTCTTTCCTTCGTAACTATCTTGCCATGAGGCAACACTGAAAAATATATCTTTCATGTTACCTTCTATAAACTACGGCGCTGCATCAAATTATGATGGCCCGGGTTTTCTGTCTCAGAAAAGTGGAAAATTCTTGCCATTATTTCCAGTCAATCGTCACTGTGATCCCATTCTAGCTTCGAGATACGCTTACACAACACACACAGCACAGAATCAGTAGGACAAAGACTTTCCCATTAGGAAAGTAATTTGTCTTAATATAGCCCTGATAACTCTGTTGGTAAATGCACTGTTAAATAAAGAACTCAACCACAGAGACCAGGAGGGTCACAGGACAAGGCGATATTTGGCTGATACAATTGGTCTCTGTGCTTACAGTCTAAGACATGGATAGGGGGTGAAAAACACAAATCAGTCAGCTCCTCATCAGCATGCAAAAGCCCTTGGCGGAATAACACTTAGAATTTTGGAGAGCATCCTATTGTGACGCATACTGTAAATGAATAGTAGGTGAATTGGTACCCACTGTCTCAGACAGGAACAGGGAAAGGATGCAGAGGCACTGGAGAAAGTGCAAGAAGATAATAGAGTAGATAGAGTGGAGGTGAAGGGCCTATTCACCTTAGTAGAGAGGTAAGTGACTAGGGGGCATTGATTTATAAAGTGATTGGTACAGAGATTAGAGGGGAGATGAGGAAAAAAAACTTTCACCCAGGGAGTGGTGGGGGTCTGGAACTCACTGCCTGAAAGGGTAGTTGAGGCAAAAACCCTCAACTCATTCAAAAGGAGTCTGGATATGCACCTCAAGTACCGTAATCCGCAGGGCTACGGACTAAATGCTGGCAGGTAGGATTAGAATCGGTGGATCATTTTTGGCCGGCATTGACACAATGGGCCAAGTGGCCTCTTTTTGTGCCTTAAACATTCTATGATTCTATACCAAACGGAGAGAACATAACTGTTTGGAAAAACTGAATGACTGGGGCTCTTTTCTCTTGAAAAGAAAAGGTGACCTAATAGAGGTTATTAAAATTAAGAAAGGGTTTGACAGGGTAGACATAAAGAAGATTCCACTTGTGGAAAAACCAGAACGAAAGGTCATAATTATTAAAATAGTCACTGATAAATCCAAAGAATAATTCAGGAGAAACTTCTTTACCCAGAGAGTGGTTAGAATGCACATTCTAGAATCCACAAAGGATGGTTGGGTCAAATAGCCCAGATGCATTTAAAGAAAGGGAAAGAGGAATCAAAAGGAATAGGCTGATAGGGCGAGATGAAGATGGGCAGGAAGGGAACTCATGTGGAGCATAAACATCAGCATGGAGCTGTTGGGCCGAATGGCCTCTTTCTGTGCTGTACATTCTACGCAATTCTATGTAACAATTGTCAAGTTTTCAAGGCACCAGACAGCTGTCAGCACCAAACAAAACCCACCAAAAATCAGGGGGTGGGGGAGGAGGAGAGGCAGTAGGAGAATGAAAACACAAAGGGGGGAAAAAAATGATATATTGTTGAACACCAAGATCTTTGGGGTTCATATGTTGCTAATCCACTGAAAAGCTTTGTTGCTACAGTTATGTTGAACCTCCTGTATCTGTGCTACAGGCCTCTTAACACTCCAGCCATCTGGTAGTCTGTACAAAGTGAATAGGAAACGGTTTGGCATTTTGGAATTCAAACATAATAAATGGACTCAGATACAAGCTTCAAGAGAATAAACAGGTTTCACTGCAGATGGTCGGGTATGGCAGTCATTAATCTCAAGAGAGCCACATCTTCCAACAGATACTTTGAAAAACACTCCCGTGTATGTTCTCAAGTCACTTTCCTCCACTCTTTTTTTAAAAAAAAGAACACTCCCTCCAAGTCACGCATTCATCAATCTGCCCAGCAGCAAGCAAGTAGTTCCCCTGCCAATAATTCATTGTGCAAGGACCATAATACACACAATACAGCACAGGCACCAAATGTACTGCCCAGGAACATTCCTGGTTCACTCGCCCGCTCAGTGCCAAGTTAGCTGAACTCAGCTTGATGGAAGTAGGGTTGTCCTTGAGGGGAAAAGCCAAGGTTCCCTGCCCTTGTTGGCACCCTGTAATCCATACTGGAGAGTTCACATATGTGGGGACAGGGATGGAGTGGATTTGAAGAACAGATGAAAATATCAACTATTATGCTTCCCCACAGAGTTTAATATATATTTGACACTCACTCTCTAGTCTTACACAGGAAGAATGAGAAAGGCCCACGTGCCATTTTACATGTGTAAGCACCAACAGTAAATTAGATCCTAGGGAGCTTCACAGCTGATCCATTCCACACACACACACACACACACACACACACACACACACACACACACACACACACACACACACACACACACACACACACACACACACACACATCAACTTTTCCATGAAGCGTATTGCAACCCTGGCTGAGATCTGTTGGCACATTAGAGGCTGGGAATCGAACCAGGGCTCTCCAGCCATGCACAGTGCTGAGTCATCTTTCTCAAACTGAATTCACACTCGAGTGTCATAGAGTCACAGAGATACAGCACTGAAACAAGCCCTTCGGCCCACCAAGTCCGCGCCGACCATCAACCACCCATTTATACTAATCCTACATTAATCCCTTTTTCCCTCTCACATCCCCACCTTCCCTCAATTCTCCTACCACCAACCTACACTAGGGGCAATTTTTACAATGGCCAATTTTACCTATCAACCCGCAAGTCTTTGGCATGTGGGAGGAAACCGGAGCACCCGGAGAAAATCCACGCAGTTACAGGGAGAACTTGCAAACTCCGCACAGGCAGTACCCAGAACCAAACCCGGGTCGCTGGAGCTGTGAGGCTGCAGTGCTAACCACTGCGCCACTGTGTTATGAATCTAGCTCAAACATACCAAATATTTAGCCAGGTGGACATTCCAATTGAGACAATCTGCCTCCAGTCGTTCAACTAAAATAGACAATCTGACATTGAATAGTGTTGTATTGGCTCCAGTGTCTCAGAAACCATTATCCTCGTCAGCCCACCATGACCTCGCTCCTCCCTACCTCTAACCTCCAGCCCCACAATCTGTGCAGAACTCTACATCCCTCCAATTCTGGCCTTTTGTCCATTCCCCCCACTTCCTTTGCTCCAGCATTGGCAGCTATGCCTCCAGCCGTCTAGGCCCTAAGCTCTGGGATTTTCTGCCTAATCCTCCCCATCTCTCCCTCATCCTTTAGGATGCTCCTTGAAACCTACCTTTTGGCCACTTGTCCAAATATCTCCTTTGGTTCTGTATCAATTTCTGTCATTACAGTCACTGGAAGCATCATAGGATATTTCTCTACGTTAAAGATTCTATACAACAACTTGTATTTATATAGCGTCGTTAATGTAGTAAGATGTTCCAAGATGCTGAACAGGAGCATTATGAAACAAAATTTGACACCAGCTGTATAAAGAAGATATTAGGGCAGATAATCAAAAGCTTGGCCAAAGATGCAGGATTTGAGGAGCGTCTTAAGGGAGGAAGGAGACATATTGAGGCGAAGAGGCTTAGGGAGGGAATTCCAGAGCTTAGATCCTTGGCAGCTGAAGGTACGACCAGCAATGGGAGAAGCAATTAAAATTGAGGATGTTCAAGAGGCCAGCATTGGAGGAGTACAGAGATCTGAGGTTTATTGGGCTGGAGAAGATCAGAGCTAGGAAGGGGCGAGGCCATGGAGGAATTTGAAAACAAGGATGAGAATTTTAAAATTGAGGCGTTGTTAACTGGGAGCCAATATAGGCCAGCGAACACAGGGGTGAGGGGGAACAGAGCTTAGGGCAAATTAGAACACAGGCAGCAGAGTTTTAGATGACTTCAAGTTTACATAAGGTAGAACGTGGGAGGCCGGCTGGGATTGCGTTGTAACGGTCAAGTCCGGAGGGAACAAAAACATGGATGAGGGTTTCAGCAGCAGATGAGTTGAGACAGATGTGGAATCAGCTGATCTTAAGGATGTAGAAATAGGCAGTCTCAGTGATGGTGTGGATAAGTGGTCGGAAGCTCATCTCTGGGTCAAATATAACACCAGGGTTGTGAACAGTTTGGTTCAGCCTCAGACAGCTGCCAGGGAGAGGGATGGACTCGGTAGCTGGGGAGTGGTGCCTGTGGCAGGAATTGAAGACAATGACTTTACTCTTCTCAATACTTGGAGGAAATTTCTGCTTATTCAGTATTGGATGTTGATAAGTACAAGTTAGATAAATGCAAGTTGTTGTTGCTATCGCATCACTGTGCGCACTGAAACTAGTCTATCCAAATAATGGTACACATTTAACACGCTTGGGCTCACAATGAAGTAGATATCAATTGAGTTTCAGCCAGGCGCTATGGTTTTCTCCAGAACACAGTGCCATAGGGACATGCACATGGAACAGATAATCCCGTAAGGCAATACATGAGGATAATGGATCAATATAGAGACTTGTATATGCTATTCTGATGGTTTACCAAGTTTATACACAGTGAATATCCCAGCCATGCAGGCCAAGACTGCCCCAGGCTGAATCCCATAGTTCAGCCAAGGCAACCATAGGGTTACCACAATTGGCATCAACATGCCTGGATTAGGGAGGGGGAGAATTGGGTAGTGTTCCCAATCCCAATTGCTATCCAGCAATCTTTGGTGGAAGTGTGGACATTGGCCGAGGCCAAGGCCAGAATCAGGCTTGGCTGTGATGGGGCTCTCTGCTCCAATCTCTTGGTAACACTTGTTGCAAGTTGAAAGTATTGGCTGACAATGTTGAAAATGCTGGTCCCTTTAACTAACCAGAACTTGTTTCAAAGTTAAGAGAGAGCAGCTTGTATTTAAGGGCTGGGTTTTTCCCCTAGTCAGGGGAGTAACTTCTTGACAGGGAGTTAGTCCGGGAGGGAAGAGTGGAAACTGGTATTTGTCCTGAACTGTGGATTGAGAATAAAATAGTGGGTCACAGACTGTCTCCTGATTTTGGTGAATGGATATCTGCCCATTGATCATTGGCCACTTGTTCAAGGGAATGGAGGATGCTTGTGGAAGCAACCACAGTGAGGAGTCCAGTCTTCAGGGAATGAGGGGTCGGGGGTGTGTGTGTACAGAAAAGAGTAGCAGGCTGGAAAGAGAAAATACTCCCAAGTGTAGAATTATTAGGCTGACTTACCACTTTGTTGAAATGATATTTGCAGTAACCGCAGTACTTCACATTATCAATTTCGGAGCCTTGTTCTTCACACAGCAGGCCAGCCATCTGGGCACTGAGGAAGACACCAGAAATCAGTTACAGACCCAAATTTTACAAACGTCAAACCACAGGACGTCCCAGGGCCAGCTGGCTTCACAGTGGTTCTTGGGCCAATGTGAGGTCATGACCCCTCACTGCTTGTTGTGGAACGTTCCTCAAAATGAACGTCAGAGTCGCCTAGTAAGGGAGGGAGACCCTTAATGGGCAATAACATTTTGTGCAAGACGGTGGTAATGTCATTTAACTAGTAATCCAGATGCCCAGGCTAATGCCCTGGGGTCTTGGGTACAAATCCCACCATAGCAGCTGGTGGAATTTAAATTCAAGTAATTCATAAAAATCTGGAATTAAAAGCTGGTCTCAGAAATGGTGCCAAGAAACTACCATTGATTGTCGTAAAAACCCATCTGGTTCAACAATGTCCTTCAGGGAAGGAAATCTGCCGTCCTTATCTGTTCTGGTCTACACGTGACTCCAGACCCACAGCAATGTGGTTGACTGAAATAGCCGAGCAAGCCACTCAGTTGTCAAGGTCAATCAGGGTTGGGCCACAAATGCTGGCTCTGCCAGTGATACACACATCCCAAAAGTACCTTGAACAAAAATACACTCCCCATAATAACAGCTTGCATTTATATAGCACCATTGAACGCAGTAAAACAACCCCAAAGCACTTTACAGGAATGTAATCAGACAAAATTGGATAACCCTTTCCTTCCTCCATGTCCCAATCATGTCTCAAGAGGGTGAATTGCAGATCCTGAGAAGGAACTGAGAGCAATTCAGTCAGGTGACTGGAGACAAGGTCAAAGATGTAAGTTTGGTAGAAAATGGAGAAGCAGTGGAAGGGAAACCTATTAATAGGATGAAATCTTAGGAGGTGGAGGGAAGGGAAAAGCTTCTGTGGAGAAAAATCCCAAATCACAAGAGCAGTGATCCAAGCTGAATTGGAGGTTGGAGATAACACATGAGCCTATCAGAAAGCCTAGTGGAATTCTGTTACAACAGGTCACAAAGACAAAGAACAGTAGACCAATTTGATCAATCAATCTAGACAGGCAGATAATGCTTTGCCAATTTAGCAATACTGTTCCATTAATTGACAGACAAGCTTTGCTCTGAATATAAGTGCCTTGGGACATTTTTCTCCCTCAAAGATGCTATATAGATGCACACTGTTGTTGAATCTGGTATTATCATTAAGTAGGTGTTGACAAATTTATGAACTATCATTTCTGAAATGTGCACATGCTAACATTTTGGTTACTGACAGCTAAAGGCAAAATATTCCTGTCACAGTCCCAAAACAAGGGCCAACAGAAAGCCCTGCGGCAGTGAGATTCAGCCAATGATAGCAGAGCCTGGTGCTCAACAGGCACCGATCCATACCATCTGATTAGTAACCATAACTCATTACAAGTCATGTCATGGTTGTACTGCACTCAGCTCACTCTTCATGTACTTCTGTGGAATGATGTTCAGTGAGTACTTCATTTTATTTGTCGGTATGGGATCCTTGATGCATTGGGGAGCGATTTTAGTGCTGGAGAATGAATGAAAAACATTTAAGCATTCCCAGGCCAGATGTGGAGTTTAAACTCCACAATAACGTGCCTCAGTACCAACCTCAGAGCAGCATTCCCAAATGTGCCAGTATGACACTTTTTAATTCCCTCCACCGGCCAATCCTGTGACATTACTAATTTGGTACTGAATTAAGGACGGTTTCGTGTTGTGGGCCTAGAGGAAGCGGGTTAAAACCACCTCAAATTAAATTTCATCCTTAAAGTTTCTACATCTCTTGGCTTGTGCTGGCTTTGAATCCAGAGCACGGATATTAATTGCAGGGCAAGATCCTTCTGTGCGAGGGGCTCTGGGTGAACATCAAGCTTGAATGGTGAGGCCTCGTTTAGATTTCAACCCCCCAGGCCTCACTTCCATAGCCAGGCCCCAACTCCCACCTGAACCTGGCAAGAATCAGTGCCCGCCTGGGTGGGGCAGGAGGCCATTGCTGAGGATCGATAGGACCAGTTCAGAGGTCAGGTATAAAAACAACGTATTTATTATAGTGTAATTAATGCGGTAAAATGTCCCAAGGTGCTTCACAGGAGCAGTACCCACAAAATCTGACTCCGAGCCGCACAAGGAGATATTAGGGCATGTGACCAAAAGTCAAAGTGGGAGGTTTTAAGGAACATCTTAATAGGAGGAAAAAGAGAGGAGGAGGGATTTGAAAACAAGCACGAGCCTTTTTAAAATCAAGGAGTTGCCAGACCGAGAGCCAATGTATGTCAGTGAGCACAGGCGTGATGTGTGAACAGGACATGGTAAGTATGGAGGGGGCAAGGGAGGCCCCACAAGGAAAACTTTTCTTAAAAAAAAACGTAACTTGCCTGGTACTCTTCTGGCCCTTGATGCAGCTGCCGGCAAGACTGACCTGTCGAACCAGATCACTGCTCCCCCAGTTCAAGCGGCCGGTTAAAATCGCAGAGCGGGACCCCGCCTGTCACTGGATCCCAATCAGAATATTTAAAGGGGACCTGATTGGCTTGGGACACATGTCCTTGCCACCAGATGTACTCGATCAGATTGGAGAGTGAAAAGAGTGGGTATGTCCACCTGCTCTATTTTCACTGGCCCCCCTGCTTGGTTTGTGTCAGGCAAGGGGTGGGGCAGGGTGGGAGTGGGGGGGAGGGGGCGGTGGCGGCAGAAAGGAGTTAAAATGGGGACCCAGTTCAGAGAGCGAGAAAAGGTCAGTGTGTAACTCACTATGCCATTGAGTTACCATGAATCCTGCAATTTCAAAAATCATAGAATTACAAGAAACCGGCCATTCGGCCCAACTAATCTGTGCTGGAGTTTATACTCCACATGATCCTCCTTCCATTCCATCAACCTCATTTCAGCCTTTCAGCATTTCTTTATATTTCATCCTACTCTCATGTGCTCGTCTAGTTTCTTTTTGAAAGCCTTAACCACTTCCTGTGGGAGCAAGTTCCACATTCTAACCACTCTCTCAGTAAAGAAATTTCTCTTTAAATCCCTATTAGATTTATTAATAACTATCTTGTATTTATGGCCCCTTTTAGTTTTGGATTCTCCTCCAAGTTGGAACAATCGCTCCACATCTAGCCTGTCTCCCTTTGTATGTTTCTCTAGTTTTAAGAAATATATATTCTCATCTCATGGCCATGTTCTGTGCCTCTTGTGCAATTCAAACGCAGCTTGAGTCACTGCCTTCAAGTAGGAGGGGGTGAAAACTGGGCTTCTCTTGGGGGTGAAAATTGTTCTAGTGAGTTTTTGAAAACATTCTCACCAAGTGACGTGGAATGCTTGCCGACATCCATGTCGGTTACAGGTCATACAGGCTCCCGTGGCTGCTTTGCTCTCCCGACCTTGTTCTTCACAGAGATAACAGGTCTAAAACCAGAAGAAAAAATTGACAGCTGTTAATCTACACTTCAGTCCTCAGCACCCTTCCATCAACACACCATGAGATTCATTTTCAATCACACCACTGGTCCCGAACAAGCAGCTTTCATCACGGCACATGCTTCGCTAGCAGGACGATGAAAACCATCATCCGAGAATAGCTACTGCACAAAAGTATCCTGGAACTCCCTTCCTAACAGCACTGTGGGTGTACCTACACCACATGGACTGCAGGGGTTCAAGGTGGCAGCTCACCGCCACCTTCTCAAGGGCAATTAGAGATGGGCAACAACTGCTGGCCTTGCCAGTGACGCCCACATCCCATGAATCGGATAAAAGAAATACAACCGCTAAATTAGTGGGAAAAAATCGGGAACGTCACAGGTTCACGTGAAATGAAAAAGAGACACACTTGTTCGCCACATTTCCTATGATACTTCAGAAAGTACTTCATCGGCAGTCATAGAGTTATACAGCACAGAAACAGGCCCTTCGGTCCATCATATCTGTGCCAGCCATCATGCACCTAAATATTCTAGTCCCATTTTCCAGCAATTGGCCCGCAGCCTTGCTAAATACTTCTTAAACGTTGTGAGGATTCCTGCCTCCACCACCTCTTCAGGCAGTGCATCCCGGATTCCAACCACCCTCTGGGTGAAAAAATATTCCTCAAAACCTCTCTAAACATCCTGCACCTTACCTTAAATCTATGCCCCCTGGTTATCGAACCCTCCGCTAAGCGAAAGTTTCTTCCTATCTAACCTATTAATCCCCCTCATAATTTTGTATATCTCAATCATATCCCCCCTCAGCCTTCTCGGCTCTAAGGAAAACAACCCCAGCTTTTTCAGTCTCTCTTCATAACTGAAACGCTCCAGCCCAGGCAACACCCTGGTGAATCTCCTCTGCACTCTCTCCAGTGCAATCACATCCTTCCAATAGTGTGATGCCCAGAACTGTACACAGTACTCCAGCTGTGGCCTAACTAATGTTTTATACAGCTCCATCATAACCTCCCTGCTCTTATATTCTTTCTTTTCTTTTGGGCCTCCCTATCTCGAGAGACAATGGGTAAGCGCCTGGAGGTGGTCAGTGGTTTGTGAAGCAGCGCCTGGAGTGGCTATAAAGGCCAATTCTAGAGTGACAGGCTCTTCCACAGGTGCTGCAGAGAAATTCTACGCCTCGGCTAATAAAGGCAAGTATCCCTTATGCTTTCCTAACCACCTTATGTACCTGTGCTGCTGCCTTCAGTGATCTATGGATAAGTACACCAAGGTCCCTCTGACCCTATGTACTTGCTAGGGTCCTACCATCCATTGTACATTCCCTTGCCTTGTTAGTCCTCCCAAAAATGCATCACCTCACACTTCGCAGGATTAAATTCCATCTGCCACTGCTCTGCCCATCTTACCAGCCCATCCAATACGTCCTGTAATCTAAGGCTTTCCTCCTTACTATTTACGATACCAAATTTTCATGTCATCTGTGAACTTACTTATCATACCACCTATATTCACGTCTAAATCATTAATGTACACTACAAACAGCAAGGGTCCCAGCACCGATCCCTGCGGTACACCACTGGTCACAGGCTCCCACTCGCAAAAACAACCCTCGACCTTCACCCTCTGCCTCCTTCCACTAAGCCAACTTTGGATCCAATTTGGAAAATTGCCCTGGATCCCATGGGCTCTTACCTTATTAACCAATCTCCCATGCGGGACCTTATCAAAAGCCTTACTGAAGTTGATATAGACTACATCAACTGCTTTACCCTCATCTATACATTTCGTCACCGCCTCAAAAAATTTAATCAAGTTAGTCAGACACGATCTCTCCCTGACAAAGCCATGCTGACTATCCCTGATTAATCCCTGCCTCTCCAAGTGGACATTAATCCTGTCCCTCAAAATGTTTTCCAATATTTTCACTACCACTGATGTTAGACTCACTGGCCTGTAATTACCTGGTTTATCCCTGCTACCCTTCTTAAATAATGGATACCACATTCGCTGTCCTCCAGTCCTCTGGTACCTCTCCTGTGGCCAGAGAGGATTTGAAAATTTGTGTCAGAGGCCCTGCTATCTCCTCCCTTGCGTCACATAACAGCCTGGGATACATCTCATCTGGGCCTGGGGATTTATCCACTTTTAAACCTGCTAAAACAGCTAATACTTCCTCCCTTTCAATGCTAATATGTTCAAGTATATCACAATCCCCCTCCCTGATCTCTACACCTACATCGTCCTTCTCCATAGTGAAACAGATGAAAAGTAATCATTTAAAACCTCACCAATGTCCTCCGGCTCCACACACAAATTGCCACGTTGGTCCCTTCTCTTTCCCTGGTTATCCTCTTGCCCTTATCCTTGCTATCACAGAGACATGGTTGAGGGAGGGACAGGACTGGCAGCTCAGTATTCCAGGGTATAGAATCTTCAGGCATGACAGGGGAGGGGGTAAAAGACGAGGTGGCATTGCACTGTTGATTAAAGAGGATTTTCCTTTATTTTGCCCGCCAGTGCTTTTTCATGTCCCCTCTTCGCTCTCCCAATTACTTTAAGTACCCCCCCTACACTTTTTATACTCCTCTAGTGCCTCCACTGTTTTCAGCACTCTGAATCTGCCATAAGCCTCCTTTTTTTAAAAAAAAAACTGATCCAATGCTCTATATCCCTTGACATCCAGGGTTCCCTGGACTTGTTAGTCCTACCCTTCACCTCAATGGGTACATGTTGGCTCTGAACTCTCACTATTTCCTCTTTGAATGACTCCCGCTGATCTGATGTCGACCTTCCTACAAGTAGCTGCTCCCAATCCACTTTGGCCAGATCCTGTTTTATCATCTTAAAATCGGCCTTCCCCCAATTCAGTACCTTTATTTTCGGTCCATCTTTATCCTTTTCCGTAACTACCTTAAATCTTAGAGTTATGGTCACTATCCCCAAAATGTTCCCCCACTGACACTGGCTTCATTCCCTAGGATTAGGTCTAGTACTGCCCCTTCTCTTGCAGGACTTTCAACGTACTGGCTCAAAAAGCTCTCCTGTATGCATTTTAAGAATTCCGCCCCCTTTAAGCCTTTTGCACTAAGACGATCCCAGTTAATATTGAGGAAGTTGAAATCCCCTACTATTATTACCCTATTATTTTTACACCTCTCTGAGATTTGCCTACATACCTGCTCCTCTATCTCTCCCTGACTGTTTGGCGGCCTGTAGTACACTTCCAGCCAAGTGATTGCCCCCTTTTTGTTTTTAAGTTCTACCCATATGGCCTCATTTGAGGAACCTTCTAAGATACCATCCCTCCTTATTGCAGTAATTGACTCTTTGATCAACAGTGCAATGCCACCTCCTCTTTTACCCCCTTCCCTGTCATGCCTGAAGATTCTATACCCTGGAATACTGAGCTGCCAGTCCTGCCCCTCCCTCAACCATTGTCTCTGTGATAGCAATAATATCATAATGTCATGTGCTAATCAATGCCTTCAATTCATCTGCCTTACTAGTGAGACTCCTTGCATTAAAATAGATGCAATCCAGAATTGCATTTTTCACTTGTGCCTTAACAGGTCTATAAAGTGCTTTGGCAGCTCCTGAGGTCATGGAAGGTGCTATGGAAATGCAAGGCTTTTCTTCGCCTGGTCTGGTGGGGAGTGTTGTTTTGAGGTTGGGGCTGAGGCACATTATTGAGGAGTTTAACTTCACATCGGACTTTACACTTTCCCAGCACTCAGATCGCAACCTCCCGCCCCCACTCCCAACTCATCAAAATTTGTTCACTCACAAAAATAAAACTCAAGTAATCAGTGAAAGCTGTTCCTAAAAAGTACATGAGATCATTTCTAATCATGCTATTGGTCATTAACAAGTAGCTTTGGAGGCCATGCACTCAACAGCTTAAATCTTTAAAATGGCAGTCTTACTATAGTCTCCTCTGTGCCTCACTACCAGTTACTACAAAACTGTCACACCAGTGACCAGCTCATGACTACCAGTGTCTTAGGAGGTGGGAGGATTAGGTTCTTATGCAGCCAGTCAGAGATTAGTACAGATCTTCCAATGGCTTTACAGATTCCTCCAACAACAACTTGCAAATATATAGTGCCTTTAAGATAGTAAGACATCGCAAGGGCCTTCACAGCAGCATTAACAAAATTTGAAAGTAAGCCACATAAGGAAATGTTAGGACAGGTGACCAAAAGCTCAAAGACATAGGTTCTCGAAGTGTCTTAAAAGGAGGAGAGGTAGAGAAGTTTGGAGAGGGATTTGCAGAGTTTAGGGCTTTGGCAGCTGAAAGCACAGTCACTGATGGCTGTAGTAAGTAGCTGAGCCTCGCTGACAGTTCTAGTATGAAGGCTGGCTTCTACAGTGCAAACTGATCCCAGTGAGGAGTCATCATAGGGAAACTACCATTAGTCCAAGGCCCCATGGTTAAGGAAGGAAGCTCTGGCCGGAGTTACTGATCATTATCCAATGACCGGTGCTGGAAATGCACATCAGGAAGGACAGGGTCAGAGTTGGCTGCACATAACTGTTCCCACTGACAGAAGGTTCAGGAACACAAGGACACACATTTGAGGTATTTGGAAAATGAGCCAGTCAAGATCAGGAGACACTTTTTATTTTATGCAGAATTATTTTGATCTGGAATGCACTGCCTAAAAGGAAGCAGATTCACACACAACTTTCAAAAGGGAATTGGATAAATACTTAAAAGGAAAAAAATTTGCAGGACAATGCGGAAAGAGCAAGGATTAATTGGATAGCTGTCTTGAAAAACTGGCCCTAGCACAATGGGCAGGAAGGTCTCATTTTGTGCTGTATGATTCTATGATTCTAGAAATACCCTGCTGACAATCATTATCAAGGCTTTTGCACACAAATAGTGGCCACACATACAAATTAAGGGAGGCATCAGTTTTGCTGAATGCACCATATTCCAAAAGTGGCCACGTTCAGGCGGGGAGGAGAGAAAATCTGATGAGAATAAAGAGGAATTAGTTTGATGAGTAGCAGGGAAACTGAAACAGGCCAAACAAAAAGAAAAGTTGAAGGAGAGTGAATTTTTTAAACTCCACTGTTTTTAATCAATGGTTCAGGATTCCTATTTGCAGGGTTACAGCAGATAGAATTCATTTCAGGGTCAGTGAAATGGCATCATCCTTACACAACACTGGGTATTACCACCATACCTCTCGGTATGTGCAACAGGAGAGCTTGGAGCCATTACCTTGTTGAAGCGTTCATGGGGAACATACTGCAGCACAATGGGCTCCATACTGATAACATTGGCAAACTGCACCTCCGGTACGTAGAGAGCACAGACTACGTGGGCCCAACCTACAGACAGAGACAGAAAAAGCAGCATAAAGACATTTATTGTACTTATTTTACCTTACAGAAACTTTCATTTCTATAGCACCTTTCACAACCTCAGGACGTCCCAAAGTGCTTTACAACAATGAAGTTTTTTTTTATTCGTTCGTGGGAGGTGGGTGTCGCTGGCTAAGCCAGCATTTATTGATGAGGTAACAGAGAGGGTTGCTGAGGGTAATGCGGTTGATGTGGTGTACATGGACTTTCAAAAGGTATTTGAGAAAAAGTGCCACACAACAGGCTTGTCAGCAAAGTTAGAGCCCATGGAACAAAAGGGTCAGTGGCAGCATTGATACAAAATTGGCTGAGTGACAAGGAAACAGGGAGTAATTGTGAACGGTTGTTTTTCGGACTGGAGGAAGGTATATAGTAGGGCTCCCCAGGGAGTCAGTGTTAGGACCCCTGCTTTTCTTGATGTATATAAATGACTTAGACTTGGGTGTACAGGGCACAATTTCAAAATTTGCAGATGACACAAAACTTGGAATTATTGTGAACTGTGAGGAGGTTAGTGACAAACTTCAAGAGGACATAGACAGGCTGGTGGAAGGGGTGGACAAGTAGATGAAATTTAATGCAGAAAACTGTGAAGTGATTTATTTTGGTAGGAAAAAGAAGGAGGCAATATAAATTAAAAGGATACAATTAAAGGGGGTGCAGGAGCAGAGGGACCTGGGGGCATTTATTGCTCATCCTAATACTGAGTGGCTTGCAAGGCGATTTCAACAGGCACTTAAGAGTCAGCCACATTGCTGTGGGTCTAGAGTCACAAATAGAATCACAGAATGGTTAAAACACAGAAGGAAGCCATTCAGCCTGTTGAGTCTGCACCAGCTCTCTGCAAGAGCATTTCAGCTAGTCCTACTCCTGAGCAGTAGGCCAGACTGGGTTAGGACGGCAGATTTCCTTCCCTAAAGGACATGAGTGAACCAGATGGGTTTTTAAATGACAATCCAGTACATACGAACATATGAACATACGAATTAGGAGGAGTAGGCCACTCAGCCCCTCGAGCGTGCTCTGCCATTCAATAAAATCATGGTTGATCTGATTGTAACCTCAACTCAACATTCCCGCCTACCCCCAATAACCTTTCACCCCCTTGCTCATCAAGAATCTATCCAACTCTGCCTTAAAAATATTCAAAGACTTTGCTTCCACTGCCTTTTGAGGAAGAGAATTCCAAAGACTCACCGACCCTCCGAGAAAAAATTTATCCTCAGCTCGTTCTTAAATGGGCGACACCTTACCTTTAAACCCATGACCTCTAGTTCGAGATTCTCCCACAGGGGAAACATCCTTTCCACATCCACCCTGTCAAGACCCCTCCAGATCTTATATGTTTCAATCAAGTCGCCTCTTACTCTTCTAAACTCCAACGGACAGAAGCCTAGTCTGTCCAACCTTTCCTCATAAGACAGCCGGCCCCATTCCAGGCATTAGTTGAGTAAACCTTCTCTGAACTGCTTCCAACACATTTACATCCTTCCTTAAATACGGAGACCAGTATTGTACACAATACTCCAGATGAAGCTCTCACCAATGTCCTGTATAGCTGAAGCAGAACCTCCCTACTTTTGTATTATTCCCCTCAAAATAAATGATAACATTCTATTAGATTTCCTAATTACTTGCTGTACCTGTATGCTAACCTTTTGAAATTCATGCACTAGGACACTCAGATCCCTCTGCATCTCAGAGCTGTGCAATCTCTCACCATTTAGATAATATGCTTCTTTTTTATTCTTCCTGCCAAAATGGACAATTTCACATTTTCCCACATTATACTCCATTTGCCAGATCCTTGCCCACTCACTTAACCTATCTATATCCCTTTGTAGCCTCCTTATGTTCTCTTCACAACTTACTATCCTACCTATCTTTCTGTCATCAGCAAATTTAGCAACCATACCTTCGGTCCCTTCATCCAAGTCATTTATATAAATTGTACAATGTTGAGGCCCCAGCACAGATCCCTGTGTCATACCACTCGTTACATCTTGCCAACCAGAAAATGACCCATTTATGCCTACTCTGTTTCCTGTTAGCTAGCCAATCTTCTATCCACGCCAAAATGTTACCCCTTACACCATGAGCTTTTATTTTCCGCCTTTGACAAGATCCCTCACGGCAGACTGATACAAAAGGTGAAGTCACACGGGATCAGAGGTGAGCTGGCAAGATGGATACAGAACTGGCTCTGTCATAGAAGACAGAGGGTAGCAGTGGAAGGGTGCTTTTCTGAATGGAGGGATGTGACTAGTGGTGTTCCGCAGGGATCAGTGCTGGGACCTTTGCTCTTTGTAGTATATATAAATGATTTGGAGGAAAATGTAGCTGGTCTGATTACTAAGTTTGCGGACAACACAAAGGTTGGTGGAGTTGCGGATAATGATGAGGATTGTCAGAGGATACAGCAAGATATAGATCGGTTGGAGACTTCGGCGGAGAAATGGCAGATGGAGTTTAATCCGGACAAATGTGAGGTAATGCATTTTGGAAGGTCTATTGCAGGTGGGAAGTATACAGTAAATGGCAGAACCCTTAAGAGTATTGACAGGCAGAGAGATCTGGGCGTACAGGTCCACAGGTCACTGAAAGTGGCAACGCAGGTGGATAAGGTAGTCAAGAAGGCATACGGCATGCTTGCCTTCATTGGTCGGGGCATAGAATATAAAAATTGGCAAGTCATGCTGCAGCCGTACAGAACTTTAGTTAGGCCACACTTAGAATATTGCGTGCAATTCTGGTCGCCACACTACCAGAAGGACGTGGAGGCTTTGGAGAGGGTACAGAGGAGGTTTACCAGGATGTTGCCTGGTCTGGAGAGCATTAGCTATGAGGAGATGTTGGATAAACTCGGATTATTTTCACTGGAACGACGGAGGTGGAGGGGCGACATGATAGAGGTTTACAAAGTTATGAGTGGCATGGACAGAGTGGATAGTCAGAAGCTTTTTCCCAGGGTGGAAGAGTCAGTTACTAGGGGACATAGGTTTAAGGTGAGAGGGGCAAAGTTTAGAGGGCATGTGCGAGGCAAGTTCTTTACACAGAGGGTGGTGAGTGAACAAAGAACAGTACAACACAGGAACAGGCCATTCGGCCCTCCAAGCCTGCGCCGATCTTGACGCCTGCCTAAACTAACACCTTCTGTACTTCTGGAGCCCATATCCCTCTATTCCCTTCCTATTCATATATTTGTCAAGATGTCTCTTAAATGTCTCATAATCGTATCTGCTTCCACCACCTCCCCTACAGAAAGTTCCAGGCTCTCACCACCCTCTGTGTAAAACACTTGACTCGCACATCCCCTCTAAACTTTGCCCCTTGCACCTTAAACCTATGTCCCCTAGTCATTGACTCTTCCACCCTGGGAAAAAGTTTCTGACTATCCACTCTGTCCCTGCCACTCATAACTTTGTAAACTTCCATCATGTCGCCCCTCCACCTCCGTCATTCCAGTGAAAACAATCCGAGTTTTTCCAACATCTCCTCATAACTAATGCCCTCCAGACCAGGCAACATCCTGGTAAACCTCCTCTGTACCCTCTCCAAAGCCTCCACGTCCTTCTGGTAGTGTGGCGACCAGAATTGCACGCAATATTCTAAGTGTGGCCTAACTAAGGTTCTGTACAGCTGCAACATGACTTGCCAATTTTTATACACTATGCCCCGACCGATGAAGGCAAGCATGCCGTATGCCTTCTTGACTACCTTATCCACCTGCGTTGCCACTTTCAGTGACCTGTGGACCTGTACGTCCAGATCCCTCTGCCTGCCAATACTCCTAAGGGTTCTGCCATTTACTGTATACTTCCCACCTGCATTAGACCTTCCAAAATGCATTACCTCACATTTGTCCGGATTAAACTCCATCTGCCATTTCTCCGCCGAAGTCTCCAACCGATCTATATCCTGCTGTATCCTCTGACAATCCTCATCACTATCCGCAACTCCACCAACCTTTGTGTCGTCCACAAACGTACTAATCAGACTAGCTACATTTTCCTCCAAATCATTTATATATAATATAAACAGCAAAGGTCCCAGCACTGATCCCTGCGGAACACCACTAGTCACATCCCTCCATTCAGAAAAACACCCATCCACTGTTACCCTCTGTCTTCTGTGACTGAGCCAGTTCTGTATCCATCTTGCCAGCTCACCTCTGATCTCGTGTGACTTCACCTTTTGCACCAGTCTGCCATGCGGGATCTTGTCAAAGGCTTTACTAAAGACCATATATACAATATCCACCGCCCTTCCCTCATCAATCATCTTCGTCACTTCCTCAAAAAAACTCAATCAAATTAGTAAGACACGACCTCCCCTTCACAAAACCATGCTGTCTCTCGCTAATAAGTTCGTTTGTTTCCAAATGGGAGTAAATCCTGTCCCGAAGAATCCTCTCTAATAGTTTCCCTACCACTGACGTAAGGCTCACCGGCCTATAATTTCCTGGATTATCCTTACCACCCTTCTTCAACAGAGGAACAACATTGGCTATTCTCCAGTCCTCTAGGACCTCACCTGTAGCCAATGAGGATGCAAAGATTTCTGTCAAGGCCCCAGCAATTTCTTCCCTTGCCTCCCTCAGTATTCTAGGGTAGATCCCATCAGGCCCTGGGGACTTATCTACCTTAATGCTTTGCAAGACACCCAACACCTCCTCCTTTTTGATAATGAGATGACTGAGACTATCTGCACTCCCTTCCCTAGGCTCATCATCCACCAAGTCCTTCTCATTGGTGAATACTGATGCAAAGTACTCATTTAGCACCTCACCCATTTCCTCTGGCTCCACGCATAGATTCCCATCTCTGTCCTGGAGTGGGCCAACCCTTTCCCTGGTTACCCTCTTGCTCTTTATATATGTATAAAAATCCTTGGGATTTTCCTTAATCCTGTTTGCCAATGACTTTTCATGACCCCTTTTAGCCCTCCTAACTCCTTGCTCAAGTTCCTTCCTACTGTCTTTATATTCCTCAAGTGCTTCATCTGTTCCTAGCCTTCCAGCCCATACAAATGCTTCCTTTTTCTTTTTGACTAGGCTCACAATATCCCGTGTTATCCAAGCTTCCCGAAACTTGCCAAACTTGTCTTTCTTCCTCACAGGAACATGCTGGTCCTGGATTCTAATCAGCTGACGTTTGAAAGACTCCCACGTCAGATGTTGATTTACCCTCAAACAGCCGCCCCCAATGTAAATTCTTCAGTTCCTGCCTAATATTGTTATAATTAGCCTTCCCCCAATTTAGCACCTTCACCTGAGGACTACTCTTATCCTTATCCACAAGTACCTTAAAACCTATGGAATTATGGTCACTGCCCCCGAAATGCTCCCCCACTGAAACTTCGACCACCTGGCCGGGCTCATACCCCAATACCAGGTCCAGAATGGCCCCATCCCTAGTTGGACTATCTACATACTGTTTCAAGAAGCCCTCCTGGATGCTCCTCACAAATTCTGCCCCATCCAAGCCCCTAGCACTAAGTGAGACCCAGTCAATATTGGAGAAGTTAAAATCACCCACCACTACAACCCTGTTACCTTTACATCTTTCCAAAATCTCTCTACAGATCTGCTCCTCTACCTCCCGCTGGCTGCTGGGAGGCCTGTAGTAAACCCCCAACATCGTGACTGCACCCTTCCTATTCCTGAGCTCCACCCATATTGCCTCGCTGCATGACCTCTGAGGCGTCCTCCCACAGTACAGCTGTGATATTCTCCTTAACCAGTAATGCAACTTCCCCACCCCTTTTACATCCCCCTCTATCCCGCCTGAAGCTTCTGAAGCCTGGAACATTTAGCTGCCAATCCTGCCCTTCCCTCAACCAAGTCTCTGTAACAGCAACATCATATTTCCAAGTACTAATCCAAGCTTTAAGTTCATCTGCCTTACCTGTTATACTTCTCGCATTGAAACAAATGCACTTCAGACCACCAGTCCCACTGTGCTCAGCAACATCTCCCTGCCTGCTCTTCCTCTTAGTCCTACTGGCCTTATTTACTATGTCCTCCTCATTTACTTCACTAGCTGTCCAACTACTCTGGTTCCCACCCCCCGCCACACTAGTTTAAACCCTCCCGAGTGACGCTAGCAAACCTTGCAGCCAGGATATTAGTGCCCTTCCAGTTTAGATGCAACCCGTCCTTCTTGTACAGGTCCCATCTGTCCCTGAAGAGAGCCCAATGGTCCAGATATCTGAAACCCTCCCTTCTGCACCAGCTGCTCAGCCACGTGTTTAGCTGCACTATCTTCCTATTTCTAGCCTCACTAGCATGTGGCACAGGGAGTAATCCAGAGATTACAACCCTAGAGGTCCTGTTTTTTAACTTACTACCTAACTCCCTAAACTCCCCCTGCAGGACCTCATCACTCTTCCTGCCTATGTCATTGGTACCAATGTGTACCACAACCTCTGGCTGTTCACCCTCCCCCTTCAGAATGCCCTCTGTCCGTTCAGAGACATCCTTGACCCTGGCACCAGGGAGGCAACATACCTTCCTGGAGTCTCTTTCACGTCCACAGAAGCGCCTATCTGTGCCCCTGACTATAGAGTCCCCTATAACTATTGCTCTTCTGCGCTTTGTCCCTCCATGCTGAACAACAGTGTCAGCCGTGGTGCCACTGCTCTGGCTGCTGCTGTTTTCCCCTGATAGGCCATCCCCCTCAACAGTATCCAAAACGGTATACTTGTTAAGAGAGGGGGATAGCCACAGGGGATTCCTGCACTGACTGCCTGCCCCTTCTAGTGGTCACCCATCTATCTGCCTGCACCTTGGGTGTAACCACTTCTCTAAAACTCCTGTCTATGACGCTTTCCGCCACCCGTATGCTCCTAAGTGCATCCAGTTGCCGCTCCAACCGATCCATGATGTCTGTGAGGAGCTGCAACTGGGTACACTTCCTGCAGATGTAGTCGCCCGGAACGCTGGAAGCGTCACGGACTTCCCACATCTCACAGGTGAAGCACTTCACCCCTCTAACTGACATTTCTAGCACTAATTAGTTAATTGATATAAAATAAATAAATACTTATTAAATCTGGAACTTGCTGCCAGGGGAGGTGGTGGAAGCAGGTACGATAGCGACGTTTAAGAGGCATCTTCACAAATACATGAATAGGATGAGAATAGAGGGATACGATCCCCGGAAGTGTAGAAGGTTTTAGTTTAGGCAGGCATCAAGATCGGCGCAGGCTTGGAGGGCCGAATGGCCTGTTCCTGTGCTGTACTGTTCTTTGTTCTTTTGTAATAACCTTTGATGTGGCACTTTATCAAATGCCTTATGGAAAGCCAGTAGTTTAATGGTCACCATTACTGATTTGAGCTTTTTAATTCCAGGTTTATTTAATTAACTGCCATGGAGGGATTTGAACTCGGCCTCGGAATACTAGTCCAGTAACATAACCACTACACTATAGTACCAGTGCAGTCAGATGTGATCCTCAAGTACTGGAAAGGCAGAGCACATAACAGGATGTGTTGATAATGCAGCTGCACTACAGCCAGTATTGCAAGGCCTTTCACAGTGGTATGTTTATGATTATGCTCATCCTCTCACTTCGCCCTCCCTCCTCCTCATCCTCTCACTTCCCCCTCCCGCCTCTCTCCTCCTCATCCTCTCACTTCCCCCTCCCGCCTCCCTCCCCCTCATCCTCTCACTTCCTCCCTCCCTCCCCACTTCCCCCCCTTCCCATGGCACAGACTCATGCTTGGATCCACAGGCCCTCCTGTACTTGGGGAAAGTGGCCCAAGGTGGTGAATCCTGATGAGGCTATTGACTGCGAAGGGAATCGTGTCTGCCTGCCGATTCCTCATACAGTCAGCTCCCAATTACAATCACATCTCTGTGAGTAGCTGCCAAGTGAGGCCAGGCACTTCCTCAGAGGAAAAGGGAAAAAATGTAGCTGTAGGGCTAATCTTTCCATTTTAAATGAAACCTGGGATAGGCATGCCCTTCTAATAACATTGCCAAATAGAGCAAGAAAAAGGACCGGGCTAGCACTGCATCTCAGCTCAATCAAATCCCATAGACATCAGGCCATAAACAAAACTACAGGCGTAAAAGGAGCAACAGGTGGGCTGGAGAGGGCTGTAAAATAGCCCCCACACAGTACTGTGTCAGAGTGTGGGATATCGATACAAGTCAAAGATGATTTCATTGAAACATACAAGATTCTGAAAGGGCTCGACAGGATAGACACCAAGAGGTGTTTCCGCTGGCTGAAGAATCTAGAACACGGGGGCACAGCCTCAGGATAAGGGATCGATCACTTAGGACTGATATGACGAGAAATTTCTTCACTCGGAGGGTTGTGAATTATTGGAATTCTCTACCTCGGAAGGGTTGTGAATGCTCCATCACTGAGTATATTCAAGGCTGGAATAGATAGATTTTTGATCTCTCAGGGAATCAAGGGATATGGGGAGTGGGCGGGAAAATGGAGTTGAGGCAGAAGATCAGCCTTGATCCTACTGAACGGCAGAGCAGGCTTGAGGGGCCGAATGGTCTACTCCTGCTCCTATTACTTATGTTCTTACAGGTGTGATTGAGGTTAGTCATTTTCTTCTAACTGGCCGTAGAAAAGAATGAGCGTGTGAGTTGACAGGATGACAGCAAACGAGAGCGAGAAATCAACAAAACAACAAGATAAGGTAAGATCACATGGGGTTAGGGGCAATTTATTAGCTTGGATAGAGGATTGGCTAACCAACAGAAAACAGAGAGTCGGGATAAATGGGTCCTTTTCTGGCTGGCAAGATGTAACTAGTGGGGTGCCACAGGGTTCGGTCCTATTACAATCTATATTAATGACTTGGATGCAGGGATAGAAGGTACTATAGCCAAATTTGCAGATGACACTAAAATAGGTGGGATAGTAAGTTGCAATAAAGAAATAAGAAATTTACAAATGGATATGGATAGGTTAGGTGAATGGGCCAAAAGTTGGCAGATGGAGTTTAACGTGGATAAGTGTGAGGTTATCCATTTTGGTCGGAAGAATAGAAAGGCAAATTATCATCTAAATGGAGAGAAACTTCAGAGTGTTTTGGTGCAGAGGGATCTGGGTGTCCTCATGCATGAATCACAGAAAACTAGTTTGCAGGTACAGCAGGTGATAAGGAAGGCAAATGAAATTTAGGTATTTATTGCTAAAGGAATAGAGTATAAAAGTAGGGAAGTGTTGCTGCAACTGTACAAGGCATTAGTGACACCGCACCTGGAGTATTGTGTAGAGTTTTGGTCCCCTTACTTGAGGAGGGATGTAGTTGCATTGGAGGCAGTTCAGAGGAGGTTCACTAGATTGATTCCAGAGATGAGGGGTTTGTCTTATGAAGAGAGATTGAGCAGTTTAGGCCTTTACTCTCTAGAGTTTAGAAGAATGAGAGGAGATCTAATTGAGGTACACAAGATGATTAAGGGGATTGACAAAGTAGACATAGAGAGGATGTTTCCTCTGGTGGGGCAATCTAGAACGAAAGGTCATAGTTTTAGGATGAGGGGTAGCAGATTTAAAACAGAGATGAGGAGAAATTACTTCTCTCAAAGGATTGTGAGTCTATGGAATTCACTACCCCAGAGTGTGGTGGATGGCGGGACATTGAGTAAATTTAAGGAGGAGATAGACAGATTTTTAATTAGTAATGGGTTGAAGGGTTATGGAGAACAGGCAGGAAAGTGGAGTTGAGGCCAAGATGAGATCAGCCATAATCGTATTGAATGGTGGAGCAGGCTCGAGGGGCTGAATTGCCCACTCCTGCTCCCAGTTCTTATGTAATTCTGACCAGTAATGATAGTGACTGTGTTGGTCACAAATAAAAACAATTCATGAAAATACATTTACATTGTGCCTCTACACTTCTGATATGACTTTTACCATCACCTATGTTGTAAGAATTCTGCATTTTCATGCTAGAATTGTCATTAAAAGATATAATTGTCATAGTTTGCCACTTACCTCCATTATCCGTCCTCTTGAGGGCACCGTCTTTGTGGGGGCAGAGTTCACAGCGCTGGAAACAAAGGACATGGTTCAATTGAATATCACTTTGACCTGCTTTGGTTGTGCCATGAATCTAGGGAGGTGACCAACCTTTTGCTCAGTTTAAACCCGCTACCAGAAGACTCAGGTCGGGGGCAATTAAAAATATATCACTGACTGCACAACAGTAAATGCAAAAATGGGTACTCATACAAACACACATTGTTTTTCGAAAGAAGGAATGGAAAACCAGATTCTGTGTTTTCCTTTTAAGGTTATCAAGATTACCATCCCCAGAATAGGAGTTTAGGGCTCAGGTGGTCACTCCACAGATATTTGTAGAATTCTGATTTATATTAAATCCCCTGCACTCAACAGCAATAGCTTGTATTTATTATGTTAAAGACACTATATAAAATGTCCCAAGGAGTGTATTCGGACAAAAATTGACACTGGGCCAAACAAGACATGAGGACAAGTGAAACTTTAAACAAAGTCCCTTTCTACCTGTTCAGGTGGATGGAAAAGGTACCCACAGCATTATTCAAAGAAGAACAGAGGAGTTATCCCCGGTGTCCCAGCCAATATTTATCCCTCACTTAAACATTAACTGATCATTCATCTTTCTGCTGTTTATGAGATCTTGCTCTGCACTGACTGGCTGCTGTGCCTACATTACAAAAGTGTCAACATTTCAAATGTGGTTCATTTGACGGAAGCATTTTGGAATATGCTGAGGACGAGAAGGCACTAAATCAATGCTGAACTCCGCTGAAACATGCGGGTATAGGGACAATAGATCAGGACAGTCAGGCTCAGCTGTGAGGCCCTCCATGGCCGAATAGCTTGACAGCACCCACTATCTAGTCTCTCGTGTGACCAATCACACTTGGGCTGGTGGGCTGCTGAACATGAGCTCTGCAAGAGTCAGCACTGCTAGAGAAGGCAGGGAAGAAAAATACAGAAAATCAAAGTCATAAATTAAACAAGAACCATTACAAAGAGATGTTTCCAAACTGGTCATCTGCTCTTGAGACTGGATATTTCTTCTGCCCAGTCTATAATCTCGACCAAGCTCTGGTTTGTAATTTGTCATTAAGGTCACTGGTTTTGTTAAGGACGATTACCGTTGGCAAAAGTCAGTTTAAAAATATACACCTTACTACTTTCCAAAGACTACTTTTTGCAGTCAGCTGTTAATCTTTAACACTGCATTTAAAGCACTGGAGAGTGTAATATAAACAAGACAGCACTACCAGAAACAAGGATTAGCAGCTGTTACTGCCATTTTCCCAGGTGACAGGTGAGCTCTCTGTCTACCTGCACATGGCATAATTGGAGCTTGGTTTCCTGATGCTCGTATCTCAATTTGCTCCAACTCCCGCTCACCATCACCTTTGTCCTCACTGATTTACATTGGCTCCCAGTCCTCCAGTCTCAAATTTAGAACTCTCATCCTTGTTTCTAAATCCCTTCATGGCCTCACCTCACCCCATCTTTGCAAGTTCCTCCAGCCCTATAATACTCTCACTTTGAAGATTCTTTCCTTTGACTCTGGCTTCTTGTGCATTTCCCCTCCTTTCACTGTTGACAGCTGTGCCTTGGCCCCACACTAGAATTCCTTCCCTAAACATTTGCCTCTCATTCTCCTCTCCTCCTTTAAGATCTGCCTTAAAACCCATCTCTGACCAAGCTTTTTGGTCACTCTTACTAATATTTCTTCCTTTGGGCCACTGTCCATTTCATTTTTAATCCAGCTCCATGTAGCAACTTTTAATGTTTATCCACATTAAAATGGAGCTATATAAATGCAAGTTGTTGTTCCTAATTACTTCACACAAAAACACAGCAGATTGTCCCCAACATATCCCTGTTGATGTACTGAGCATTACTTTGCAGTCAAAGAAAAAATTGCAATTATTTGCCACCTAGCAACTCTCCAGAAAGTCCCAAAGCACATCACAGCGAATAAGTTACTTTCTAAGTGTCATTGCTGCTGTAATGTTGGTAACTTTTGAGAAACTTAATAACTTCTGGCGAACTCTATGTTTTAAGGAACAGTAGCCAAATGGTTATGTCATGGATGAGCAACTCAAAAGGTCATCAAGTCAAATTTCACCCTGACAAGATGTGAAATCAAATTCAGTAAATCAGAATCCCAACTTTGGAGAATGATACCGGGCTTTAGAAGTTAAATTATTGGGGCAGGTTTCATAAACTTGGCTTGTATTTCCTTGAGCATACATGATACTGAATGATTTGATCAAAGTGTTTAAAATGGTCAAGGGAGTTGATAGTTTTTCCATATCTACCCTATTCTAATGGGGGAAAATGAAGCACAAGGGGATATAATCTTCAAGTTAGAGCTAGGCCATTCAGGAGTGAAATCAGAAAGCACTTACTCCACACAAAGGGTAGTAGAAATCTGAATTTCTCTCTCCCAAGAGGCTGTGGATGTTGCGATTATTGGAGCTTTCAAGATTGAGAGCGATAGTTTTTTTTAGGTAAGGTCATCAAGGGATATGGAGCAAAGGCGAGTAAATGGAGTTGAGGTACAGATCAACCATGATGTAACTGATTGGTACAGCAGGCTCGAGGGGTTGAATTGTCTTCCCCTGTTCCTATCTTTGGTTACTCTATAGTTGATCTGACTCTACTGAAACTTTCTTGCTTCCACTTTATTACTATGATATTCCATTTATTTTAACAATAAAAAGATAGTAGCAACTCCCTCAATAGTTCAAATGGAAAATACAGCCCATGGTACAGTACCTAGCCAGTCAGACCAGGCGGGACACTGGGTTGTGCTGAACTGTCTGAATCAGTCAGGACCCAAGTGGGAGCACTGCCCTGGGTTAAGGAAAGGAGGGGGGAGGGACTACTATCCAAGGCCCGAATTAAAAGCATATATGTGCATGTCTCAGGCAGGCTAGGGCAGGATTTGGCCTGACAGTGACATTGTCTAACAGGCAAATGCCCGACCAACATGAGTAAGGGTCACTTGGAGGAAGCATTAGACGGGGTGCTGTACCCAATAAGTCATTACCATCAGGAGAGAATGGAAGAGGTTGACACAGGTAAAGTACAGACTGATCTCCCATTATAACAGTTAGAACAATGTGACACTTCCAGCTAATGGAATCCCTCTGATGTTTCAATTCATACAAATCTTACATACATTATTAATTAACGTTAAAATGTTGGGCTGATTTGAATTTTCAGTCAATCCTCCCCAATTGAAAATCCCACGGATAAAATTATTTTTGACTGAGAGACTCTTGAGATCTCTTAGCGGGTGAAATAGAAAGTGCATGTTTCAGGGCTTACAATGATTCTTGGGATCAATGAATTTGCACTAAAAAGGACATCTCCAATTTCCTGATCAAAGGGCCAGCTAACAGTACAATTAAGCAATGATTATATCAAATGACTTGCTGCTTCAGTGTCTCAGTAAAATTACCCCGTCATTAAGGAACCTAACAATGAAAAAAAAGGTAAGTATTTTTGTTTAGAAGACGAAATTGTTCACTACCTCATAACACCAACTTAAAACATGTGCCCCATATGGTGCTATCGTTAAACAACTGAGGCACAAGAAACACATTGAGACCAGATCAGATGTTTATCCCTTTCAGACTCTGTATCTAGTTAGATAAACTGACTGCTACAAAAATTGGCAGCCATCAATGAGTGTTATCAAATCAAGGTTCAACGTCATGTGCTTGCCAGAGGGCTTAAAAGTTTCAAATTACAAAACATAACCTCCGCTTCCAAAATCCTCGCGTCAGATTTTCCACTCCTGATATGTCAAGGCACAGCTGCAAAATTGCTTACAGAGCCCGGTCTCTGGACTGAATTACTGCATCAGTGTTGGGACCTTAACACTTTTGGAAAAGGTACAAGACTTCAGATATCATTGTAAACTGTAGCACAACAACATTTACATATTTAGCGCCCTTTTAACATTAAAGAATGCCCCAAGCTGCTGCATAAAGGGGCTACTCAGACACCAAGGTTCAACTGGAAGGACAAGAGGGGGAGACAGAAGAGGTGGTTGGAGAGACGGAGGTCTTCAAAAGTAGGGACAGATGCAGCAAGGCGGAGGTTAGAAAGATGGCAGCACTCTGATGAAGTCGGGTAAGGCGACAGGTTGGGGAGGGATACACAGTAGTCTAGATGCAGAAAAGTAGAAGGTGCTAGTAGTATTAGGGTTGCTTGCAGAGCCAGAGTGCAGTGAGACCACAGCGCCATTTATATGCGAGGATGAGTATCTTGAAAGTAACGTGTTGACAGGTGGGGCAGTACATGGAGCAAGTAGAAATGGGGAAGGGCAGGGGTGATGCGTGAGTAGGACTTAGTACAAGTAGCAGAGTTTTAAATGAATTGGAGTTTAGGTAGGAATGCATTGCAGGTGGTGAGGCTGGTGGTGACAAAGGCAGGCATGTGTCATGAGGAGGGCAAGGCAGGCAATGCTCAATGTTTTCAAATCCCTCCATAGTCTTCACTCTCAATCTCTGTAACCTCCTCTTGCCCAACAACCCTCCAAGAACTCAGTATTCATCCAATCCTGACCTCCTGTGCATCACTGACTTCATTTGCACCACCATTGGCAGCCATGGCTTCTGCTGCCTGGGCCGCAAGATCTGAAATTCCCTTTGTAAAGCACAGGTGACCAAAAGCTAGGTTGAGGTGGTGAGTTTTGAGGAGCAATTTAAATCTACCTTGTGATTCTGTAACATGAGATTCAGATAGTGTGAGGGGAGAATCAGAAAGTGAGGCTTATGCACACACTGAAGCACAAAACGGTGAAGTAAGGTCAGTTGGCACGTATGGGATTATAACCCTGGAACAGTGTGTTGAGTTCCAGTATGTAGAGCCCCCATCTCACTACCAGAGGCCTAATTGATTCTTAGAAGCTTGTGCATTAGGACAACCCTTCTGCTGTTGTAACCTCCTCCAGCCTTCCAACTTCAGCAGCCTTGATTTTCATTGCTCCACCACTGATGGTCATACCTTCAAATACTTAGGCCCTAAGCTTTTGAATTCCCTCCCTAAACCTCTCTGCCTTTCTACCTCTCTCTCTTCCTTTAAGACACTCCTCAAAACCTACCTCTTTGACCAAGCTTTTGGTCACCTGTGCTTTACAAAGGCAATTTCAGATCTTGTGGCCTAAATGTCCTAATACTTCCACATACCCTGAAGTTTGAATATCTCTGTCAATAGGTTATTTCCTGTGGAGGGCATCACAAATGACACAAAGAGATCACTGGAACGGAACAGCCTGGCCTGTTTGACTCGATTTTATACTGGGAACTGTACCGACAACAGAGTCAATCATGCAGACCTTTAAATGCCAAATGCATCTAGTTTCCAAACAAATTCACAGCACAATATTATAATCAAAATGGGCGACTATAACGGACAAAATAATCCCAGTTTTCAGTTCAATTCATCCAATCGACTAATGCTTTCCACTTCCCAGTTGCAAGCGATGAAACCTGCCCAGTCCCAGAAAAGGTTATCGTGGGACCCAAACAACTGCAGATCAATATCTTTACTGCCAACTGTGTCAGAGTTCATGGAAACTGCAGTGCAAGAATCTGGTGATCGTCACTACTGATATAACTGTTGATTTTGCTGCCAAACACATTTGCAATCTTCAGTTCTGTGGTTCAGAAAAGAACCATTTTCTCAAAGCTCTACATTAAGTTACATATAAATTCACAGCACAGAAAGAGGCCATTTGGCCCAACTGACAATTTATTTATTTATTTATTTTTTAATTGATTCAGAGGATGTGGATATCACTGGTAAGCTAGCATTTATTGCTCATTACTGACTGCCCTTGAGAAGGTGGTGGTGAGCTGCCTTACTTCACCGTTTTGTAACTTTTCTTTGGTTCTTGAACCGCTGCAGTCCATGTGGCAATGGTAATCCCACAGTGCTGTTAGGGAGAGAATTCCAGGATATTAACCCAGCGACAAAGCAGGAATGGTGACATAGTTCCAACTCAGCATGGTGTGCGACTTAGAGATGTCAGTGTTCCCATGCACTGCAAACAAACTTCCTCCCTCCCTATATCATCTAACCCTGTCTCCTTCTATTCCTTTCTCCCTCATGAATTTATCAAACTTCCCCTTAAGGATATCTATGCTATTCGTCTCAACCTTGCGATAGTACATTCCACATTCAAACCACTCTCTGGGTAAAGAAGTTTCTCCCCCATTCTTTATTGGATTTTTGGTAGCTAGCTTTTATTCATGGCTTCTAGTTTTGGACTCACCCACAAGTGAAATCTTCTCTACATCTACCCCATCAAAGCCTTTCATTGTATTGAAAACCTCTATTAGGTCACTCCTCAGCCTTCTCTTGTCCCAGAGAAAAGCACCCCAATCTGTTCAGTCTTTCCTGACAGTTAGAACTTCTCTAACTTGTAAATCTTTTTTTTTACATCTTTTCCAGTCCCTCTCTATCCTTTTTTCAAACATGGAAATCAAAACTGAACAGAGTAATCCAAGCGTGGTCTAAACAACATTTATACAAGTTTAACAGAACGTCCCTGCTTTTCAATTCTTATTCAGTCCCAAAGCTTTTCAATAAGGTAGGGCATTCTGACCTTACTGTGAAGTTGTTGGCCTCACTTGTGAAATATCTGTTCAGCTGGTGAATTAGATAAGTAACTTGTAGAGGATGATGCAAATGATGTATTTGGATAAACTTACCTGGCAGTGGAGAGACCATGATCAGTGGCCTTTCATCCTGTTCCAGGTAGGTTTTGAGTAAACTGGCAATAACCAATCTTAGAGCTTCAGGCCAGGGAGTGCGTAACACCGTTCGGGTGGTGGTGAAGGACAAGGAAGGAGATGCACCGGTCGATCGCACCTTCTTCAAGAAAATCCTCATCGATTGCTGTGGATTCCAAGCCACGGACATTTTCTGCCTGCAGGACTTCCCCAGCAGTGGGTATTTCAACGTAACATTCAAGAATGTGGCGGAATGCATCAAGTTCCTGAAGGTGTTCAAGGAGAGGGGAAACCAGGTGCCGCTCTTGATCCTCACAGTGGAGCCGCTCTTCACGCTGCCGTCACAACGTGACCGGGTGGTGACAATTCACCTCTACAACCCCCACGTTCCTGTCGTGGATGTACTCACCTTTCTCGCCAGGGATGTCGAGGTGGTTGGCATCAGCACTGATGTCAAGGACCCATTTGGGATTTGGACCAGCAAGCGGCAGGTCAAGGTGACCTTGAAAGTCGATGCCAGTGGAGCCATCATCCATCCGCCCTCCAGCTTCGCTATCGGGGGAAGTCGAGGCTTCTTGATCTACGCTGGGTAGCCCAGAGTTTGTCGCACCTGTGGCAAATCTGGTCACATGGCAGCTAACTGCAGCACTGTCATCTGCAAGAACTGCAAGAAGGAAGGCCATCAGACCAAGGACTGTAAACAGAGTAAGTGCTGCAACCTGTGCGGTGAGGCAGGCCACCTCTACAAAACCTGCCCCAAACGCTGCCTCAGTTATACTCAGGCAGCAAGGTCCAAGGAAAGGCCGGGAGAAGGAATGGTGAATGCATCTGGTGCTGGGAAGGAGATGAGCAACCCTCTCTGCAGCAAGGAAAGTCCACCTGAGAAGGAGAAGAAAGGGGAGGCAGTTGAAACCAGCGACCCAACACCTACCCTGCACCCGGAAACCCCTCCTCCACAGACAGAATCAATGGAGGAGGAGGCAGCAGATGGACAAACAGGTCAGTGGCAAGTGGTACAAAGGAAAACCACAAAGAAAAAACCTCCAAAAGCGGAACAGGCCACCACCCAAACCAGTGGCAAGAGGAGGCTACCGTCTGAGACGCTTGACAGCAGCTCCTCCTCACTGGACGAGGAAGTGCCGGAAGGATGGCACCTGTAAAAGAAGCAACAGAGCTCAAAAGTAGCTGGAAGATAAAGCCCCCCAACCCCCGGGCACTGGAAGCTGTGATGGGCCCAGCACGCCCCAAACCCAAAGCGCTGAACCTAGCGACATAGCCAGCGCATCCCAGCTCCGGGACACCGAGAAGAAAGAAGCGTCTGGCGCACTCCAGCTCCGGGAAGCTGAGAGCAGTGATGTTTTCGAGGAGCAACAGAGGGGAACAGCACAGGACAGTCCAATCCTTGCTGCCTACAAGACCCCCCCCGATGTCACCCCAGCGGAACAAACCCTGCATGAGAAACCAGGAGGGGTTTCTGAGCCCAACCAACGTGAAACAGCTCGTGCACACTATGCGTATGCAGGAACATCGCGAAGGACTGAAATTAGCAAGGACAAATGGTATGGGAAGCAAAAACTAACTTAAAAATGGGCATAAAGGTTGCTTCAATTAATGTGCATCGCATTAAATCCACTACGCAATGTGTTTCAACCTTGGACTACCTCGCCAAGGTCAAAGTCGACCTTGGAACACCACACCTCAACACCTACAGTCAGTGGTCGTGATGGTGGTCCCACGGGCCATCGACTTGGTCAGGGGGTAATGACTGCCGTTCCTCCGGCCTGGGTGTTCTGCTGCGGGGAGGTAACTTCACCATCTCCAAAATTAAGGAGGAGGTGGGCGGTCGCCTCCTCGTAGCAGATGTGATGTATAACAATGCTCTGCTCGGGTTGATCAACGTGTACGCCCCGGTTCAATGCAGCGAGCGGCTGACCGTCTTCCAGCAGCTCCCACTGCTGCTGGCGACGTCCAGGCCTGTCATTCTAGGCGGTGACTTCAACTGCATCATCGATGCGGCTGGACGATCCGGCAGTGACGACAGCAAACTGGACGCTACGTCCAGATTCCTAATGGAAACAGTTAAAGATGCCAAACTGCACAACGTCTTCAGCAAACCTGCAAACGGAGCGCAGCATAGACATACATGGTCAAGATCGGACGGGTCTGCCCACTCCAGGATTGACTTCCTGTGTTTGTGTCCCGTGCTGTCACGGTCAGATCCACCAACGGCAAGCCGGTGTTCTTCTCTGACTGGCCGACTGTCACTTACAGGATAACCAGTTGGCAGGGGGATATGGAAGCTCAATGCTACACTGCTAACCCCAGAGAATGTTGAGGAACTCAAAAGAGATTACAAAGGTTGGAGAACCGTGAAACTCCTCTTTGAGTCTCCAGTTCACTGGTGGGAGGCGATCAAGGAGATCAAGAGGTTCTTTATCTTTAAAGGTGTTCAGAGGGCAAGAGAGAGACAGAGGGAAATGTCCCGACTCCAGAAAAGAATGCAAAATCTGCTCCGGCTGCAGTCGATGGGGGTCGAGGTCAAGGAGGATCTCCATGAGGTGAAGAGCCAGCAGGCCTCGCTCTTTGCCACGGAGGCCTCCAAGATCATCTTCCAGTCCAGAGTCCGCTCCATTGAGCAGGATGAGACGTGCTCGCGTTACTTCTTCTAAAAGGTACCCAGAGAGAACTCTGTGATCAGAGGCCTGAAGGAAGAGGATGGCTCGGTAACATCTTTGCAGTCCGACATACTAAGGATCAGCAAATCCTTTTGTGCTGGGCTGTACGATGTGATGTCCACAGACAGCAGAGCCTCCCAGTCCTTCCTGTCATCTATCACAGAAGTCTTAGATGACATCATGAGGGAGAGACTGGACAAGCCGCTAACTCTGGACGAGCTGACAAAGGCCTCAAGTCCTTCGAGATGAATAAAACTCCCAGAAGCGATGGCTTACCGGTTGAGTTATACTCGGCCCTGTGGGACTGGGTCGGCTCAGACCTGCTGGAAGTATACGAGAGTATGCTCCTGGCTGGCAGCATGTCAGAATCCATGAGGAAAGGTATCATCACCCTCATCTACAAGCGGAAGGGGGAGAGGGCAGAAATCAGAAATTGGCAGCCCGTCTCACTGCTTAATGTTGACTACAAGATTCTGTCCAAAGTCATAGCCAGTCAGGTCAAGTCTGCTCTGGAGTTGGTGATTCACCCCGATCAGACCTGTACTGTACCCGGCAGGAAGATCTCTGATAGTCTCGCGCTACTCAGGGATACGATCGCCTGTGTACAGGACAGGAGGGTGGACACCTGCCTCATCAGCCTGGACCAGGAGAAGGCTTTTGACAGGATATCACACACCTACATGATGGAGCGCAGTCTCAATCAATGGGTGGGAATCAGACAGTTTCCCGATCAAATCTGGAATCAGACAGGGCTGTCCTCTCTCCCCTGTCTTGTTTGTTTGCTGTATTGAACCCTTTGCTGAGTCTATTAGGAAGGATGCGAGCATAAGAGGGGTGACAATCCCAGGCAGTGGAGGCACTCAGGTTAAAACCTCCCTGTACATGGATGACGTCACCGTCTTCTGCTTGAATCCGCTGTGCATTCGCAGACTGGTGAGCATCTGCGACCAGTTCGAACTAGCCTCGGGAGTCAAAGTTAACCACGGCAAGAGCGAGGCCATGTTCTTTGGGAACTGGGCTGACCGATCCTTTCTCCCCTTCACTGTCAGGTCAGACTACCTGAAGGTGCGGGGGATATGGTTCGGAAGGGCCAGGGCATGCACCAAAACCTGGAGGGAGCGAGTAGCCAGGGTACACCATAAACTGAGCATGTGGGAGCAACGATCTCTCTCCATTGTGAGTAAGAATCTGGTCATCAGGTGCGAGGTGCTCACGTTGTTGTTCTACGTGGCGCAGGTCTGGCCCATAACCCACTCCTGCGCTGTGGCGGTCACCCGAGCCATTTTCCGCTTCATCTGGAGATCCAAAATGGACCGGGTCCGGAGGGACACGATGTTCAAGCCTCTGGATAAGGGCGGGAAAAATGTACCCAACGTGGCCCTCGTCCTGATGACTACCTTCGTGTGCGGCTGCATCAAGCTGTGTGTAGACCTCCAGTACGCAAACTCCAAGTGTCACTACGTGCTGAGGTTCTATCTGTCCCCGGTGTTGCGAAGGATGGGCCTGGTCACATTGCCGCGGAACGCTCCATCCAGTTGGACCGTGCCGTACCACCTATCCTTCGTGGAAAAGTTTGTGCAGAAAAACACCTTTGACCACCAATCCATCAGGCAGTGGTCTGCACGGAATGTCCTCAAGGCCCTACAGGAAAAGGAGATGGTAGATCCTGTCGGATGGTTCCCCAAGCAGACTGCCAAAGTCATTTGGCGGAATGCCTCATCACCAGAACGTTCAAACAAGCATCAAGGTGTAGCTTGGCTGGTGGTGAGAATAGCCCTTCCCAACAGCTCCTTCCTGCATGCCCGGAGTCTCACCCCCTCCGCACAATGCCCCCGCGGTGGCTGTGGTGGGGAAGAGACAGTTGCTCATCTCCTTCTGGAATGTGTCTTTGCAAAGCAGGTGCGGAAAGAGATGCAGTGGTTTTTGTTGAGGTTCATCCCGAGCAGCTCTGTAACACAGGAGTCTGTGCTCTACGGGCTGTTCCCAGGGACACACACCGAGACAAACATCAACTGTTGCTGGAGGACCATTAATTCGGTGAAAGACGCTCTTTGGTCTGCCCAAAACCTGCTGATCTTCCAGCACAAAGAGTTGTCCACGACCGAGTGTTGCAGACTGGCACATGCCAAGGTCCAGGACTACATGCTGAGGGACGCACTAAAGCTTGGGGCAGCCGCGGCAAAGGCTCAACAGGGAAAGACCACTGTGTAAGGTCCTCCCGCCATAGTGAACAGAGGGGCTGGACCCATGGAAAACCCCTTGGGCTGTAAACACAGAGCATGGTTTAGCTGTAAAATGTACATGGCATGTAAAATGAAATGGAAGGGTTGTGAGGCAACTCACTCCTGTATTGAAGAAAACTGATTTCCCATGCACTTTCTGGAATGTCAACTTGGTGCTGTTTTGAACTGTTTTGTAATTTACTTTTTTTTTTAAAAAAGTTTTTTTATGAATAAAGTATATTTTTGGGGAAAAAAAAAGTATTGGACAAACAGCCATTCATCATGTTGCCATATTCACACAAAAACAGGAGGTCCTGGGCAAGTCTGTGTGAGGCCCATCCAATTCCTGAATCGCATTACACCAGCTAACCTCTCCCAATGGCTCAGTGGAGAGTGTAGGTCCCAACACCATTCTCATTTTGAGCAACACAAAACCAGTAAGATCCCAGATTTGACCCTTGGCCATTGCTCAATTAACACTCAGTAAATATGGCACTGGGAGTCCTTGATGTGCCCTGAGCACCTCAGATTTAACTTAACTGGAAGAGGGGAGAAAAATCAGCCAGGGTTCCAACTCCTGACTATTACTGAGTGACCATTGTTGGAAAAAAAAAGTGTATTCGCATGAGGCAGGTAGCGGGGCAGGAGAGAGAGAGAGAGAGAAATTTCCCCTTTTTGCTACAAATTGCTGACCTCATAAATGTAGTGGGATAGCAACATTCTAACACACATTTAGGCTGTTTTACAATTTCCTTCAATGAGCAGAGTAAATCTTGCTGCGTTTATGATGTTGCAACAAGGATGAGAATTTTAAATTTGAGGTACCTGCGGGCTGGGACCCAATGTGGTCAGCAAGCACAGGGATGATGGGTGAACAGGACTTGGTGCGAGTTAGGAAATGGGAAGCAGAGTTTTGGATGAGACTAGGGAGGGTCTGTCTCACTCACTCAGAGAAGCCATAAGGATATCTAGTGTAGGAAACGGAAGTATCAATCTGGCTCACTAATCGTCACTCCACTGAAGCTGGAACCAAGGCAATGTTTTTGGGCAGGTGGAAAACATTACCTTTCCTGGGGTCTGACATCTTACTTTGATGAATAAAAAAAAACTTCCTTTAAACTACAAAGCACAAGGCCACAGGATCTGAGATGATTTTGATCAGTTCCTCATGGGCCCCATTTCCTGCATAACAATAGTATTTGTATTGTTTTTCTTACCATGTTGCCATCAGGAAATAAATTCTGTGTGCTGAACCACACAGCTTGCTCCCAGACTGCAAGGCAACAGTCCCTGTAAGTGGTGGCGAGGAGATGCCAGGGATGGCCAAGGAGTGACTTTCCCTCTGCTGAGAGTAATAGAGCAGAACAATGTCAAGCCTACATCCATCCCTGTTCTGTGTCACAGCTGCCACCATTACTATGTCACTCTTTGTTTCAGGATGCTAGGCAAAATTCCAGTCAGATGTGAACCATCTGATTTCCAGGAGTGGAAAAATTATACCTCCTCAACTTGCCCTTTTCTACATCACAATCAGTTTCTAATCCCAAGCCCCCAGTTTGGAAAAAAACTTCCAGCCCTCCATTAACAAAATGGCATTTGTTTTGTTGAAGTGATGCCATCCAATTCTGAAGTCTAGCTGCACTGAGCTTTGAAGTGAAATCCTTTCTTTCTCTCTCTCGCATTACCCTGCCCCTTTCTTGTGGTTACCCAACGTGCCAAATTTAAAAATGTAGGGAAGGTCATGCAGCAGCTACTGGTGAAAATTTATGTACACAATTATTTTGTCACAATAGGAATAAGTAATACATACAGATATCACAATAAAGCGCAAGTAAAAAGGATATAAAATAACCAGTGTACTGCCAGCACTCTCAATAACTCACCAATTTAGTACTGGCAATTCTCCAGCACCTCTTCCAAATGAGCACTTTACATAACGAAGCCTAAGCAGTGAGTTTCAGTGGGGTTTACTGATGCTGGTGGGAGTTGAAGATGGGAAAGGGGAAAATAGAATTACAGAATGCTTACAGCACAGGAGGCCATTCTGCCCGTCGAGTCCATAGCGACTATCTGCACGAGCAAGTTAGCTCGTCCCACTCTCCTGTCCTTTCCCCACAGCCCCGCACAGCAGAATAACACAGCTAAACCCAATCCCACAGAATCCATCAGTATGTGGCAAGACTAGAGAAACTGGGGTTGTTCTCCTTAGACCAGAGAAGGTTAAGGGGATATTTAGTAGTGGTGTTCAAAATCATGATGGGTTTTCGAATAAGGAGAAACCGTTTCCAGTGGCAGACGAGTTGTAACCAGAGTTAATGTAACTGGTAAAAATAACTACAGGCAAGGTGAGAATTTATTTTAAACAGTGAGTTGTTGTGACCTGTAATGTGCTGCCTGCAAGGACAGTGGAAGCAGCTTCAATCATAACTTTTGAAAGGAAATTGGATAAATACTTGAAGGGGAAAAATTTGCAGGGAAATAAGACTAATTGGATTGCTCTTTCAAAGAGCTTGCATCGGCATGATGGGTCAAATGGCCTCCTTTTGTGGTGTATCAATTATTCTACATGTGTACTTTCTAGCAGGGACAGTGGGCATGGAGCAGGAATGACGACCCTGTCTAATGTACCCTCTCATCAATCCAAGGACCCTTGAGGCCAACTCTACCTGTACAGCACAGACCAACAATCCAACTTGGGATATTCTTGATCTCTATGGTTCAGTATTCAAATAGGTCATGTATTATCCACTGTGCTATCAGTGGTACTAAATTATATCTATGATAAATTTCCAACATCCTAAGTTATTTACAGCATAAATGAACTACATTTATAACCATCACAGGCAATGCTTTTAACATAAACACTTACCCTCAGCTTTCAAGGGTTAATGTAATGTTACACCTAACAGAATTCAGAGTGAATTTAATAAATACACACCACTCTGGCAGCTCGCTCTTGAGATTCACACTTTCTGCAGAACCATGGACCAGTTGGGACCTGAACGATTCCATAACAAGCTGCAATTAAAACAGGGAAAACAACTATAAATACACAAAAATTCATTCATAAACAGGCTTTTAACAAGTCACAACAGCACTCTCTATCTCTCTGCCCTCCCCCCCTTTAATCTGCCTTTTCTTCCCTCTCCTGAAAACACTAAGATACAGTTGCTAGTAGTACCCACCCCCATCAGCTTTGGTGATGACCCCTTTAACCTTCTCTCTGTGCACACACACATTATAATAAACAGTATGCTAACAGCAGCTTTTTGACCTGATGCCAAAAACACCTGTGCATTCTTTTTATAACCCAAACACCTGACACTATTCCCTGATCGTAAGGTTACTTTTATTTAAGTCATTGCAATTTTTTGGGGCATCTTCCTCTTGCACCAACTGATGCCCGAGTAGAGTTGGAGAGTTCCAGGACTGATTAGCCCAGTCCACGTTGAGTTATCATGAGAAGAGTTGGGGAGAAACTCTTGCCTGCGTGGTTTCCACCTGCACCAATTATAATCAGTTACCAAGCAGCTATTTTTCCACTTGTGCATAGACAGCAAGCTGGCCAGCTTTTTGACCGCGAAGGTGTACACAGCCAAACCTCATCGTGTCCACACGCACACATTTTAACAGGGCTTTGATTTTTAAATTCTCTTTGTGTTCAAGTCCCTCCATCGTCTCAACCCCTCCCCCTGCCTACCTCAGTGCACACTACCTTCCTCCAATTCTGACCTCTTGTGCATTCCAACTTCCTTCACCCCTCCATTGGTGGACATACCTCCAGTCCCCTCAGTGCCAAGCTCTGGAATTCCCTGAACTGCTCCAATGCTCTCTCCTCCGTTAAGACACACCTTTAAATCAAACTCTTTGACGAAACTTTTAATCACCTGTTCTCAGGACCAATCATTTTGTCTGATTATCCTACCATGAAGTATTTAGAGATGTTTTACTTGATTAAAAAAGGTGCTATATAAAGGCAAGCTTTCTTTTATGACTGATATCTCCCTTCCTCACCACCCCCAGTAGCCCAGGATCAGTGGTGAGACCAATTGTTAAAGGGACTCTGTTACCATCTTAGGTCACCCAGACTCAGGGATTGTGCCTGAGATTTTTTAGTGCGTATGGTTTAATGCCACATGAAACGGCGCATTTAACAAGCAGGCCACCAGGAGATCAGCTAAAGTTAAGGCTTATGGATGATTTGTATAAACAGAAGCCCCAGTAGTTGCTAACAACGTTACCAGCAACTAACTACCAACGTCACACATGTTAATTTCAACTGTCAATCATACAAGTGTAGGTGAGCATAGCACTGCTCCATTCTACTCCCCCCCCCCCCCCCACCGTTATTTGTGATAACGGATTATTAATCACACACAGGTCAATGTGACGCACTTAGAACTACATGAAACGCCAGAGGGGAAAAGTTAGATTGCATTTTTTTTAAAAAAAGAAATAAACGTAGGCTAGCAATTACAATATAAAATATCTGGAAAGATTACATTAACAAATGCACTGCATAAACGTTTCTAAAATACCACACAAGCAAGTCTACGCGACTGACAACTAAAAGGGACACATCACTGGCCTCCCTCCAGCCACACACACAAAAAAAAACAGACGGATTAATTTTGCAACTTCTTGATTTTAATGCTCGGTTACTGTTGGTGGTATTTTACACTGTCGATGGGAAACGATCAGACGTTAATTTTCAAGGTGTGAAATGAACGACCAGAAATGCACCACATCCTCTTGCAAGCCTTAAGCTTTTTTTTAAAAAATATGCCTTCCTCCTCTCCTTTACCTTGATGAACAGCAACATTGCAACCATGCCCGTCACAGTAGACCAAAGGATTCTCAGCCCATCCCCTCTCGTCAGAACACACGCAGCAACCTCCAACCATCTCCTTCATACTTCCCAGCCCGTCCCGATGTGTTCTTGAAAACTAGTTACAACAAAGTAACCAAGAGCATCTCCTCTCCGACACATTGTTTCCCCATATTTTAGGAGGGGGGAGCCCCGTCCCTCTCAATGCAATGCAACCATTACCAAGGCGCAAGCGCTGCTCATTCCAAGAACTATGGCCGCAGAGAATAAATTCTACGGTTCGCCGACGTAGCGCCGGCCGAAGTCGCTAGGAAGGGTGCTTTTATGAAAAAAAAAATCGTGTTGGCTTTTATTCACACCATAACAACTTGTATTTACCTAGCGCCTTTGTCACAATAAAACAGTCCCAAAGCGCTTCACAGGGGCGTTATCAAGCAAAATTAGACAGCAGCCACATAAGGAGATATTTGGGCAGATGGCCAAAAGCCTGGTCAGAGGTCAGTTTTAAGGAGTGTATTAAAGGAGGAGAGATAGACAGGACAGGGGTTTCAGCAGGGAATTCCCTGACAGCTGAAGGCATAGCCACCATATGCTCCTACACTTAGAATGAAAGCAAACGTATCAGAGAGATTATAATAGGTTATGTGTATGCTTAGAGTGCGGTCTTTATTTTTGCACAATATTTAATTGGTGCTTTTTCTTAAAAAGTGCCTATTCGATGAAGGTTTTAGTCAAAACCTCCTAATATCCCCCTTGTGGCTCAGTGGCAAATTTTGTCCAACGATGCTCCTATGAATTGCCTTGAGATGTCTTCCTGCATCAAAGGTGCCGGTTCAGATCCCATGCCAGAGACCTGAGCACATAATCCCAGAGAGAGGGCTGCACTGTCAGAAATGCTGTGTTTCAGATGAGACATTAAACCGAGGCGCTGACTGCCCTCTCAGGTGGAGGTAAAACGTCCCACGGCCACTTTTGGGAAAGTAACAGGGGAATTACCTTAGACCAGAGCAGTGGCAGTCGGCTGCAGATCTGGGAGGAGGCGGATCCGGAGCGGGACCTTTGGAAATAAACAGCGGGGCTCGAGGCCCTTACCTACCTTAGACCAGAGCAGTGGCAGTCAGCGGCGGACCTGGGAGGAGGCAGATCCAGAGCGGGGCTCGAGGCCTACACCTACCTCAGACCAGAGCAGCGGCAGTCAGCGGGCTCTCCAGCCTTTAAATCTGATTTGGAAATGGTTCTGGGGCTCTGGACTTCTCTGGTAAGGATGATTTCGGGTGTTAAACCACTAAGAGGGCACGCAACCACAAAACTTGCAATTATATGGCACCTTTATGGCATATGGCAACTGCTATGCCTGTGCTGGGACGAGGGAGCAGTATCTCAGGGCATGCGCGATGCCAATATCATCACCCTCTATAAAAACAAAGGTGACCACGGTGACTGCAACAACTACCGTGGAATCTCCCTGCTCAGCATAGTGGGGAAAGTCTTTGCTCGAGTCGCTCTAAACAGGCTCCAGAAGCTGCCCGAGCGCGTCTACCCTGAGGCACAGTGTGGCTTTCGTGCAGAGAGATCGACCGTTGACATGCTGTTCTCCCTTCGTCAGATACAGGAGAAATGCCGTGAACAACAGATGCCCCTCTACATTGCTTTAATTGATCTCACCAAAGCCTTTGACCTCATCAGTAGACGTGGTCTCTTCAGATTACTAGAAAGATTGGATGTCCACCAAAGCTACTAAGTATCATCACCTCATTCCATGACAATATGAAAGGCACAATTCAACATGGTGGCTCCTCATCAGAGCCCTTTCCTATCCTGAGTGGCGTGAAACAGGGCTGTGTTCTCGCACCCACACTTTTTGGGATTTTCTTCTCCCTGCTTTCACATGCGTTCAAGTCCTCTGAAGAAGGAATTTTCCTCCACACAAGATCAGGGGGCAGGTTGTTCAACCTTGCCCGTCTAAGAGCAAAGTCCAAAGTACGGAAAGTCCTCATCAGGGAACTCCTCTTTGCTAACGATGCTGCTTTAACATCTCACACTGAAGAGTGCCTGCAGAGTCTCATCGACAGGTTTGCGGCTGCCTGCAATGAATTTGGCCTAAACATCAGCCTCAAGAAAATGAACATCATGGGGCAGGACGTCAGAAATGCTCCATCCATCAATATTGGCGACCACACTCTGGAAGTGGTTCAAGAGTTCACCTACCTAGGCTCAACTATCACCAGTAACCTGTCTCTAGATGCAGAAATCAACAAGCGCATGGGAAAGGCTTCCACTGCTATGTCCAGACTGGCCAAGAGAATGGCGCACTGACACGGAACACAAAAGTCCGAGTGCATCAAGCCTGTGTCCTCAGTACCTTGCTCTATGGCAGCGAGGCCTGGACAACGTATGTCAGCCAAGAGCGACGTCTCAATTCATTCCATCTTCGCTGCCTCCGGAGAATACTTGGCATCAGGTGGCAGGACTGTATCTCCAACACAGAAGTCCTTGAGGCGGCCAACATCCCCAGCTTATACACACTACTGAGTCAGCGGCGCTTGAGATGGCTTGGCCATGTGAGCCGCATGGAAGATGGCAGGATCCCCAAAGACACATTGTACAGCGAGCTCGCCACTGGTATCAGACCCACTGGCCGTCCATGTCTCTGCTTTAAAGACATCTGCAAACGCGACATGAAGTCCTGTGACATTGATCACAAGTCGTGGGAGTCAGTTGCCAGTGTTCGCCAGAGCTGGCGGGCAGTCATAAAGGCGGGGCTAAAGTGTGGCAAGTCGAAGAGACTTAGCAGTTGGCAGGAAAAAAGACAGAGGCGCAAGGGGAGAGCCAACTGTGTAACAGCCCCGACAAACAAATTTTTCTGCAGCACCTGTGGAAGAGCCTGTCACTCTAGAATTGGCCTTTATAGCCACTCCAGGCGCTGCTCCACACACCACTGCCCACCTCCAGGCACTTACCCATTGTCTCTCGAGATAAGGAGGCCAAAGAAAAGAAGAATGTAGTAAAATGTCCCAGAAGCAAAATCAGTTTGAAACCAAGCTACACAAAGAGATATTAGGACAGGTGACTAAAAGCTTGGTCAAAGAGATAGGTTTTAAGGAGCATCTTAAAGGAGGACAGTGAGGTATAAAGGTGGAGAGGTTCATGGAGAAAATTCCAGATCTTACAGCCTAGGTAGCTAACGGCATGACTGCAAATGGTTAGGCATTGGAAGTTGGGGATGTGCAAGAGGTCAGAACTGGAGAAATGCAGGGATCTCAGGTGCAGTTTAACAATACATTAAAACACCAATGTGTAGGTCCATGATGGTGTTGGACACAGGCATCAACTCTGATTTCATGTGTGCTGCCACAAGGAAGAAACAAACTCTGCAGGACATAAGGGAAAGCCACCCCCTGGAGACTCTTGCAATCTCTTGCTGACTGGTTCAGTGCAGCACTGATGAAATCCTGGGAGCGAGCAAGTTAGTCGAAGAAAGAGTGTTACATCGAGTTTATAGCACAGAAAAAGGCCATTCAGCCCAACTGATTAATGTTCCACATGAAACTTCTTCCACCCCTCCTCATCTCGCCCTATCTGCATATCATTCCATTCCTTTCTCCCTCATCTGCTTATCTAGCTTCCCCTTCAATAAATCTATACGATTCATCTGAACTATTTCTTCTGGTAGCAAGTTCCAAATTCTAATCTCTCTTTGGATAAGGACGTTTCTCCTGAATTCCCAGTTGAGTTTATTAGTCATAGAGTCATTACAGCACAAAAGGAGGCCATTCGGCCCACCAAGTCCATACCAGCCCCCTGTTGACCAATCCAGTCAGTAATGACTAACTTATATCTATAACTTCTAGTTTTGGACTCACCCAGAAGTGTAAACATTTTCTCTATGTCTATCTGATCAAACCCTTTCATTTTGTTGAAGACCTCTAACTGGTCACCCATCAGGCCTTCTCTTTTGTAGTGAAATGAGCCCCAGCCTATTCAGTGTGGCCTGAGGAAACCGGAGAATATGAGGGGGAGCAGTAAGATGCTCCATTAAACTGGAGCGATGGAGAGAGCGGCAGCTAAGGGTGAACTTTATAGTTGCAAAGTTCATCAGATGAGGACATAATTGGTCCCTGTGATTAAATAACCTGTTGTCCAGGTTTGTGTGATACTGACCATACCGGTCAGGAAGATCCCATCCTCAATGTGAACTCAGCTAATCAATCTCTGCTGCCGTAGCTGTAGGGAACATGGGATTTGGCCTCAGAATCAGTACCTGTGTGCTAGGGAGGGGAAAAATCAGTTAAGGTTACTAATTACCTTGGGACATTTCACTATGTTAGAAGCACTATTATAATGCAAATGATTGTTATTATTGATCACTCTCCATTAGTTCTCACTAAAATGTGTGTGTGTAGTGTGCGTGTGCACGTGGACAGTGAGAAGAGGATCGGGCTCAGCTATGACAATTCCCATGGTTGAATAGCCCCCGACACTCATTGTCTAAGCTTATATATCATGAAAGACAATTTGGGCAAGATCTTGGAGAGCTTCCCATGGAACCGGTGCCTGGGCAGTGTGACTGACCACATTGAGACGAGGAGTAAGATGATGAAAAAAGTCAAGAGCTTATGGTTTTGGGGGTGATACATTGGCATGAATAGAGGACTGGCTAACTGACAGGAAACAAAGAGTCAGGATAAAAGGGTCATTTTCAGCATGACAATCTGTAACTAGTGGTGTGCCGCAGGGATCAGTGCTGGGGCCTCCATTATTTACAATCTATATTAATGACTTGGATGAAGGGACCAACTGTATTGTAGTCAAATTTGCTGACAATATGAAGATAGGTGAGAAAGCAAGTTGTGAGGAGGATACAGAGTCTGCAAAGGGATATAGGCAGGTTGAGTGAGTGGGCAAAAAATTGGCAGATGGAGTGTAAAGTGGGGAAATATGATGTTGTACACTTTGGCAGACAGAATAGAAAAGCAGAATGTTATTTAAATGGAGAGAGACTGCAAAATGCTGCAGGGTACAGAGGGATCTGGGTGTCCTTGTACATGAATCACAAAAAGTCAGCATGCAGGTACAGCAAGTAATTGGGAAGGCAATAGGAATGTTGGCCTTTATTCCAAGGTGGGGTGGAGTACAAAAGGAGGGCAGTCTTGCTACAACTGTGTAGGGCACTAGTGAGGTTGCACATAGAGTACTGCGTACAGTTTTGACCGGCTTATTTAAGGAGGGACATACTTGCAATGGAAGCAGTTCGGAGAAGGTTCACTAGTCTGATTCCTGGGATGAAGGGATTTGTCTTATGAGGAAAGGTTGAGCAGGTTGGGCCTATACCCATTGGAGTTTAGAAGATTGAGAGGTGATCTTATAGAAACATATAAGATTCTGAGGGGGCTGACAGGATCGATGCTGAGAAGATGTTTCCCCTCATGGGGGAATCTAGAACTAGGGGGCATAGTTTAACATTTAGGGGGGGTTTCTCATTTAAGAGGGAGATGAGGAGGAATTTATTCTCTCAGAGGATCGTTAGTATTTGGAATTCTCTTTCCCAACGAGCAGTGGAGGCTGGGTCATTGAATATATTCAAGGATGAATTAGACAGATTTTTGATTGACAAGGGAGTCAAGGGTATGGGGGCAGGCAGGAAAGGGGAGTTAAGGCCACAATCAGATCAGCCATGATCTTATTGAATGGCAGAGCAGGCTCGATGGGCAGAATGGCCTACTCCTGCTCCTATGTCTTATGTTCTTATTATGTTTTTATGTTCTAAAGTGAGCTGTTTTATTTACAAGCAGATAGGCTGCATATGAACATATGTGGCTCCTAGCAAGCATAGTAACTGTCGTAACACAATGGTATTTTCCACTAACAGGATGCTGCCATCAAGCCAAAAAGATGTTCTGTGTACCACATAAATGAATAATGTGGTCTATGAATGTCAGCGCCGATGCGATGCCAGGTACATAGGTCGTTATGTCCCAGCGATTGGCAGGTCGTATCAAACAGCATGTCCCTTCAGTTGTTCACAATAGGCAGAGTACTGACCATACTCAACCAACCCGTACTTGCAAAACTCTGAACACAATATCTAATGTTTGATGTGATTCCATGTTTGGAATGCACTTAATGAACAATCCTGAGTGTGCTGAGAATATCCCTAACAACCAGTCTAAAGATTATCAGTCGGGCTCGCAATGTGGCTCAGTTACGCTTGCTAGAAGCTACATATATTCATACACAGGGACCTATCCTCTGCAGGCAAAAGGAACATGTCCAGGCATTGCACCTTTTTTGGCTTAAACAAAGTGAGAGGGACAATAGTTCCCATGTACATTCTCCATGGTAATGCCTCGACCAGTCAGAGTCAACATGCCAACCAATCAGCACCCCTTTCTCATGCAGTATGATTCTTAGAAATTTGACATTCTTGCATCTGTCCTGATGAGAGCAAGATGAAAAGCTTCGACAGCACGTTTCTTTTTTCAGCAATACTCAACTTGTGTAATACTAAGAGACTATAATTAATAACATTACATTCAATGTGTGATAAAAAACAGAAAATGCTGGAAATACTCAGCAGGTCTGACAGAATCTGTGGAAAGAGAAACAGAGTAAACATTTCATGTCGTGACCTTTAAGCAGAACTGGGAAAAGTTAGAGATATCATAGGTTTTAAGCAAGTAAAAGCAGGGAGGGTGAGAAAAAAATCAAAAGGGAAGGTCTGTGACAGAGTGGAAGACAGGAGAGATTACATAAGAAAAGAGTTGGTAGTGAAAGGCCAAAGGAAGTGCTAATGGGACAAGTAATGAAACAAAAAATGTGTCTGGAGCAGGTGTGACTGGCAGAATGACAAACAACTGCCATCCAAAACAAGAGAAAATGAGAGTAAAACCAAAACTTGCAAATAAATAGGAAACAAAATGGGGACAGAGGTTCAGTCTGAAATTGTTGAACTCAATGTTGAGTCAGGAAGGCTGTAAAGTGCCTAATTCAAAGATGAGGTGCTTTCCTCGAGTTTACATTGAGCTTCATTGGAACACTGCAGGAGGTCGAGGACAGAGGGGTCAGCATGACAGCAAGAATTCAAATAACAGGCAACCGGAAGCTTAGGGTTACGCTTGCGGATTGAGCCAAGGTGTTCTGCACAGCGCATTCAATGTGTGCCTGTGCTGGGTCAGACTTGAAGGGTCTGAACTACAGCCTGCAGAGCAATGAGATGCTGATTGATCTCATGAAACAATTAAACTCTGACTGAACTCACCCAGTACAGTCTCCTCACCAAGCAATTAAACTCTAATTGACCTGATGTTCTGTTTACTGAACTAGACTCTGTGGCCTGAAAGGGACAGACTCCACCTTAGCAGCAAAATAATACACTGTGCATCAGATGGTATAACACTCATCCCCACAAAAAAGAACAGATTATCCCAGTGTTCAATCCTGTGGGAAATACGTTAATTTATACATAAGTATTGAGAGCCTCTGTGCAACTCCAGATGTCACATTTGAAACTGTCAGAATTGTGGAAGATAAAGTCTGTGACTTTGGGACTGACCCAATGGGTGGAGATGGTCTCTTCTGGGCCTGTATAATTATGTGTTTCTCAGTACACCAAGTAGCGCTATGACATCCTGAGGGTTACGTTATTGCCTTAGAGACTTGGGGAAGAATTTTCCCATGTTCTTCCCTTGAATTAATAAACAAAAAAAATTAAAAAGTGACTGCAGATTTTTACCTCTGTTTTCATGTCCCCGTCCCCAGTAAGTGAAAGTACTCTTGCCTCTAAATCATAAGGTCATGGGTTCAAGCCTCATCCAGAGATTCGAGCACATAATCCAGGCTGACATGCCCGGTGCAGTACTGAGGGAGTGCAGCACTGTCTAAGGTGCCAAGTTTGGAATGAGGCATTAAACAGAGTCTGCCCTCTCAGGTGAACGTAAACAATCCCATGGCAAAACTTCGAAGAAGAGCAGGGGAGTTTTCCCTGGTGTCCTGGCCAATATTTATCCCTCAACCAACATCAGTAAAAATACATTAATCTGATCATTATCTCATTAAAAAAGACTTGCATTTATATAGCACCTTTTACAACCTCAGAATGTCCCAAAGTGCTTTACAGCCATGAAGTACTTTTGAAGTATAGTCACTGTTGTAATGTAGGAAATGCAGCAGCTAATCTGTGTACAGCATGCTCCCATGAACAGTAATGTAATAACGATCAGATAATCTGTTTTTAAGTGATGTTGTTTAAGGGGGTAAATCTTGGCCAGGCCACTGGGGAGAAATGCTCTGCACTTCTTCAAAATAGTGCCAGAAGATCTTTTATACCATCTGAGACAGGGCCTCAGTTTAATAGCTTATCTGAAAGACATACCTCCAACAGTGTAGCACTCTCTCAGCACTATACTGGAGTCTTTTTTATTCTTTCATGGGATGTGGACATCACTGGCAAGGCCAGCATTTGTTGCCCATCCCTAATTGCCCTTGACAACTGAGTGGCTTGCTAGGCCATTTCAGAGGGCAGTTCAGAGACAACCACATTGTTGTGGGTCTGGAGTTATATGTAGGCCAGACCAGGTAAGGACAGCAGATTTCCTTCCCTAGGACACCCAAAGGACATTAGTGAACCCGATGGGTTTTTACGACAATCGTTGATAGTTTCATGGCACCATTACTGAGACTAACTTTCAATTCCAGATTTTTATTAATTAATTGAATTTAAATTCCACCATCTGCTGTGGTGGGATTTGAACTCATGTCCTCAGGACATTAGCCTAAGCCTACTGGATTACCAGTTCAGTGGCATTACCTTCTTCTTAGGCAGTCCCTCGGGAACGAGGATGACTTTCTTCCACTCCAGGGTTGTGGGCCCTAAGGTGACTGAATAGTCAAATTCTGGATCTGCACACTCTGCCACAGGTAGGGTTTGGTGAGACGAGTGAATGGGATGCTTGAAATTCCGAATGCTGTTTCCACTGTTTGCACTTGGTCGCTGCCTGGGCATGTCAACGTTGTTCGAACTGGCTGGCACCTTCGCGGATGCTTCTTCTCCATTTTGGGTGTTCTTGGGCAAGAGATTCCCATGAATCAGTGGAGATGTCACATTTTTTCAGGGAAGCTTTAAGATGTTACATCTTTGTAACATTTCCTTCTGCCCACCTGGTAGCCTCTTTCTGTGACAGAGCTCGGATTAGAAAGCTTGTTTTGGGATCTTGTGTCAGGCATGCGGACGATGTGGCCCGCCCAGTGTAACTGACCGGCTGTCCAGCATTACAACTACACCACAGTCTCCCCTAAACCTACACTGGCATATCAGCCTCGATTTTGGTGTTCTAGTCTCTGGAGTGGGACTTGAATCCACAACCTGCTGAGTTAAGGGCAGCAGTTCTACCAACGAAGCCACAGCTGACATTAGTACTTTTAGTATTTGTGGCAGCTTACTGTGCACAACTCAGCTCCTACATTGCAACAGTGACTATATGTCATAAAGTATTTCATTGGCTGTAAAGTGATTTGGGAAATCCTGAGATCATGAGAGGCGCTATATTAATGCATGTCTTTTATTCCCTATTAGGATTACTAGCAGTTGCAGAGGAATATGGCGAACCTTTATGGACCTAATATGCTTTCCTTTCATTTCTTTTTTATGTTTGTAAGCGAAAGAATTCCATCTTGATTTTGCTTTTCTCTCAACTGGAACCATAAATTTATAGGCATCTGTCAATCTACAAAATTACCTCACCAAACACCAGTTAAGCTCTGATTGACCCCAGACCCGATTCACACCTGTTTCCCAGAAGAAGCCCCTGAAGAGTCACCTTAAAGGGACTGGCCGCTCTAACAGCCAAACATCAAAGATGTGCCTCAGACCCCAGACTGCTGATTAGCAATGACACAGGAGACCAACTACCTTAATTTATTTATTTATAAATAAAAGCACAATTAAAACAATTGTTTGCTTAAAAAAGGAAACAAAACACAACTGTTTTCTTTATAATTCATTCCCGGGAGGTGGGTGTCACTGATTACCCTTGAAAAGGTGGTGTTGAGCCTTCTCCTTGAACCGCTGCAGTCTGTATAGTGAAGGTACACCCAAAATACTGTTAGATAGGGAGTCCCAGGATGTTAACCTGGTGATGATAAAATTGATGAAAACTGTGATCAATAGACAGTGGATAAATGGAGTTCAAAGCCATCGATAAAACAATGTGCAATGTTAGAATAAAAGCAAAATACTGGAAATCTGAAATAAAAACAAGAAATGCGGGAAATACTCAGCAGGTCTGGCAGCATCTGTGGAGACAGAAGCAGAGTTAACGTTTCAGGTCAGTGACCCTTCTTCAGAACTGACAAATATTAGAAATGTAAAAGGTTTTAAGCAAGTAAAGCAGGGAGTGGGGCAAGAGATAACAAAAGAGGAGGTGTTGGATAGGACAAGGTCACAGAGAATAACTGACCAGAAGGTCATGGAACAAAGGCAAACGGTATGTTAATGGTGTGCTGAAAGACAAAGTTAGTGCAAAGAGGGTGTGAATTGACTGTAAAGCACAAAGCACTCCAAGCAAAAACATTAAAACATTTAAAAAAACAGAAACAGTGTGTAGGCACAGTAGAAACAAACTAACCAAACTAAAATAAAATAACCAAATAAAAAAGAAAAAATTACTAAACATAAAAAGGGGGGGGGGGGGGGGGGGGGTTCCATCATGCTCTGAAATTATTGAACTCAATGTTCAGTCCGGCAGGCTGTAGTGTGCCTAATCAGTAAATGAGAGGCTGTTCCTTGAGATTGCGTTGATGTTCGCTGGAACACTGCAGCAATCCCAGGACAGAGATGTGAGCATGAGAGCGGGGGTTGGGGGGGAGTGGGGGTGGTGGTGTTGAAATGGCCAGCAACCAGAAGTCAGGGTCATGCTTAAGGACTGAGCGGAGGTGTTCCGCAAAGCGGTCAATGTTATCTTTCCTCCTGCAAAGCATGCTTCAGTATTTCATTTTGTATCCTCTCTCGCACCAATTCTCTTCCCTTCTCTTCTGTACACATTGGCTCTTGCTCGGCTATGATTTTGTAGGCGTCAGCAACACTCAGTTACTTCTCTCAAGGTTTTACTCCATCTGTGACTCTGAGCAATGATTATTAGCCAGCTATTCTGTCATGGTGGGCACAACAGGTAAACTGGATCCTGCTTTAATCCAGCGTTCTAGCATACACACACACACACACACACACACATAGTGCAGCAATCAGAAGCAGGAACCATGGGCCTTATTTTACCCTTCCCTAAACCAGGGGTACTGAGGCCAATTTTAGCACCCCCCTGGCTGAGATCATCTCACTCAACAAGATCAACTTCCTTATCGACATTGTCACAGAACTGTATTTATTTTCTCCTTGGATTAAAACAATGTGCCTTTAAGACTCTGTTAAAAACAGTGCAACTTTAAGACAGAGAGAAAAGCTTTTGGATCTCTGAGGCACAGTGTGCCAGCTGCACTTGTTACCCAGGCAACAGCAGGAGAGAGAGGTCACATGGTATAATGTTTCAACCTAAATGTGTGTAAAAAATGGGTGAAACCAGTTTTGAGAGACACCAGCGAAGCATGCTACTGAAGAAAAGAGCTGTCTATTTCTCTCAGCAAAAATTCTACAAGGAGCTACAGGCCAAGTTAATTGCCTAAGGAGGAAATAACCCTTTGAAGAGACCATTTGTATTGTTGAAGTAAAGTTTCAACTGAGAGAATGTTGGTTTTAAAATTTGAGTGGATCCATTGCTATGCTCCTTGTTTAAAGAACTGTTTGATGCCTGCTGCAGCCAAATGCCTATCGACTAAGAGACTATTTCATCGGATCCGTGTGGAGACTTCGAGTGGCATTTGATTGTTTTCACATCAGGAATGTAACCCACAAAGATTTATATGCCAGTTATTAATTTATTCTTAAGAAACAGCTGATTTTTAAAACAATTTAAAAAAAAGAAACCGGTTAACTGTGATTTTTAAGTGTGTGTGTGTGTGTGTGTGTATGGGGGAATTTAGGTTAAAATAAGAAGTTATAAGGTCTTTAGATGTAGGTTTATCTTAATAGTGTTTAAGATTTAGTGTTTAATAAATAGTTAATTTGTTGCTGTCTAAAGATACCTGGTTTGATCTGTTTTATTCTGGGGGTGACTAGAGTGTTTAATTTGGCTGTTTTTCTGTTGGGTGGGAAAACTTTAATAATATGCTGCGACCTGTGGAGTGATGGGACTGAATTGACAGTGCATTGCTCCCACCTTGATCGTAACAACATTCATACCACACAGGTGCCAGGCAATGACTGTCTCCAACTAGAGAGTCTAACCATTTCTACCTTGACATTCAATGGCATTACCATCATTGAATCCCTCACCATCAACATTCTGGGGGTGGCCACCATTGACCAGAAACTTAATTGGACCAGCCACATAAATACTGTGGCTACAAGACCAGGTCAGAAGCTGAGTACTCTGCACTGAGTACTCCTGACTCCCTATAGCCTTTCCACCATTTACAAGGCACAAGTCAGAAGTGTGAGGGAATACTCTCCACTTGATTGGATGAGTGCAGCTCCAACAACACTCAAGAAACTTGACACCATCCAGGACAAAGCAGCTTGCTTGATCAGCACCCCAAACACCACCTTAAATATTCACTCCCTCCACCACCGGTGTGCAGTGGCAGCAGTGTGTACCATCTACAAGATGCACCGCAGCAACTCACCAAGGCTTAAGTTCTTCAACAGCATCCCCCAATCCGCGACCTCTGTCATCTAGAAGAGCAAGGGCTGCAGACACATGGGCACACCACCATTTGCAAGTTCTCCTCCAAGTTATGCACCATCCTGACTTGGAAATACGTTGCTGTTCCTTCACTGTTGCTGGGTCAAAATCCTGGAACTCCCTCCCTGACAGCACTGTGGGTGTACCTACCTCACATGGAGTGCAGTGGTTCATCACCACCTTCTCAAGGGCAATTAGGGGTGGGCAACAAATGCTGGCCTTGCCAATGATGGCCACATCCAGTGAGTGAATAAATAACTTTGTTTTAAAGAATTCTCACTTAGGAGAACATCCCAGAGCACTTACATAGAATGACAAAAAATACTGAACATTCTGCGCAACAGGTCTGTCCTGGTGTTTATGCTCCACATGAGCCTCCTCCCACACTACGTATCTCATATTATCCTACCAGGAAATAATTCTATCCCTTTCTACCTCATGTACTTATCTAGCTTCCCTTTAAATATTTCTATACTGTTTTCTTTAGCCATCCCATGTAGTAGCGAGTTCCATATTAAAATCACTCTCTGAATAAAGAAGTTTCTCCTTAATTCCCAATTGGATTTATTAGCGACAATCTTTTATCTATGGTCCCTAGTTTTGGATTTCCCACAAATGGGAAAATCTTCTCTACATCTACATTATCGAACCCCTTCATAATTTTAAAGACCTCTATCGATTCACCTCTCTGTCTTTCCTTTTCTATAGAAACGATCCCCAGCCTGTTTGGTCTTTTCTGATAACCTTTCAGTTCTGGTATCATCCTTATAAATCTTTTTTGCATTTTCTGCAGTTTTTTCTATATGCTTCCTGTGAAATGGAGACTAGTTCTGTGCACAACTGAGAGGACGATATAGAGTCGAGGAGACCCAGAACCAAACCCATGATCTGTGGCTGTGTAAAAGGTTCTAGAACTATACAGAAGGAGACCATTTGGCCCATCATGTTTATGCTGGCTCTTTGAAAGAGCTTTCCAATTATTCCCACTCCCCCTCTCTTTCCCCATAGCCCTGCAAATTTTTAACTTTCAAGTATTTATCCAACTCCCCTTTGAAAGTTATTATTCAATTTGCTTCCATCGTGCTTTCAAGTAGTGCATTCCAAATCATAACAACTTACTGCATAAAACAGTCCTCCTCAACTCACCTCTGTCTATTTTGCCAACTTTCTCTGTTGACTGACCTTCCTGCCACTTGAAACTGTTTCTTCTTATTTACCCTATCAAAACCCTTTATGATTTTGAACACCTCTATCAAATTTCCTTTTAACCTTCCCTGCTCTATGAAGAATAACCCCAGCTTCTTTATTCTGTCCATGTTTCTGAACTCCTGCATCCCTGCTACCAATCCGGCAAATCTCCTCAGCACCCTGTCTAAAGACGTGACATCCTTCCAAAAGTCTGGTGCCCAGAATTGAACACAATACTCCAGCTGGGGCCTAATGTCTACTACACAGGACAGTTTTTTTTTTAACCCACTAAGCCACAAGGGAATTTTATCAATCACAATTTTTCATACTTCACAGTTGTTTTCTCATGTTGCGTGAGCTGCTATGGAGACTGCACTGCAACTTAAATAGACGCAACATTGGAGCCTTGGGCGATAGCAGCTGTGTAGAATAAACAGCTCGTAGATGCAGCACTGGTGATATTTTTCGATGATGTCCTTTCTAATCCTACTACACGTGGACGGGAAATACTTATAATTAATGAGAAAGCCTGCGCTAATTACCAGTGGTTAATTTTTAAAATGCTGCCTGTTAACAGTTGTCATGCATGAACAGAGCCCATTATTTGGTCTGCACCTTATTTAAGTAGCAAATAAATAATTAACAATGAAAATCTTGGCTTGTGGGGTAAAATGTTGAATGATCCATCATTTTGCTGACTTCTCCCATACGCACAACAATAACTTGCATTTATATTGTGCCTTTAACACAGTAAAAATGCCCTAAGGCACTTCTCAGAAGTGTAATCAGACAGAAATTAATTTTGAGCCTCAAAAAAGCCTTGGTAGGACAGATGAGCCAAAGCTTGGTCAATGAGTTAGTTTTTAAGAAATGTCTTAAAGGAGGAGAGCGAGGCAGAGAAGCAGAGAGGTTTAGAGAGGGAATTCCAGAGCTTAAGATCTCGGCAGATAAAGGCTCTCCCATCCATTAACTAGCTAATTTCTTTTACTATAAGTCATGCATGATCTATTCTACACAGTAGTACAAAGCCTGCAAACTGACGAATACCTTCGGCTGCCATCTAGAAGAGGCATCTCCCCAACAAAGGGTAACAAAAAAAGAACCAGATGAGTGGAGTTTGGCCAGGAGTGGCACTGGTGAGGGCATGACCCCTCATCCCACGGCACAGACTTTCAGAAGAAAAGAAGAAGTGTCCAGATAAATTCTCAATATTCCTTCTAGGCGCACACTTGAAGTGTTGCCATTTGGGTAAGGTGCAGGAACTGGAGAAGCTGGATAAATACATGAGGGTGAAAGGAATGGAGGGTAATGGTGATAGGGTTAGGAAAAGTCGGGTGGGAGGAGACTTGTTTGGAGCATAAATGCCTGCATAGATCCATTGGGCCAAATGGCCTGTTTCTGTGCTCTAAATTCCATGTAATTCTATACCTGAGCAAGAGTTAACAACTTCAGGGTCGGGGGAGAAGGAAGACAGAAAATAGGGGATATATAGGGCCAAAATATATACTTCCGCTGCCATAATTGGCGACGGACATAAAAAAAAGGTGGTCCGTCGGCACGGGCTGCACGCTGTGGAGCTGCCGTGATATTAAGTGCGGTGGCTCATTTAAATAGCTGGGGTGGACCACCCCCCACTCCACCCCCTGCTAACATGGAGTGGGGTAGGCTGTCCATTCCTGGCAATGGCATTAGCCACCTTTGTGCAGGCGCTGATGCCATTTTTAAAGGGCTTCGAGTCCTACATTTCAATATAAATATTTAAAGCTACCTGTTCCCCTCTCCCCACCACTGTTCTGCCTCGGATCCCCGGACAGGACGGACGGCAGGAGTGCAATGATAATTAATTCATTTATTTAAATTAATTTACATATTTAAATTGGGCTCCTGTCGCCGAGCGACGGGGAGGACCGCCACAAGGCCTTGCCACCGCCGCGTCGAGGTCCATGGCGGGCCTCTCCCAAAGGCATTTTCTGCTCCCCCACCCCCGCCACGATCCCTGACATGGGAGGTCTGTAAAATTCACCCCATAATCTTACATACTATTTACAGCACAGAAACAGGCCAGCAGGTCCATGCAGTGTTTATGCTCCACACCAGCCTTCTGCCACTCTACTTCATCTCACCCATGTGTCCTTCTATTCCTTTCTTCCTCATGTGTTTATCTAGCTTCCCCTTAACTGCATCTATGTTAGTCACCTCAACTATTCCTTGAGGTAATGAGAAGCACATTCATTTATTTAAAAGGAAATGGAGACTAGTGTTAATGTGCTATATTGATTTGGACAATTTATTGGGGGCATGGGTAATAAATAAATGAGTGTTTTTTCTTTCCCAGATATTGGGTCTTTTTTTGCCACTGACCATCTCCACATGATGAGCTCAGTGGGCTGACCCTCAATCAGACAACTACCAGTATGCACTCTGTGATCAGGCAATAGCAGCATAAGAGAGAGCCCCTCTCTGTTAGCACCTCTGTTATCATTGGGAAAGCACCTTATCTTCAGCAATTCCCCACAGCTGTGAGTTCTCAGAGATGTGTAGGGCTGGAGGAGGCTTTGGAGATAGGGAGAGGGTGAGGCCATGTAAAGATATGAACACAAGGATGAGAATTTTAAATTTGAGGCGTTGTCAGACCAGGAGCCAATGTAGATCAAGGAGCACAGGCATGATTAGGGAAGAGGATGAGAGATGGCTGCTGATAAAGCTGCATCAGCTTAAAGGGGCAGGCAGTCACCAAAGATAAGTCCATGTTGCTGCCTTCCAAGGAGCTACTATATGGAAGCTTGTGCTCCAATGCATGCAACAACTTCGGCCTTACGATGAGCATAAAGAAAACTGAAGTAATTTACCAGTCTGCTCCAGGAAAGCCCTATCTCGAGGCCAAGGTTCCAGTCCATGACCAGAACTTGTCAGCAGCAGATAAGTTCACATATCTCAGCAGCACACTCTCTCGAGCTGTCTATCGCGATGATGAGACAAATGCAAGAATTACCAAGCAAGTGTAGCCTTTGGTAACCTTCAAACATCAGTCTGGGAATTAAGAGGAATAAGTCTGCCTACCAAACTGAAGGTCAATAGAGCAATAATCCTGCCCACTCTGCTCTATGGATGCAAGACTTGGACTGTGTATCAGTGTCATGCCAAGAAGCTCAACCGTTTTCACTTGAGCTGCCTTCAGAAGCTTCTGACGATCAGACCGCAGGACAAAATACCAGACACTGAGCTGGCATGCCAAGCATCCACACCATACTGAGACAGTCACAACTGAGTTGGGCTGGTTATGTAGCCAGAATCCCTGACACTCACTCACCAAGCACATCTTCTATGGACAGCTTGAGTTTGGGGTGCGCTCCTATGGCAGTCAAAGAACGCTACAAGGACACTCTAAAGGCTTCGCTTAGGAGTTTTGACATCGACCCCGAGTCCTGGGAGAAGCTCGCCCAGGATTGCTACACCTGGTACAACCGAATAAAAAAGGGTGCGGCCTCCATCGAAAGCAAGCCCATATCAGAGGCAGAGAGAAAACGCAGGAGAGAAAGCCCAGTGGCAGCAGCTCGTCCAAAACTCAATCGTCTGTGCTATCCTGCCCTATTTGCAGCAGAACCTTCCGGGCGCAGATTGGACTTTACAGTCACTGACACATCCACCTGAACCCTATCAAACACCCCAGATGATGGACATGGTCATTTTTCCCTCGAAGGATAGACAACGACACACACATACTAAAACAATGTAGAACTGGTAATACACAGTCCCTCATTTGGCTGCAGATCGGTGGTGGCCATTTAAAAAAAATTTTATGTTCCACTTATGTTCTAACCACACCAGACAGCCGTGTTAGACAGGCATTCTTAACGACCAATGTAAAGACAAACAATGACAGACAGAAAAAGACCATCTGCTCCATCCAGCCTGTTCCACACAATGGCGATGTCTTGTGCATTACAATATAGAGACCCTTCAGACATAAACTTCTGAGGGAGCCAAAAAACTAGATTAGAAACCCAGGCCAATTAGGGTCTAGATGGTTGAAGGTACAGCCGCCAATGGTGGCTTGAAGGAAGTGGGGGATGCCCAAAGTTCTAGGAGGCTTGCAGAAAATCCTATTCCTTATGCCATAGCCTTACTCCAGCTGAGAGTCTGAATTCCACAATGTGGTGCCTTCTTTTTGAATTATGCATGCTGATTTAAAATAGTGTAAACAAAAGCTTTTATTAATTTTGCATCTACAGATATAACCTGCACCCCCAGTCCCTCTCATCCAAATTTCACTCAACATTACAACTCCCAACACCTTACACAATTCTCCCCATTCTGTTTGTAAAAATTGTGGCCTTAAGTCTAATTTGAAGTGGGATTGTTGTATGTGAGCAAGCAAGCCAGAGTGAATGGCAAACTTGCATTTCCATATTCTGGATCAGACTCCTGCCCAAACCCAGAAGAAAATTAGGCAGGAACAGAAATTCAGGTGGTGGGAATGGGCCTTGACGGTCAAGTCCCAAGGAGGGAAATCCCGATCAGGGTAATCTCCAAGCCAAGGGAGGTACAAGATTTCCTTACAGGTGCACTCCTGCTGCTCCTGACCCAGAGTGGGTGGATATCAAAAGTCACGTCGATTATCAGGAGGGTCCCATCATTTCAGATTGGATCTAATTATATTGTCCCTGAACGCACAGAAACAGTTTGTCTACATATAGTCCTCCACTTGCATATTTGTCCCTTTTTTTTTTAAACCCATTTATTTCCCAGATAAGATCCACATCCTTCCCACTCCCACAGCCTTAATTCCCAGTTCAATTGTGCCAGTTGGTTCCATGAGAATTCCCAAATTAGTTTCAAATGAGGACAGGTTTGTTTTTCCTACTGCATGCTTTCCTCCTTCACCTCCTCCTCGCCTGAAGGTTTTGACTCTATTTAAGGTTGCCAACTCTAGTTGAGTACAAACCAGGAGATTTTACTACATGACCTCCTGCCTCCAATTACTCTGCCCTGCACGCCTCCTGCCATTGGTTGTCTGACACATCCATCCTTACGGTGCCCCGCCTTCCCTCGCCAATTGGAAAGTGAACGGATGTTCCTTGACTGTCAATCAAACAGCCTTTCCCCTCCCCATCTCCAACATTTTTATAATTAATAAACAAAAGTTACAAAGATGCAGAGACAACACACCCTGCTTTGTTGAATGATTTTTCTACTGGGTGGCTCACAGTAGTGTTGTGTCTATTAATCTTGAATTCCTGATTGAATTCCTGACTGTCGGGTTCTACACATGAAGATCATATCCTGTCTGAGGATTTTGCACCGTTATAAAATGAACAGGAGTTCTGCATGGCAACAAAGTGCAGTGGAGCAGCAGCCCTGGGGCCTGGGATGCAGGATCTGACAACCCGAAATCTTGGGCAGAATTTTGCCACAGGTCTGGGACCCTGACATCGGCACCAAATGAGGTTCCTGAGCCCACACCTGCCAGCAGCGAGGCCGGCACAGCGATATTCCTTGAGACAGCCTCATAATTGGCCACCTCCAAGATCACCATCCGATTAAGGATGGTGGGTGACCGCTGGCCCAATCACAGGGCTGGCAGCTCTGAAGCCTCAGCAGCCCTACCAGGAGAGGTGGGGGCGGGGGGGGGGGGGGGGGCGCTGATGAAGCAGGTAGGAAATTGAGAGGGCACCTCAACATGGAGGAACCCTCGGAGAGGTAAGTTTGAAATAAAGTTTCAGAGGGGCCAAGCAGGCAGGCCCCTATAATTGGGGAGCTCCTCCGAGTGGCTTTTTGGGGCCATGAAGGCGGCCCTTCCTGCCAGTGGCCCCTCTTTGGTAGATGGGACCTCTGGCTCCAATGGCTACCCCAACAGTCGCAGGGAAGGCTGCCTCTTTTAAGCTGGTTGCCTCCGCATGCAGTGGGGGGGCGGGGGAGGGGGGGGGGGGGAGTGCTCTAAATGGTCCCTAATTGGTGGCTGAAATATGCAGATTGGCTGCCCACCTCCATTCAGCAGCAGCCAATCCATTTCCCTGCCTGCCACAGAGAAACGTCCCCAGTGACAGAAATGCAATGGGGAGCTGTCCCGGCACATCTCCCCTCCATTTCCCCAGCTCCCCTCGCCGCCAATTCTGCCTCCCTGGTTAGAAATACCAGGGAAATCAGAGACTTCCCAGCAGAAAGCTGGGAGTAGATTAACTGCTCACTCTGTTGCTGCAGGTGATGTGTAGCTTGGAAACACAAAATGAAAGAGGAGAGATTTCAGACTGGGCAACAGCCTGACTTCAGCACTAACTACATTTAGCCTTGCTCCAATCATCATCTTACAAGGGTTTTGCTGGTGATGCAATGGTTAAACACTAATATGTTGCAGTATCTACAATACGAGAAAGAACTTGCATTTATGTAGCATCTTTCGCAACCTCGCAAAACGCACCAAAGTGCTTTATAACCAGTACAGTACTTTTGAAATGTAGTCACTGTTGAAGTGTAGGAAATGTGGCAATAAAGTTGCACACAGCAAGCTCCCACAAAAAGCATAAACAACCAGGCAATAGTCTGTGACAGTCACTATCTGAACTCACGAGAAGAGTAAAGGCTTGAGCAAGATACTAGAGGAATACAACAACAAAGAGCAACAACAACTTGCATTTATATAGCACCTTCAATGTAGTAAAGGTGCTGGAAATGAATATAATAAGACATAAAATTGACACTGAGCCAAATAAAGAGAATTTAGGACAGGTGACCAAAAGCTTGGTCAGAAATAGGATTTAAGGAGCATCTTAAAGGAGGAGAGATTTAGGGAGGGAATTCCAGAGCTTAGCGCCTAGCCAGTTGAAAGCATAGCCACCAATGGTGGGGCCAAGGAAGTGGGGAATGTAAAGTTCTCAGAATGTTGTGCTCCAGCCATAGTCCCAAAGGAATCTCTCCCCATTAGAGAGACAGTTGGTGATGTATAGCTTGAGGTTCATCATTCCTCAAGTGTGGGGCAAGGCGAGGAGACAGGCCTCCAAAGCTAGTACAGGGATTGAACCCGCACTGTTGACATCTTTCTGCATCATACACTAACTGTCTAGCCAACTGAGCTAACCGACCCCCCTCCGAATGTCGCAGAACAAGTGAAGCTGTACTGCAGCATAAAATACTACTTTAAGGGGAGAAGATAGGTGAACTACAAACAATTCCCCACTGAGCTGATGGCAGGTGCCTACTATCAGATATTTCCAGATAATTGGGCAAATACGTATAATGCATATTCACACAAAATGGTGCTCAGGATGATGTGGTGTCTCTGACAGAAAGTTATGTTTGTAAAACTTAGGAGAGATGAGGTAGAGCAAGATGTTATGGTGAGGCAATGGCAAGTCTGAGTTTTAAATGTTGATAGATTGTAGGGAGAAGGGGAGATTGTGGATGCAAGGAGTCACTGTTGGTGAGGTCCTGAGAAAGGATGACCTGGAGAAGGTGGGATATTTCTTGGTTTCAACGCAGTTCGATGCAGATTCGAGCATTGACTATGGAGGATAGTACGTTTAAGGCTTGGGGGAATAAGAAAATGATGTTAATAGGAGAAAAATATAAAGCAACAAGGAAGATTGTGACAGGATGTGTGAGGCTGGAAGAGCAAGACAGATCATGCATTAGGCAACTCCATCTGTCTGTCCGTCATTCAGTAAGCTATGTAAACACTATTAATGACCTAATTCAATAGAATTCTATAGAATTTATTGATGTCATTCAGAATATTTGTCTACCTGCTTACCTTTTATTGTTGGCCGGTTACTCATTTATTGCAAAAGAAGAAATTCTGTGGCTTTGAAATCTCTGCCTGGAAGAAACATTTGGCTAAATTCTAGGAACATTAGGATCAAGATTAGGCCATTCAGCCCCTTGAGCCTGCTCTGACATTCAATTAGTTTCTGGATGACCTGTACCTCAAACCCATTTACTCACCTTAGCTCCATCTCCCTCGATATGCTTTCCTAACAAGAGCTATTGACCTCAGTTTTGAAAGATTCAATTGTTCCCGAGCACCCACAGTCTTTTAGGGGGCTGGGAGGACTGTTCCAGATTTCCACTTCCTTTTTGTGAATAAGTGCGTCTCGGTTTACCTCCTAAATGGATTAGCTCCAATTTTTAGGTTATCTGCCCAGTCCTTTGATTTCCACATCAGTGAAATAGTTTCTCGTTATCTAACCCATCAAATCTTATAACATTTCAAACACCTCTATCAGATTACCCCACAATCTACTGTTCTCATTCTGGCTGATTAAATTCTGGATAAGGTGCTGAAGACATGAGAAATTGCAAGCATAAATCTGTGTTTTATCAGTCTGCAAAACCAAAGCACCTTGGAGCTGCACAACTGTGCCAGAACTTGAACACATGCAAAGGCCCAGCTCTGTCACTGTGATTTTGTTTTCATTTTTTATCTTTGAGGTATCTAAAACTGGAGTACAAAAACTGGATGTAGACACTCCCACTATTACAACAACTTATATTTATATAGCACCTTTAACATAATAAAATATCCCAAGACACTTCACAGGAGCATGATAAAACATTTTAAAAATGTGACACCGAGCCACATAAAAAAAGACTTGCATTTATCTAGTGTCATGACCACCGGACATCGCAAAGAGCTTTAAAGCCAATGTATTACTTTTTGATGTGTAGTCACTGTTGCAATGCAGTTAATAACATAAGGAGATATTCAGTCAGATGACCAAAAGCTTGGTCAAAGATGTAGGTTTTAAGGAGACTCTTAAAGGATAAAAACAAGGTAGAGAGACAGAGAGGTTTAGGGAAGATATTCCAGACCTTAGGGCCTAGGCAACTGAAGGCACAGCCACCAACGGTGGAGTGATTAAAATCAGGAATGCACAAGAGGCCAGAATTAGAGGAACAAATATCCTGGAGGGTTGTGGGGCTGGAGGAGATTACAGAGATAGTGAGTGGCGAGGCCATGGAGGGATTTGAAAACAAGAAACTGGAAGAACTGGACTTTCTGGGAGACAGATTTTTTAACTATCAGATTGTAAGGGAAAACAGACAGAAAAAAATAGTAAGGAAAACAGTCACCCACAATGTGCCAGTCACTTCCTCCCAGCTGGCCCAAAGAGTGCACAAAAGCGTCAGTAAAATTTGCAATACAACAACTTTCATTTGTATAGCCTCAGTAACACAGTATAACTTCCCAAGTTGCTTCACCGGAGTGTAATCAAACAAAATTTGATACTGAGTTACATAAGATGGGTGACCAAACACTTAGTCAAAAGGGTAGGTTTTAAGAGTATGTTAAAGGAGGAGACACAGTTAGGGAGGCAAAGAGGTTTTAGTGAAGGAACTCCAGAGCTTAGGGCTTGGATGGCTGAAGACACGGCCACCAATGGTGGAGCAATAGGGGATGCGAAAGAGGCTGGAATTGGAGGAGTGCAGAGATCTCATAGGGTTGTAGAACTAGAGGAGATTACAGAGATAAAGAGGGGCAAGGCAATGGTGGGATTTGAAACAAGAATGAGAATTTTAAAATTGAGGCGTTGCTGGACCAGGAGCCAATGTTGGTCAGCGACCACAGAGGTAATGGGTGAAAAGGACTTGGTGCAAGTTATTTCTTTGACCAAGGTTTTGGTCACCTGTCCTAATATTTCCTTGTGTGCTCCTGTGTCACATTTTTGTCTGATAATACTGCTGTGAAGTGCCTTAGGATGTTTTACAATGTTAAAGACGCTATATAAATTCAAGTTGTTATTGGTCACCTTTTGTGTGAAGACATTCCTATTATCAGTCCTAAGTTTGTTTTTATGTAGTTTGAACCTGTGACCCCCCCCCCCCCTTGTCCTTCTGACATATTTAGTTTGAAGTCATTTTCTGGATCTACCTTTTCCGTACTCTTTAAAAGAAAGAAAGAATTCAAGATTTGCATTTATATAGCGCATTTCACAACCACAGGATATCCCAAAGCACTTTACAGCCAATGTACTTTTGAAGTCTAGTCACTGTTGTAATGTAGGAAACACAGCAGCCAATTTGCACACAGCAAGCTCCCACAGACAGCAATGTGATAATGACCAGACGATCTGTTTTTGTGATATTGATTGAAGGATAAATGTTGGTCGGGACACCGGGGAGAACTCCCCTGCTCTTCTTTTCAAATAGTGCCATGGGATCTTTTACATCAAAACAGCAGAAGCAGCATGTAATAGACAGAGCTAAGCAATCCCACAACCAACAGATCAGATCAAAGCTTTGCAGTCCTGCCACATCCAGTTGTGAAGGGTGGTGGACAATTAAACAACTAATTGTAGGAGGAGGCTCCACAGATATCCCCATTCTCAATGAGAGGAAAGCCCAGCACATCAATGAAAAGACAAGGCTGAAGCACTTGCAACCATCTTCAGCCAGAAGTGTTGAGTGGACGATCCATTTCGGCCTCATCCTGAGGTTCCCAGCATCACAGATGCCAGTCTTCGGTCAATTTGATTCACTCCACGTGATATCAAGAAATGGATGAAGGCACTGGATACAGCAAAGGCTCTGGGTCCTGACAACATCCCAGCTGTAGTACTGAAGACCCTTGTGCTTCAGAACTAGCCACGCCCCTAGCCAAGCTGTCCCTGTACAGCTAGAAAATTGGCATCTACCCAACAATGTGAAAAATTGCCCAGGTATGTTCTGTCCAACAACACTCAAGAAGCTTGACACCTTCCAGAACAAAGCAGCCCACTTGATCAGCACCCCAATCCATCACTTTAAACATTCACTCCCTCCAACACCAAGGCACAATGGCAGCAGTATGTACAACCTGCAAGATGCACTGCAGCAACTCACCACACCTCCTTCGACAGCACCTCCCAAACCCAAGACCTCTTCCAGCTAGAAAAACAAGGGCAGCAGATGCATGAGATCACCATCACCTGCAAGTTCCTCTCCAAGTCACACACCATCTTGACTTGGAACTATATCACCATTCCTTTACTGTCACTGGGTCAAAATCCTGGAATTCCCTCCCTAACAGCACTGCGGGTGTACCTACACCACATGACCTGCAGCGGTTCAAGAAGGCAGCTCACCACCACCTTCTCAAGGACAATTAGGGATGGGAAACAAACGCTGGCCTTGCCAGCAACGTTCACGTCCCATGAAAGAATAAATGAAAAAAACCTCAGTCGTCCAGTGGAAAATGCTGATTAGCCATGGGTGCGGCTGATAAGATGCCAAACAAAAGGTTAATAGGCAAGAGTTGGGGGTAATATATTAGCATGCATAGAGGATGGGTTAGTGGACAGGAAGCAAACAGTAGGCATAAACAGGGCATTTTCAAGTTGGTAGGCTGTGACTAGTGGAATGCTGGGGCCTCAGTTATTTACAATCTATATTAATGACTTAGATAAAGAGGCAAAGAGTAAAGTTTGTTGATGATACAAAGGTAGGTGGAAATGCAAGCTGTGAGGAGGACACAGAGAGGCTGCAAAGAGATATAGACAGGGTAAGTGAGTGGGCAACAAGGTAGATAGAGTATCAGTGGGGAAGTGTAAGGTTATTCACTTTGGTTGTAAGAAAAGAAGAACAGAATATTTTTTAAAACGCATGAAACTTGTAAATGTTGATATTCAGACAGACTTGGGTGTACTCGTACAAGGAACACAGAAAGTTAGTATATAGGTTACAGCAAGCAATTAGGAAGACAAACGGCGTGTTGGCCTTTATTGCAAGAGAATTGGAGTACAAGAATAAAGACGTCTTCATACAATTGTACAGGGCTTTGGTGAGACCAAAGCTGGAGAACTGTGCGCAGTTTTGGTCTTCATATTTAAGGAAGGATATACTTGAATTGGAGGCAGTACAGCGAAGGTTCACTAGATTGGTCAGTGGGATGATAGGGTTGTCCTATGATGAGAGGCTGAGTAAATTGGGCCTATACTCTCTGGAGTTTAGAAGAATGAGAGGTTCTTTTGGGCCTCCTTATCTCGAGAGACAATGGATACGCGCCTGGAGGTGGTCAGTGGTTTGTGAAGCAGCGCCTGGAGTGGCTATAAAGGCCAATTCTGGAGTAACAGGCTCTTCCACAGGTGCTGCAGAGAAATTTGTTTGTTGGGGCTGTTGCACAGTTGGCTCTCCCCTTGCGCCTCTGTCTTTTTTCCTGCCAACTACTAAGTCTCTTCGACTCGCCACAATTTAGCCCTGTCTTTATGGCTGCCCGCCAGCTCTGGCGAATGCTGGCAACTGACTCCCACGACTTGTGATCAATGTCACACGATTTCATGTCGCGTTTGCAGACGTCTTTATAACGGAGACATGGACGGCCGGTGGGTCTGATACCAGTGGCGAGCTCGCTGTACAATGTGTCTTTGGGGATCCTGCCATCTTCCATGCGGCTCACATGGCCAAGCCATCTCAAGCGCCGCTGACTCAGTAGTGTGTATAAGCTGGGGATGTTGGCCGCTTCAAGGACTTCTGTGTTGGAGATATAGTCCTGCCACCTGATGCCAAGTATTCTCCGAAGGCAGCGAAGATGGAATGAATTGAGACGTCGCTCTTGGCTGGCATACGTTGTCCAGGCCTCGCTGCCGTAGAGCAAGGTACTGAGGACACAGGCCTGATACACTCGGACTTTTGTGTTCCGTGTCAGTGCGCCATTTTCCCACACTCTCTTGGCCAGTCTGAACATAGCAGTGGAAGCCTTACCCATGCGCTTGTTGATTTCTGCATCTAGAGACAGGTTACTGGTGATAGTTGAGCCTAGGTAGGTGAACTCTTGAACCACTTCCAGAGCGTGGTCGCCAATATTGATGGATGGAGCATTTCTGACATCCTGCCCCATGATGTTCGTTTTCTTGAGGCTGATGGTTAGGCCAAATTCATTGCAGGCAGACGCAAACCTGTCGATGAGACTCTGCAGGCATTCTTCAGTGTGAGATGTTAAAGCAGCATCGTCAGCAAAGAGGAGTTCTCTGATGAGGACTTTCCGTACTTTGGACTTCGCTCTTAGACGGGCAAGGTTGAACAACCTGCCCCCTGATCTTGTGTGGAGGAAAATTCCTTCTTCAGAGGATTTGAACGCATGTGAAAGCAGCAGGGAGAAGAAAATCCCAAAAAGTGTGGGTGCGAGAACACAGCCCTGTTTCACACCACTCAGGATAGGAAAGGGCTCTGATGAGGAGCCACCATGTTGAATTGTGCCTTTCATATTGTCATGGAATGAGGTGATGATACTTAGTAGCTTTGGTGGACATCCGATCTTTTCTAGTAGTCTGAAGAGACCACGTCTGCTGACGAGGTCAAAGGCTTTGGTGAGATCAATGAAAGCAATGTAGAGGGGCATCTGCTGTTCACGGCATTTCTCCTGTATCTGACGAAGGGAGAACAGCATGTCAATAGTCGATCTCTCTGCACGAAAGCCACACTGTGCCTCAGGGTAGACGCGCTCGGCCAGCTTCTGGAGCCTGTTCAGAGCGACTCGAGCAAAGACTTTCCCCACTATGCTGAGCAGGGAGATTCCACGGTAGTTGTTGCAGTCACCGCGGTCACCTTTGTTTTTATAGAGGGTGATGATGTTGGCATCGCGCATGTCCTGGGGTACTGCTCCCTCGTCCCAGCACAGGCATAGCAGTTCATGTAGTGCTGAGAGTATAGCAGGCTTGGCACTCTTGATTATTTCAGGGGTAATGCTGTCCTTCCCAGGGGCTTTTCCGCTGGCTAGGGAATCAATGGCATCACTGAGTTCCGATTTGGTTGGCATGAAACTTGTAAATGTTGATATTCAGACAGACTTGGGTGTACTCGTACAAGGAACACAGAAAGTTAGTATATAGGTTACAGCAAGCAATTCGGAAGACAAACGGCGTGTTGGCCTTTATTGCAAGAGAATTGGAGTACAAGAATAAAGACGTCTTCATACAATTGTACAGGGCTTTGGTGAGACCAAAGCTGGAGAACTGTGCGCAGTTTTGGTCTTCATATTTAAGGAAGGATATACTTGAATTGGAGGCAGTACAGCGAAGGTTCACTAGATTGGTCAGTGGGATGATAGGGTTGTCCTATGATGAGAGGCTGAGTAAATTGGGCCTATACTCTCTGGAGTTTAGAAGAATGAGAGGTTCTTTTGGGCCTCCTTATCTCGAGAGACAATGGATACGCGCCTGGAGGTGGTCAGTGGTTTGTGAAGCAGCGCCTGGAGTGGCTATAAAGGCCAATTCTGGAGTAACAGGCTCTTCCACAGGTGCTGCAGAGAAATTTGTTTGTTGGGGCTGTTGCACAGTTGGCTCTCCCCTTGCGCCTCTGTCTTTTTTCCTGCCAACTACTAAGTCTCTTCGACTCGCCACAATTTAGCCCTGTCTTTATGGCTGCCCGCCAGCTCTGGCGAATGCTGGCAACTGACTCCCACGACTTGTGATCAATGTCACACGATTTCATGTCGCGTTTGCAGACGTCTTTATAACGGAGACATGGACGGCCGGTGGGTCTGATACCAGTGGCGAGCTCGCTGTACAATGTGTCTTTGGGGATCCTGCCATCTTCCATGCGGCTCACATGGCCAAGCCATCTCAAGCGCCGCTGACTCAGTAGTGTGTATAAGCTGGGGATGTTGGCCGCTTCAAGGACTTCTGTGTTGGAGATATAGTCCTGCCACCTGATGCCAAGTATTCTCCGAAGGCAGCGAAGATGGAATGAATTGAGACGTCGCTCTTGGCTGGCATACGTTGTCCAGGCCTCGCTGCCGTAGAGCAAGGTACTGAGGACACAGGCCTGATACACTCGGACTTTTGTGTTCCGTGTCAGTGCGCCATTTTCCCACACTCTCTTGGCCAGTCTGAACATAGCAGTGGAAGCCTTACCCATGCGCTTGTTGATTTCTGCATCTAGAGACAGGTTACTGGTGATAGTTGAGCCTAGGTAGGTGAACTCTTGAACCACTTCCAGAGCGTGGTCGCCAATATTGATGGATGGAGCATTTCTGACATCCTGCCCCATGATGTTCGTTTTCTTGAGGCTGATGGTTAGGCCAAATTCATTGCAGGCAGACGCAAACCTGTCGATGAGACTCTGCAGGCATTCTTCAGTGTGAGATGTTAAAGCAGCATCGTCAGCAAAGAGGAGTTCTCTGATGAGGACTTTCCGTACTTTGGACTTCGCTCTTAGACGGGCAAGGTTGAACAACCTGCCCCCTGATCTTGTGTGGAGGAAAATTCCTTCTTCAGAGGATTTGAACGCATGTGAAAGCAGCAGGGAGAAGAAAATCCCAAAAAGTGTGGGTGCGAGAACACAGCCCTGTTTCACACCACTCAGGATAGGAAAGGGCTCTGATGAGGAGCCACCATGTTGAATTGTGCCTTTCATATTGTCATGGAATGAGGTGATGATACTTAGTAGCTTTGGTGGACATCCGATCTTTTCTAGTAGTCTGAAGAGACCACGTCTGCTGACGAGGTCAAAGGCTTTGGTGAGATCAATGAAAGCAATGTAGAGGGGCATCTGCTGTTCACGGCATTTCTCCTGTATCTGACGAAGGGAGAACAGCATGTCAATAGTCGATCTCTCTGCACGAAAGCCACACTGTGCCTCAGGGTAGACGCGCTCGGCCAGCTTCTGGAGCCTGTTCAGAGCGACTCGAGCAAAGACTTTCCCCACTATGCTGAGCAGGGAGATTCCACGGTAGTTGTTGCAGTCACCGCGGTCACCTTTGTTTTTATAGAGGGTGATGATGTTGGCATCGCGCATGTCCTGGGGTACTGCTCCCTCGTCCCAGCACAGGCATAGCAGTTCATGTAGTGCTGAGAGTATAGCAGGCTTGGCACTCTTGATTATTTCAGGGGTAATGCTGTCCTTCCCAGGGGCTTTTCCGCTGGCTAGGGAATCAATGGCATCACTGAGTTCCGATTTGGTTGGCATGAAACTTGTAAATGTTGATATTCAGACAGACTTGGGTGTACTCGTACAAGGAACACAGAAAGTTAGTATATAGGTTACAGCAAGCAATTCGGAAGACAAACGGCGTGTTGGCCTTTATTGCAAGAGAATTGGAGTACAAGAATAAAGACGTCTTCATACAATTGTACAGGGCTTTGGTGAGACCAAAGCTGGAGAACTGTGCGCAGTTTTGGTCTTCATATTTAAGGAAGGATATACTTGAATTGGAGGCAGTACAGCGAAGGTTCACTAGATTGGTCAGTGGGATGATAGGGTTGTCCTATGATGAGAGGCTGAGTAAATTGGGCCTATACTCTCTGGAGTTTAGAAGAATGAGAGGTGATCTCATTGAAACATACAAGATTCTGAAAGGGTTTGACAAGGTAGACACTGAAAAGTTGTTTCCCCTGACTGGGGAATCTAAAACACGGGGGCACAATCTCAGGATAAGGGAATGATCATTTAGGACTGAGATGAAGGGTTGTGAATCTTTTGGATGTAGTGGATGCTCCATCATTGTATATATTTAAGGCTGGGGTAGACAGATTTTTCTCTCTCAGGGAATCAAGGGATGGGGCGAGTGGTTGGAAAAGTGGAGTTGAAGCTCAAGATCAGCCATGATCTTACTGAATGGAGCAGCAGGCTCGATGGGTCGTATGATCTACTCCTGCTCCTAATTCTCATGTTCTTACCCCAACACTGTTTCAGCCACATGCACTAATTTTAGCAGAACACACTTTACAAACATTAACATAATCCAGGTAAATGTACTTCACACGTTTATATTTATATAGCTAACATTTGCCACCATTCAGTAACCAAGGAAGTAAAGCACTCAGAATGATCAAAAAACAATCATATACTCTGCTTTTTGTCTCACCATTCTACCAACAGAGACACAAAAAGATTATAGTCCACATGCATACAGCATGCGAATATGAGTGTTGTGGTCATATGCTCAATGACGGTGTTTATTACTCATTTTATATTTTACTAATCAGAAATGTAATTAGCCACATATGGCTAACATATTGAACAACCCTGATCTATACGAGCACCTGTCTGACAGCTTCTTTGGAAAGACTGAAAGGCCCAAATTTCTGGAGTCTTTCTTCATACCTCAGATCCCTGGCACCAAGTATCCTCTCTTCATAGCCTCCCATCCACGACTGGCTGCCTCGAATCCCTGTGACCTGAAATGGACACGATGTTCAAGGTGCGATCTGACAGCTTAAGCAATGACTTCCTCTAATTTGTACTCTGCTCTTTTGCGATAGACAACAGCAACTTACATTTTATAGTGCTTTTAATGCCCCAAGGTGCTTCCCAGAAGCATTATAAGACAAAATTTGACACTAAGCTACATAAAGAGATATTATGATAGGTGACCAATAGCTTGGTCAATGGAGTAGGTTTTAAGGAGGAGAGAGTGGCAGAGAGGCAGAACAATAATCATGACAACAACACAAAAGCAAAATAGATAAGTCCCCTGGGCCAGATGGGATTTATCCTAGGATTCTCTGGGAAGCTAGGGAGGAGATTGCAGAGACTTTGTCCTTGATCTTTATGTCGTCATTGTCGACAGGAGTAGTGCCGGAAGACTGGAGGATAGCAAATGTTGTCCCCTTGTTCAAGAAGGGGAGTAGAGACAGCCCTGGTAATTATAGACCTGTGAGCCTTACTTCGGTTGTGGGTAAAATGTTGGAAAAGGTTATAAGAGACAGGATTTATAATCGTCTTGAAAAGAATAAGTTCATTATAGTCAGCACGGTTTTGTGACGGGTAGGTCGTGCCTCACAAACCTTATTGAGTTTTTCGAGAAGGTGACCAAACAGGTGGATGAGGGTAAAGCAGTGGATGTGGTGTATATGGATTTCAGTAAGGCGTTTGATAAGGTTCCCCACGGTAGGCTGTTGCAGAAAATACGGAAGTATGGGGTTGAAGGTGATTTAGAGCTTTGGATCAGAAATTGGCTAGCTGAAAGAAGACAGAGGGTGGTGGTTGATGGCAAATGTTCATCCTGGAGTTTAGTTACTAGTGGTGTACCGCAAGGATCTGTTTTGGGGCCATTGCTGTTTGTCATTTTTATAAATGACCTGGAAGAGGGTGTAGAAGGGTGGGTTAGTAAATTTGCAGATGACACTAAGGTCGGTGGAGTTGTGGATAGTGCCGAAGGATGTTGTAGGGTACAGAGGGACATAGATAGGCTGCAGAGCTGGGCTGAGAGATGGCAAATGGAGTTTAATGCGGAAAAGTGTGAGGTGATTCACTTTGGAAGGAGTAACAGGAATGCAGAGTACTGGGCTAATGGGAAGATTCTTGGTAGTGTCGATGAACAGAGAGATCTTGGTGTCCAGGTGCATAAATCCCTGAAAGCTGCTACCCAGGTTAATAGGGCTGTTAAGAAGGCATATGGTGTGTTAGCTTTTATTAGTAGGGGGATCGAGTTTCGGAGCCACGAGGTCATGCTGCAGCTGTACAAAACTCTGGTGAGACCGCACCTGGAGTATTGCGTGCAGTTCTGGTCACCGCATTATAGGAAGGATGTGGAAGCTATGGAAAGGGTGCAGAGGAGATTTACTAGGATGTTGCCTGGTATGGAGGGAAGGTCTTACGAGGAAAGGCTGAGGGACTTGAGGTTGTTTTCGTTGGAGAGAAGGAGGAGGAGAGGTGACTTAATAGAGACATATAAGATAATCAGAGGGTTAGATAGGGTGGATAGTGAGCGTCTTTTTCCTCGGATGGTGATGGCAAACACGAGGGGACATAGCTTCAAGTTGAGGGGTGATAGATATAGGACAGATGTGAGAGGTAGTTTCTTTACTCAGAGAGTAGTAAGGGCGTGGAACGCCCTGCCTGCAGCAGTAGTAGATTCGCCAACTTTAAGGGCATTTAAGTGGTCATTGGATAGACATATGGATGAAAATGGAATAGTGTAGGTCAGATGGTTTCACAGGTCGGCGCAACATCGAGGGCCGAAGGGCCTGTACTGCGCTGTAATGTTCTAATTCTAATACTGCAGATGCTGGAAATCTGAAATAAAAACAGAAAGTGCTGGAAATACTCTGCAGGTCAGACTGCATCTGTGGAAAGAGAAACAGAGTTAATGTTTTATGTCGATGACCTTTTTTCACATGCTGCCTGACCTGCTGAGTATTTCCAGCATTTTCTGTTTTTATTTGATAACAACAACAACCTGCATTTATATAGCACCTTTAATGTAGTACAATATCTCAAGGTGCTACACAGGAGCAATTACCATCAAACGAAGTTTGACACCGAACCACATATGGAGATATTAGGACAGGTGACCAAAAGCACGGTTTAGAGAAGGAATTAAATGGTACAACTTTCACAACTGTGCGGTGGTCAGATACGTTGGCCATTGAGTCTAAGATCCCGAGATCTCTTTCATCTTCATCCTTAAATCCAACATCACTCTTCAACCAAGGTTCTGTCTGCCTGTTTATATGGACGTTACAATTATAGGTCCTTCAGCTGAACCTGTAACTCTCAAATCAAACTCAACGGTCAGGTGAGAAGTTGAAGGGGCACAACGATTTGCCTCGGTGTCTTTCAGCTGGAAGCAGAAAATAATCAGTATTCCTGTTCCTGATTCTGTCTCTATCTCCCTGCTGGAAAGTGCATTTGTGGATGTGTGGACTTGGCTCTGCTGCTTGGTCGAACAACCTGAACACCCACTACCCAGGCTCACATACAAAGACTGGCCACTTGGGAGAGGTATCGGAGGATGGTTGGTACCTGTAGAACCACAACACAAGACAACATTTTCACTTGAGGAAGGGCAAAAGTCAAAAATGTTTCAACAAGGAACTCTTCTGGAGTGGACCCTTTCTAAATGCTCATGTTGATTATGTAATTGTGATCATCTTTTAGTTTGTTTGTCAAACAATTCAGTACATGCCGGCTTCTTTTGCATTTACTGACCTCACGAGTAGTGATTATTTGTTGATTTTCATTGCAATAATTTTGCTAAACCAAGTATTCGCTTGAAAAAAACAACTAGCCAATAAGTAAATATGTATATTATAAATATATAGAGATACATATATATTTAATTTGCATATTTAATCATTACTAGACTGAAGTAACAAGAGGGCATAAATTTAGGATTATCAGATAAGAATTAAAGGGGAGGTTATATTTTTTTAAGACAGAGGATGGCTAGAAGGTGGAAACAATTATTGAAGCAAAATCCATAAATTCTTTAAAAAATGTTTGAAAGGTTATAGGAAATGAGCAGGAGAGAGGGGTTAGGCTATATTTCTCATTGGAAGAAAAAGATTACTGCAGACATGATGGGCTGAATGGCCTATTTCTGTGATGTGATGTTTTATGACTCCAGATATTGTGATCTGTGATTGTGATCTGTATTTGCTTAACTTGTGGGCTATAATTCTTTGTGTATCAACTGCTTCCTGACATTATTTGAATGAAATAGTGTGAAAATTATTCGCCAACATGATCTCCCATTATCAAGTATCAACGTTATGTTCACTGATCAGACCAAAGGCATGCAGCTCATGGAAAGGTACTGGGTGCCTCGCATTTCCGTCTGAATAGGCAGGTTGTGGGGTCAGATATTCTGAGGGTTACAAATATGCAGAAGCGTTTTGAGAAGTTAGCACCCAGGTTTACAGTGCAGAAGGAGGCCATTTGGCCCATTGCACCTCTGCCTGCTCTTTGTTAGAGCAATGCAAAACTTCTCTGCTCTCTTCTCACAGCTGTGTATCTTCCTCTGCTTCAAATGTCTATCCATATGTCCCTTAAAAGATGCAACACTCTGCAGCAACTTCTCCTGAGCAATCTTAACATTAAACTCGGGCACTTAGAAGCGAAATCAGGAACTTTTTTTTTAACACAAAGGGTAGTGGAAATCTGGAACTCTCTTTCTGAAAAGGCTGTGGATGCTGGGTCAATTGAAGATTTGAAGACTGAGACCAATATATTTTTGTTAGGTAAGAGTATCAAGGGACATGGATCAAAGATGGATAAATGGAGTTGAGTAACAGATTAGGCAAGATCTAATAGAATGGCAGAAGAGGATCAAGGGCCTGAATGGCCTACACCTGTTCCTGTCTTCCTGTGGCAAAGCAGTTCAATCTTGCACTGATTTTTGCCAGCAAATGCTAAGTGGGCCTAAAGTGGGAAACCCGTAAAATGTGGATGTTTGGCGTGAGTGTTCCAAGGTGGTGTCGCCATCTACTAATACAACACAGATCTGTGCCAGCAATTCCCCCACCGAGTCAATCTCATAGCTCAGCTCCATCATTCATCAGAGTTGCACAGTGAAGACCAAATGTAGAATGTCTTTACTTACTCCTGTGAAGCTGGTGCCACAACAGCACTGGGTAAGGATCGGGAGGACAATTGCTTGCCTGGCATCTCCCTTGGTGCGTGACACTGGGAGACCAAAAAAAAAGTGCGACGATCAACAATTCTGAATCAATTATATATTAACTGTTTAACCTACCAATTTGTCTGATTGCAAATGACTTAAATAAGAAGGATTGTGTGAATGAGCCTCACAGGTCAACACGTCTTTTGACACCACACAGCATATGCCAGTAAATAGCACTCTGTGGGATGCAATTTATGCAGACGTCTGTTTCAATGCAATATGGAATGAACAAGCTCATTTGCATCAGTAGTGCTGTGTAGTGTGAAGGCACTGCTGGGTGCCATGCTATGAGTGATGCGTTCGCAGTTTGGGCAAAGTTGCTGTCGCCTGTTGATGCGATCGGATAAACTTTATATAATCAAATGATAATGACATATTTTTGCCTCCATTTCCTGCCTGATATTCCTCCATTACACTGCTCCTGGAAACACGCCATGGGCAAAATGAACAGCCCTTCGACACCTGACCATTCTTCACATGTCAGCCTAGAAGGAAGGTGCCAACAGGTAATTTGGATATGAGGAACCTCAGCTCAGCCTGATCCTTGTTGTCACCTGACATGCAGACCTCTGTGCTTTCTGGCCTGGGTTAATGCTGCCCAAATTGTAACTTGCCCCAAATCCAGTTCATCCATCTGTGCTCACTGCCTACATTGGCTCCCCATCCAACAACTCCTTAATTTTAAAATTCTCATCCTTAATTTCAAATCCCTCCATGGCCTCACCACTTCCTATTTATGAAATCACCTCCAGCCCCACAACCCTCTGACATCTCTGCTCTCCTCCAATTCTGACATCTCATGAGCCCCTGATTTTAATCGTTCCACCATTGGGAGCCATGCCTTCAGTTGCCTAGGGTCTAAGCTCTGTAATTCCCTCCAAAACGTCTCCACGTCGCTACCATTCTCTCTCCTCCTATAAGATGCTCCTTAGACCTACCTCTTCGACTGAGCTTTTGGTCACATGTCCCAATATCTCCTTATGTGACTCAGTGACAATTTTGTTTGATAACGCTCCTGTTAAGCATCTTGAGATGGTGCTGCCTAAATGCAAGTTGTTGTTGTTGTTACTGGACAGTGACCAAGATCAACACTCTAGCTTATGTTTTCATCTCCCGAACTCTGTGACTCGAAGGGCAACTACAGTTCCCAGCTGTGATCAGCGAGCTCAGCAAACACCAAGAATCCAACAGAAAACCTTTCTTGTCCAGATGGCTCAAGTAACACCGTGGTGGGGAAACCATGCTGGGGACACTCCACCGGTGTTTCTTCGCCAGAACTGTGGCGCAGGTAAAAAAGGGTTTCCACTGCACTCATGAAGTAATGCTGTGACAGAGAAGCCTATATTTTAAGACAAATTTAATGACCCAAGCTTTTTAAATGCTTAGTATAGTCTCCTGATTAGCTGCTATATGAGACTAAATGTTCTTTAAGGATTCAATGGGGCAGATAGCAAGAAACTATTTCCTCTGGTGGGGAATTGAAAGAATCAGGGAATTTAATCTTAAAATTAGAGCTAGGCCATTCAAGAACAAAAATCAGGAAACACTTTTTCACATATCGGGCAGTAGAATCTGGAACTCTTTCCCTAGTATATGGCTGTGGATTCTAGGGGAACACTGGAGCTTTCAAGACTAATGATAGATTTTTTTAGGTAAAGGTATCAAAGAGATATGGAACAAAGGCAGCTAAATGGAGTTGAGGTACAAAGCGGCCATGATTTAATTGAATCAGGGAACAGGCTCGACAGGCTGAATGGCTTCCTAATGTTACTTTGCAAATTTCTCCTACCCAGCGAACTCACCAAACCAATAGGGCGGCACAGTGGCGCAGTGGTTAGCACCGCAGCCTCACAGCTCCAGCGACCCGGGTTCAATTCTGGGTACTGCCTGTGTGGAGTTTGCAAGTTCTCCCTGTGTCTGCGTGGGTTTTCTCCGGGTGCTCCGGTTTCCTCCCACAAGCCAAAAGACTTGCAGGTTGGTAGGTAAATTGGCCATTATAAATTGACCCTAGTATAGGTAGGTGGTAGGGAAATATAGGGACAGGTGGGGATGTGGTAGGAATATGGGATTAGTGTAGGATTAGTATAAATGGGTGGTTGATGGTCGGCACAGACTCGGTGGGCCGAAGGGCCTGTTTCAGTGCTGTATCTCTAAACTAAACAATCAGATGTCCCCTCCTCCTTCAGAAAACACTGGGGGTGAAACTGGTTTACGCAAGCAGTGCGAAATGGGCTCGTAGCGAATCGGAAGCCCATTATGCACCAGGCCTGATTTTCTTTCCTATTTAATTCACCAATTTCCACCCCCATTAGATGATAGCAAGAAAGCATTTCTATAGTACCTTTCACGATGTCAGGACATTCCAAAGCGCTTCACAACCAATGGAATCCTTTTGAAATGTAGTCACTGTTGTAATGTAGGGAAACACAGCAGTCAATTTGCGCACAGCAAGCTCCCACAAACTGCAATGTGAAAATGACCAGGTATTCGGTTTTCAGGTGTTGATTGAGGGATAACTATTGGACAGAACGGCAGAGGGAAATCCCCTGCTCTTCTTTATAAAAAGACTTGCATTTGTATAGCGTCTTTCACGATCTCAGGACATCGCAAAGAGCTTTACAGCCAATGAAATGCTTTTAAAGTTTGATCACTGTTGCAATGAAGGTTGCACAGCAGAAAATCTTTGCACAGCAAGTTCCCACTAAGCAATAAGATAATGAATCTTATTTTGTGATATTGAGTGAGGGATAAATATTGGCCAGAATACCGGGGCGACCTCCCCTGTTCTTCTTCAAAAAAGTGCCATGGGATCTTTTGCATCCACCTGACAGAGCAGACAGGACCTTGGAATGTGTCACCCAAAAGAAAGCACCTCCTGCAACACAGCACTCATTCAGTACGACACTGGAATGTCAGCCAAGATTTTGCACTGAGTCCCTAAAGTGGGACTTGAATCCACAATCCACTGGTGAGAATGCAACTGAGCTACAGCTGACATGGTTTCCCAATTACCATTTTTATCACTAGTCTCACGGGTGTTAAGGTTAAGACAATTTAGTTGATAAATGTGCTGCACAAAGGTAACGGGCTACACAGGCTGGCAAGCTTTGAAGTTTAATCAACAGTCGCTGTTGTGTTTGCAGATCTCAGCCACCATAGTGGTAGTGTTTGGCAATTAGCCTCAGCACTCCTGCAGTTAGACAGGCACTGTGTCAGTCATGGCTCTGTTGACAGTCCTCTTGTCTCTGAGTCAGAAGAATCTGGGTTGAAACTCTCCATCAGGATCTGAGCACAAAAATCAAAGCTAGCACTCCAGTGCAGTACTGAGGGAATGCTGCTATCAGAGGTGCTGTCTTTCAGATGCAGTGTTAAACTGAGGCTCTGCCTGCCTTCTTAGGTGAGCATGGTGTTATTTTCAAAAAGAGCAGGGAAGTTATCCCAGTGAAATAAAAGCAAAATACTGTGGATGCTGAAAATCTGAAATAAAAACAGAAAGTGTTGGAAATACTCAGCAGGTCTGGCAGCATCTGTGGAGAGAGAAGCAGAGTTAACCACCCCACCCCCGCTTTACTTGCTTAAAACCTTTCACATTTCTAATATCTGCTAGTTCTGATGAAGGGTCACTGACCTGAAACATTAATTTTGCTTCTCTCTCCACAGATGCTGCCAGACCTGCTGAGTATTTCCAGCACTTCTTGTTTTTATAACAAAAAGTACTTCATTGGCTGTGAAGTGCTTTGAGATGTCCTATCGTCGTGAAAGGTGTTATATAAATACAAGTCTTTCCTTTTTCTTTTAAATCAGCCAGTGATTCCACGCCCTTTTGCTGCAACATGCATGTGTGTGGAGGCTGATTGAGAGTGGGAGCGGGGCTTGTCTGTGATGCCTGCCACAGCCAAATAGCCTGACGCATAAATAACGAGCCCTCGGGCCAAGGGCTGGCGAGCAGTAGCGGCAGATTTATGAGTTAGTGCCTTTGGGGAGAAGGGGTGGGAAGAAACTGTGGGAGGATTTAGAAATGGGGCCCCATTCAATTTCAAAGCATCTGTACTGTCAATAGCAAGAGGACAATGTTACTGACAAATGCACTGAAACACACTGCAACATCCCCCTCCTTTTAGCCTAATCTTCACGGCCGGAAAAGACTTGTTGCAACAAGAAACTGCATTGAAACGTGGCCGAAGGGCCATACTGAGTGATCTGAGGACGCTTTTAGGAAGACCCGGCGCTGGTTCTCTTCGAATAAAATGCTAGGGTAGATCTTACAAACTAAAAATTTTTTTTTTTTATAAATTCTTTTGAAGAGGATTGTGGGTAAACAAGTGGGTGAGCCGGAAGCTGTCAATCCGGGGCTTGAAATGTTGCCATTTTTTTGTTACTTTGCCTTTCAATGAAGTGGCGGATTTAAACCCACGCTAATCTGCGGGGACTGGGTTCGGGAGCTGCATATGTATCAATCGGAAGGGAGGAGGGGGAATTTTTCCCCTTCTTTCTAATTCCCCCCCCCCCCCATCCTTTAAAATGAACCATTTGATCAGAATTAAACGTCTGTTTTACGATTTGCGGTCTATTTTATTTTGCTCCTGTCTCTTTTTCTCTCTTGCCGGAAGGGATAAACCCCAAAGTTTTACCCCCCCCCCTCTTTCTCATAATTTAAAGACAATGGGGAGGGGATTATCCACGGGGCAGAATTCCCCTTCCATTTCATTTAACTGATCCATTTGATAAGAATTCGACGCCGATTTTGCTCACGTTCTTGCTGCAAGGAAAAGCCACAAAGTTTCACCCCCTCTCTATCTCTCGCCAAAAGGTTTTTTTTGCCTTAAAAAAAGTTCCGCCATATCTTTTTCTGCTGCCCGTCCATTTGTTAATTTCAACCCGAGGGGTGTATGTTGTTTTTAAACGATTTGATTCATAAAACGTTGATTCACAGCCATGGCTGCCGGTCACGGGGAGGGAGGAGGGTATCAGTCTAGGGAGTTGAAACAGAAAGAGTGATTAATATTCCTCTGCAACTAATTCTGAAACCAGATACCATTCAATAACCCATGCCATTTATATTTGAATCAACGTCCTGTCCCAGCATTTCTACTGAAAGCTTTTTTTTAAATGACTGGGCTATTCTGCAGCAAAGTGCTTGGTTTGGTCAGTTCACGGTTGCTCTGTTGCCTTGCGATGCTTTCTTGTTGATGTAGCCTGGATCTGCCCCTTGGGACTTGATTGGTGCTGGCGGGGAAACAGGCAGGAAGGGGGTGACTGACCCTTCAAACTGTTTACACCCAATGATCGCGCACCAACATGTTTTAAAATAGTTCTTTGTTTCAAATCACGGTTGCTCATCTTGCCTTTTTGCCCACATTGGTTGCAAACAACATTGCTGCGAATGCACAGCAGCTCAGTTAGTCTCCCAATGCTTGCTGCTGGCTTTCAACAATCACTTGCATTTATATAGCGCCTTTAAAGTAGTTTAAAAAGTCCCAAGGCGCTTCACAGGAGCGGTATAAAACAAATCTTTTCTCTCAGAAAGAGAAGGCCGAGGGGGTGACCTGATAATATTCACCAAAAGATCCAATAGGAAATTCTGGAGAAACTTCTTTCCCCAGAGAACGGTGAGAACTTGCTACCACAGGGAGTGGTTGAGGTGAATAGCAGTGAGACATTTAAGGGAAGCTAGAAAGACATATGATGGAGAAAGGAATAGAAGGTTACGCTGATGGGGTTAGATGAAGTAAGGTAGGAGGAGGCCCATGTGGAGCTGAAGCACGGTTGGTCTGAATGGCCTGTTTTTGTGCTGTAAATTCTATATAAAATTTGACACCGAGCCACATAAGCTGATTTTAGGACAGATGACCAAAAGCTTGGTCAAAGGCATACATTTTAAGGAGTGTCTCTAAAGAGGAGAAAGGCCATTCTTGTGCAGCCAATGGTATCACCAAAGTAAACTTGCCAGATTTGCAAAGACCAGTGGTCGAAGAAGGACCTTGCAATTGTGGTTTCTCTTTTTCATTTTCTTTGAACTCTTTTGTTTATTAGTTATCAAAATATTGGAGATGAGGGTGAATAAAAGGCTGTTTGACTGAGAGTCAAGAATCATCCAATTGTGTAATGTAAATCCTATTTGCTTTTCTGTTGACCGTGGAAAGTTAGTGCGCTGTGAAGATGGACGTGCCAGGTGGCCAATGGTGGGAGCCTGGGGGAGGGGCATATGGCAGCAGGAGATCATGTGATAAAATCTCCAGGACTATGTTCAACCAGAATTGGCCATTCTCGTAGCTCAAAACTCACAAGTTAGGAGCTGCCAGCATTGATACGGTACTTAACCCTTTCAAAAGCAGTTAACGCCATGGTGGAGCGTTTCAGTAAAAATCAGAGCAAGTCCTGAACTAATTTTACGAAGATGGGTTTTCTTGTTAACTAATTCATACTGTAGATTGAATGCTATATTGTTATATTTTACTATTGTAAACATTATGTCTGTAGTACCGATGATGTCAAAAAGACAGAAGCGCAAGGAGAGAGCCAACTGTGTAACAGCCCTGACAACCAATAGTATCCGCAGCGCCTGTGGTAGAGTCTGTCACTCTAGAATTGGCCTTTATAGCCACTCCAGGCGCTGCTTCACAAACCACTGACCACCTCCAGGCGCTTACCCGTTGTCTCTCGATACAAGGAGTCCAAAGAAGAAGAAGAGGACCAATGATGTGATATTACAGACACTCAGTTGCGAGGTCACTCATACTTGTATTGTCATCACCTGGTGGTGAGAAACCCTTTTCAGATCCCTGAATTTACTGTGATTTCTCAGTGTGGAGGAATGTACAATGTTGCCCCCTCTCATGGCACAATTTGTAAATACACCCCTTGGTGTGTTAAGAACCATACAGATCAGGAAGTTGCCAGGTTCAGTCCAGGAGACTTAACCTGATCTCAGCTGAGGCTGGCCAGTGGTAGTACAGTTGGCTCCAGCACCACTGAGTTAGGGAAGAGAAAAATCAGCCAACCTTCCCTTCCTTGGATTGGAAAATTGCCAATGTCATAGATAAAGCTACATGGAATATGCAGCAGAGAGACAGGCTTTTCAGCAGTTATGCTCCACGAGCCAAGAGCATAAATAGCAGAGGATGGTTTCAATTCGGAAACCTCTGGTTTATGGGTCCAGAATTCTTCTGCTGTGCCATTCTTCTACAGGGGCTCACACCACGATTTAAGAAGGGAGTTGTCTTATGAGGAAAGGTTGGATAGACTGGGCTTGTTTTCACTGGAGTTTAGAAGAGTGAGGAGAGACTTGATTGAAGTTTATAAGATCCTGAATGGTCTTGTCAAGGTGGATGTGGAAAGGATGTTTCCTTTTGTGGATGAGTCCAGAACAAGGGGGCACTGTTTTAAAATTAGGTGTCGCCCTTTTAGGACAGAGACAAGGAGACATTTTTTCTCTCAGAGGGTTGTGCGATTTTGGAATTCTCTGCCTCAGAAGGTGGTGGAGGCGGGGGGTCATTGAATATTTTTAAGGCGGAAGTAGATAGATTCTTGTTAGATTATGTCCGTTCTGTTCCTTTTTCAAAATATCCTTTACTAGCTGGCTGAGAGTTCGGATCCTGCGAGCTCAAAATAAGCTTCTTGTCAGGATCCTAAATTCACACACTATATCATCAAGTACAAGCTCTCACTAACTTGCACAGTATCAAGAATCATTACTCAACTGTTAACCAATCCAATCTGTCAAACTTGTAATTTTGTTTTTTAAATTAGTTCGAACTCAATGACACTATTCAAAATAACTTGAAATAGCACTACAACCAGTTGGGACATTGATGGCAATTTAGCAGCTCTTTTGTGATCGTGTTTGTCCCCTGATGACAGCCCATAAATTACCAGAATTATTGAATTCAGTTTCAGTATCTGGTGTGTTGGAATTTGAGCTCATTTGAGATAAATTTTAACCGAACCCTCCCATTGCCCAATTGATGATTTTGAGTTTAAGACTTGTTTTTCATTCCGCCCAGCTACTGAAGTCAATGGAGAATAATGTTGGTCAGGGTGTAAAACCAGCGTTCCATCTGATCCCATGGATTTCCCAAGCACTGAGTTAGGTTAAAGTTACCCCATAATCTCTGGGCTGCTATCCCATCACCAGAAACACTAAACTACCTGACCCTTGAGAGCCTCATCGCCTCCCTATGTCTGTAACCTTCTCCAGTCCTACGACTTTCCTACAACTCAAGCCTTTTGTGCGTGCCACACTTGCTCCACAATTGGCGGCTGTGCCTTCAGCTGTCAAGGCCTTAAATGAGCAGTTTCCTCACAAAACCTCTCTGCCTCACCACCTTCTTTAAGCAGCTGCTTAAACCTACCTCTTTGACCAAATGATTCCTTCTTGGCTCTGTGTCAATTTCTGTCTGATCACACTTCTGTGAAGTGCCTTGGGGGCTTTTAAGTTGTTGGTGATGTAGATAATACTATCCTCTATTTACATGTAATTCAAAAGCATCCAAAAATGAAGGCCGGAAAGAATGATAATGATTTTGTTTTTAAAATTTGTGTAATTTTTTTAATCATAGTTGCCTGTTTTACATGGGGTACTTAAGATAAAATTAATCAGTGAACTCTGTGCACTTAGGCTAGATGGATATTAAATGGATTGTAGCAATGGAATGTATATTATTCCTGCCAGTCCTTCAGTGCTGAAGATGGGGCCTCCAACGATCTCCATTCTGGTTCCACTGCACTGGAAACAAAACCTCTGGGATTTATTTGCTTATTATTATTATCAAATGTCAAAAGATCAAAATCAAGAACTACTTAGTGCTGACTGAATTCCTCTCTACCGTGCTATAAATTGTGAATTGATGAGTACAGCACAGCTCTCACTAATGTAGCGTTGTGTTCACTAAGTGCAGTGAGTATTAACCTTTTTCAAATTTCCGTATCATTAAGGCCTGTATGGAGTGTTGGATTTGCCTCCGTTTTTTGACCCCATTCCAGATAATGCTGCATAGGTTGTTCCTCCTGCAGGCTCTGTAATCAGTATGTGACAGCAATCATTTTCCACAGGAATGTAAGATGCATCCTCAATTGGAGCTTAAAAACATTATTTTTCTACTAAAGTAAATCTTTGTGCCGAATTATTCAATGCGAGAAGGAAAGAACTTTCACAATCTCAGGAAGTCCCAAAGTACTTTACAGCCAATGAATTAATTTTGAAGTATAGCCACTGTTGTAACGTAGGAAATGCAGCAGCCAATTTGTGCTCAGCAAGATTCCATTAAAAGCAATGAAATAATGTCCAGAGGGCAGAAGGAGCTTTGGGTTAGCATCTCATCTGAAACGCAACACCCCCGACAGTGCAACATTCCCTCAGTACTATGCTGACGTGTCAGCCTGGATTGTGTGCTCAGAACATAAACCCACAACCTACTGACTCAGAGACAAGAGTGCTACTGGCTAACAGTTGAATGCACAATATAGAACTTCATATTCGCATGTGAAGTATAAATCCATGTTCCCATTATTTTGCCAAAATCTCAAGATGTTTACACTATTAAATAAATGGTGTAATTTTAAAGGAGTTTCAGGAACAAAGAGTCTGCGGGTGTATGTACATAAATCTTTGAAGGTGGCAGGACAAGTTGAGAGGGCTGTTAAAAAGGCACACAGAGTCCTTGGCTTTATAAATGGAGTCATAAGCCCCGATCTTGACTAGGGCGGGGTTTGTGAGTGAAGATGAGGACTTTTGGTCAGGTTAGTTTTAACTCTGCAGCGTGCATCTTTTTTCCCATTAGGTTCCCTGCCCAGCAAGTGGTCTGATTGACAGGCCTGTCTCCCTGTTGGGCGGGGTAAGCTCCAAAGGAGGCCACAGCCCAGTAGCAGATAGAGAGCCTGCAGTTGGGTTAGTGGACATGTAGGGTGAGGGAGGGGGAGAGGGATCTGATGCTGGGGGGGTGGGGGTTCCTATCCTGGGAGTGAGGGCCAGTGGTCTGATCATGGGAATGGTCACTAATCCTGGGGCGGCTGTCTGATTGTGGGGGTGGGGGGATGTGGTCCAATGGCAGACAGCAAAGCAGGTAAGCTTGCCAGACTGAGAGGAAACACTCCGGCTTCTCCTGACCCATAGGCACTGCTGGAAAGAACTCACCCCCACAAAGCAGTCCTCACCCCCCTTTCGCTGCCTGGGTTAAACTTAGAAGATTGGTTACACCAATGACACACAGCCTCATTATAATATTTAAATGACCAATCCTCTTCCTGTGAACAGGTTGGTTGCCTGCCCTCACCCACCCCCACCTCCTGTCCTGTCTCTGTTAAACTGGAAGTGGGAGGGTTCAAAGTAGGTTGGGGTAGGGGTTGAGCTTTCCTAAATGTGCACATCCCGCTGACACAAACCCACCAAACTTTGGGGGTTAAAACTCCCCTTTAGAGTACAAGATCAAGGAAGTTATGCTAAACCTTTAGAAATGCAAGTTAGGCCCAGCTGTCATGTTGGTGCCTATTTCTGGGCACCATTCTTCATGAAGGATGTCAAACCCTTCAAGAGGGTGCAGAGCAGATTTACTATAAGGGGCCAGTGATGAAAAAAATTCAGTGATGAGATAAACAGGCATGCTTTCTTTAGAGCAGAGACGGGTAAGGAGAAATTTGACAGAGGTATTCAAAATAATGAAGGGTTTTGATGCAGTACATAAAGAGAAACAGTTTTCAGTAGCAGAGGAGTCAGTAACCAGAGGACATGGATTTAAGGTAATTGACAAAAGAACCAGAGGCAACATGAGGGAAAAAAAATATACACAATGAGTTGTTATGACCTGGAATGCATTACCTAAAGGGTGGTGGAAGCAGATTCACTCAAAGCGTTCAGAACTAAATTAGATGTGCATTTGAAGTGGAAAAATTTGCAGTGCTATGGAGAAAGAGCAAGGGAGTGGGACTAATTGGATAGCTCTTTCAAAGAGTTGGCATAGCCATGATGGGCCAAATGGCCTCAACTAGTGCTGTATCATTCTATGATTCTGTGATTTTTATAAAAATTGATCTCTGTTTTCTGACTAGGATGTATCCAATGATTAATTTCCATAGCATGCATCTGCATGGGCAACAAAGACTAAAAATTGGATGCTGTACTCTTTATATTCAACCATATTTTATATCTTAAAGAAGTCTTGATAAATGACTCAAAATCAAAATTTGATTTAATTTGTTCCAAAGTCTATGTGAGAATGGGTGGTGCAGTCAATTAGAACATTGCAGTACATTTAATTCTATTTACCACTTTTAACAAAAAAGTTGGAATCTCACTTTGTACTCAAGACTGGTCTTTCATTAACATTGGCAAGTAAAGGAAAATATCCCAGATAATCTCTTCACTTTCAGAACTTGGAGTTGATCAGCACAACCACATCCTGCTAGCTGTACAAATCCAACATGAAATGAGCTTGAATAACCTGAGTCTGAATCATGTTCCCAGTCGGTTCAGGTCACAACACTAAACTGCTCATTCTTTGGTGCCAGTTGTCTTCAGTCCAGGATAGTTAAAGAGAGAGTTGATGCCTTGAGATGTTTTTCTGTTAACGGTGCCATATAATTGCAGGTTGTTCTTGCTCTAGTATTGAAAATAGGCAATGCAGAAGGAACTTTACGACTAGAGAGTTGCACCTGACACGAGGTGATTTGGTATGAAGATTAAATGATGAAGGTGCAAACATTTCTAAGATTGAATACCATCATTTGATAAACACAAAGATTCACATAAAGCCCTCTGACCAGCACCAATGGGAGTTCCGTTATTGACAAAACTGTCCTTCCAGCATCATTATTAAGCACTAGGAACATCTGTTGTTGACCAAAATCAGCTGTTAGCCAAAACACCATGAAGACCATTTCCGGTACGTTTTCTGTTTATTTTTTCTGAAAGTGTAAAAAGGTCTGATTTTTCTTTGACCACCCATAGAGATTAGAAAAGAGGGAATTGGAATGTGCAATCTATTCTCAGTTTAAAAAAAGGTTCTAATTACAACCACAAACAACCCAGTGATGGCTTGATTAATGAGCTTGAGTTCAAGCAAATCAAAAGAAGTAACCTCTAAGGAACTTTTACTGTGGGTGACAGGAGTTCAGAACTCTCATTGATAAAACTCCAGGAATACACCCAACCCTACTCCTGTAGTGTCCAGGATCCGACCTTTCCTGGTCCCAAGGGAGCGGAAAGTGTGAACCTCATAGATCACAGAAATTGCAGCACAGAATGAGACCACTTAATCCATCAGACTATGCTAGTGCTACCATTGTAACTGGAGCTAACTCTAATCTCATTTCCCTGTCCTTTACCTGTAGCCTTTTATATTCTTCCATTTTAAATACTTCTCCAATTTCCTTTTAAATGATGTTATAGTATCTACTTCATATTCCAAGAACCTCCTACATAGGAATATAGGAACAGGACTAGGTGATTCAGGCCCTCGGGTATGGCTCTCACATTTAATTAGATCATGGCTGATCTGCACATCAACTTCATTTACCTGCCTTAGCTCCATATCCCTTTATACCCTTATTTAACAAAAAATCGGCCTCAGTCTTGAAATAGGTCTCTGTTTGAAAAATATTTCTTCTAACTACCCCTTCATTCTTCTAGTTGTAGTGTTCAGTTTGTGCCCCCTTAAAACTGATTCAGCAACTACTGGAAACAATTTTTTTAAATGGGATATGTAGCAAAGGTACGTAAATGGAGTTCGGATGCAGATCAACCATGATCTAATTGCATGGTGGAGCAATTCGAGGGGCTGATTGACTTCCTCCTGTTCCTATGTTTGTTTTACCTTACGCTTTTTGTAAAATGACGGGCACACGCCTGAAATTAACAGTTAGTTTTTGGCAAATACCAGCAAACTGTACTGTATTTCAAAATATTGCTGCTCTGGCTGCAGCTGTCAGAGCGTTCAAAGCACTCGCTGAAGAGGCTGGCCAGGATGCTGGGTGTGTTGTACAGGGACGTGGGAATAAGCAAACACCTTTAATTTTTCTAGGCTCTTAATCAGAACGAAAATCATTGCTATCAATTTCACCTGTTTAATCACATTTCATAGCTATTTAATTACAGTATTCTCTCAAGTGGGATTAAAAATAAACTTAATATTTTCAGTATAAATTTCAGATGTGATTGAAATAAGGATGTCAGTTAAACCTTGATGAGCTGCTGCAGATGGGGTAGGAAAAAAAACATTGAACTTCCTGACCTTTTTACATAAAAAGATGCAATTTATGACCAGCAACTGCACAGTGCTCTCTGGATGCATATTTTAAAACTGCTGGACAATAAACATTGTCAATGGGATGGAAAAGGGAGCAGACCTTCCAACCTGGGAACACTTTATGAGACTGAAGGCTTAGTATTGAAGGCATGGGGAGAAGAGCAAGCTGTTGGAGACTGGGCTCCCAGAAGTCCCTGGATGTCACAAACACATCATTTATGGTATTCCAGTAATCAAGCTCTTGAAAATGATAAAGCAATTTGATAGGGTGATACAGAGAAACTATATGCTCTGGTAGGAGAATCCAGAGAAAGTGTCATATTCTCAAAATTAGAGCAGGACCATCTAGGAATGAAATCAGGAAGCTTTTTTCCACTCAAAGGAAAGCAGCAATACAAAATAAAGTCGGAAAATGCTAGAAATATTCAGCAGGCCAGACAACAACAGCAAACCTTGTATTTTTATGGTGCCTTTAACATAATAAAACATATCAAAGTGTTTCACATAAGCATTGTGAAGCAAAATTTGACACAATGCCACAAAGGGAGATAATAGGACAGATAACCAAAAGCTTGGTCAAATAGGTAGGTTTTAAGGAATATCTTGAAGGATGAGAGAGCTGGTGAAGTGGAAAGGTTTATGGAGGGAATTCTAGAGTTTAGGGCCCAGGCAGCTAAAAGCACGGCCGCCAATGGTGGAGTGATTAAAACTGGGAATGATCAAGAGGCTAGAATTGGAGGAGCACAGAGATCTCAGTGAGTTGTAGAGCTGGAGGAGGTTACGGTGATAGTGAGGGTGAACCATGGAGGGATTTGAAAACATGGATGAGAATTTTTAATTGAAAGGTTGCTGCACCAGGAGCCAATATAGGTCATTGACCATAGGGAGGATGGATAAATAGGACTTGTGTCATTAGAGTTTTGTTTTTTTATTTGAAAGAATTCTGTGTTTTTTTTTTAAACTGAGAAAAAAAGATTTTCTGTGAACATCGAATGCTGAAACTTGGTGTTTGAACTGAGTGGGACTGACTGCAGAACACCTGTTCCACACTACAGCAAGGGAAATGACAGTCACAGGACTTGATTGTTCGAGTTTCAGTTTCACTTCTGCATTGTAAAGGACCAGTGAACTGGACAGGCAGGATGCAGAACATACTGGCTGGGACCTGTTTTTTGCAGATCAGATAAAAAGACCTCTCCCTGAAAAAGGTTTGCCTCTCTTATAAAAAGAAATTATACATTTGAGGTGATGGCTGTGGTCTGTTGCTGTCAAAAGGTACCTGGACATACACCTGAAGTGCTCTAACCTGCAAGGGCATGGACCAGGTGCTGGAAGGTGGAATTAGATTGGGTGGCTAGTTTTTTCAGCTGGCGCAGACACAATGGGCTGAATAGCCTCCTTCTGGGCTGTAATTTTTCTATGGTTCTATGGTTTGCCTGGAGACAGAAACGACCCCTGGAGAGGAAAAGACCCAGGAAAATAGAAGTTGCTGCTCTCTGTGGAGAAAGGTTCCTTTCTGAGCAGAAGCCCTGCATTTTAAAAGGTAGCAGATTCCTATTGCCTCCAGTCTCTGAAAAGTCTCTGCCTCAGGCGTGATTCCTGTTGCCTCTTATGTTTTGGGAGATCCTGAAAGCTCAAGAAAGCTTCCATTGCTAGCCTGCTATTTCAAAACCCAAGCAGACCTGTTGCTACACCCTTTGCTGAAAGATCTGTGTGACGCCTGCTGCAGCCGAAGTGCCATGAACATCTGCCCATCACAGACTGTTCATCAACCTCACCTGGAGAGACTTCAAGTGGCATACGACTATTTGACTCTGGGACGCCTCACTGACTCCGAAATATCCTACTAGAACGTTACAACCCAATTATTTTCTTATGCCTAAAAACAGCTTTAACTAAAACATCCTTTTCTTCTGGTTAACCATTTTTTAAATGTATGTGTGTGTGCATGAGGGTTAGGAAGAATAAGAAGTTTGAAAAGAATCCTTTCACATATAGAGTTATCTCTTTATTGTTTAAGACTTAGTTTATTAATAAATAGTTAATTTTGTTGTTGTTTAAAGAAACCTGGTTTGGTGTGCTTTATTCTAGGGGAGAAATAGAGCGTTTAATTTGGCTATTTTCTGGTAGGTGGGTAACTTTACAAATATGCTATGATCTGTAGAGTAGTGGGACTGAATAAACAGTGCATTCCTCCTGCCTAGGTCGTAACACTTGATACGAGTTAGAATACGAGCAACAGAGTTTTGGATGAGCCCAAGTATATGGAGGGTGGAAGATGGGAGGCTGGCCAGGAGAGGGATGGAATAGCCAAGTCTAGTGCTAACAAAGGCATTGATGAGGGTTTCAGTAGCAGAGGCAGGGACGGAGTTGGATGATGTTACAGGGGTGGAAGTAGGCAGTCTTGGTGGTTGTGAGGATATGTGGATGGAAGCTCATCTTGGGGTCAAATGCAATACCATGGTGGCGAACAGTTTGGTTCAGCCTCTGACAGTTGTCAGTCAGGGAAATAGAGTTGGTGGGTAGGGAACAGGGTTTGCAGCCAGTACTGAAGATATATGTGGAGAGAAAAAAGAAGTTAATGTTTCAGATCCATGAACTATTGTCAGATTTCCAGCTTCTGCAGTATTTTGCTTTTGTTTTATCATGAACTCTCTCTTGCAAATATAGTTGCTGGCTCAATTGGAGCTTCCAAAACTGAGATAGATAGGTTTTTGTTTGTTGAGTGTATCAAGAGATATAGAGCAAAGGTGGGAAAATGGAATTGTGATACAGATCTAATTGAGTGGTCGAACAGGCTGAAAGAGGCTAAATAGCCCTACTCCTTATGTTCCTAAGTGATGAGAGCCCTGAAATTACATCGTGGTAACCATGGTAACATACCAAAGCAAGATTTCGCTTGAAATTCCTCTTCCCCAATATTTTAGCTGAGATAGTAGCATGTTTTAAATAAATGTGTGAGCACTTCCACAAAGATATCGAGAGAGAAAATATAGAAAGTAATCACACCCTGACTTCAGCATCACAGAAGAGGGTGTGAGCTTCACCATTCTGCTATAAAGAGGGTGTCCTTGTCAGAATGAATCAACTTGTAAACCTGAAAGTTGAATATCCAGCAACTGATGGTTTAACATTTATGCCACACAAGTGCCAGACAATGACCATCTCCAACAACAGAGTTGACATTCAATAGCATCTCCATTGCTAAATCCCCCATCAACAACACCCTGAGGGTTACCATTGACCAGACACTTAACTGAACCAGCTACATAAATACTATGGCTACAAGAGCAGGTGAGAGGCTGGGAATCCTCTGGTGAGTAACTCACCTCCTAACTCCCCAAAGCCTGTCCACCTTCTAAAAGGCACAAGTCAGGAGTGTGATAGAATACACTCCACTTGCCTGGATGAGTGCAGCTCCAACACCACTCTAGAAGCGCAATTCCATCCAAAACAAAGTACCCTATTTGATTGGTACCCAATCCACTACTTTGAACATTCATTCAGTGGCAACAGTGTGTACCTCTATAAGAGGCATTGCAGCCACTCACCGAGGTTCCTGTGACAGCACCTTCCAAACTCATGACCGCGACCATCTAGACGGACAAGTCACACACCATTCTTACTTGGAACTAAATCACCGTTCTTTCACTGTTGCTGGGTCAAAATCCTGGAACTCCCTCCCTAACAGCACTGTGGGTGTACCTACACCATATGGACTGCAGCGGTTCAAGAAGGCGGCTCACCACCACCTTCTCAAGGGCAATTAGGGATGGACAATAAATGCTGACCTTGCCAACAATGCCATTCTCCCAAGAACAACTTAAAACCTACAGATCAGAGGGTGAACATGCTTTTTTCCTGGTTTGGGCCCCAAAGGATAAGGCCGTGGAGGGAAAAAATTTCATCCAATCTAAAATAGTTCCTTAATTGATTGTCCCTCCTGTGGATGATGTTTAAAATGTTCTTATTTCCTCTAAAATTAACCCAACTATCTTCTGGGTTTTTATATTCTCATTCTTGTTTTCAAGTCACTCCATGGCCTTGCCCCCTCCCTATCTTTATAATCAGTGCCAGTCCTACAGCCTTCAGAGATCTCTGTGCTCCTCCAATTCTGGCCTCATGTGCATCCCTGATTTTCATCACTCTGCCATTGGCAGTCTTGCCTTCAGCTGCCTAGGCCCTACACTTGGGAATCCCCTCCCTAAACCTATCTGCCTCTCTCTCCTCCTTTAAGATCGCTCTTTAAAACCAACCAGGCTTGTGTTACCTGTCTCAATATCTCCTTATGTGGCTCCCTGTCAAATTTTGTCTGATAATACTCCCGAGAAGCCCTTTGGGTCATTTTACAATGTTATATAAATCCAAGTTGTTGTTGTGGTGTCCGAGTGTTCTGGTGTCATGAATTCAATAAGAAACCAAATCTCAACAAACTCAGATGGCTCTTCACAACCCTGAAGGGGACCTGGGGGCAATTCAGTTTGACTTTGATAGCTTCTGTACCAGTTAAACAGTGGTGAGGCAGCGGTATGTTAATACCGAAGGATCTAGGCTTAGGACTGAACAAGGGCAAGGAGTTCCAAAGTTTTTTTTCTGAACAGGACAGAGAAAGAAGAGAGGGAAACATTGCAAATGCTGGAAATCTGGAATGAAAACAGAGATTGTTTGGAATTACACAGCAGGTCTGCTAGCCTCTGAAAAGAATCAATAAATTTTGGTGGAAACTCTTAAAACTTGTGCACTAAATATTTCTGGCAGAACACACAGGCACTCGAACCTTACCATTCTGTTAATGCAGTTTTGTCACCAACCAAAACTGCATTAAGCTCAAACTCCTATTTTTCTCTAATGGAGTTCCCACACTCCTGTGATTTACTGTTTAGCGAATACTTGTCAACGGGATTAACTGTGAAAACAAATGGCAGGGAGACCCTCTTATCTACTGAAAGTGGGTCTTAATGAGAAAAATGCATGTTCCAGGACAGGAATGAGAGGCGCCGTTTGTAATGCAAATCAGTAAATGGAAGTCAGCAATGTTCATCCTGCTGAATGATAAACAGCCCTTACAAAGGGATACCTGACTCAGATCAGGGCAACAGGATATCCTTAAAATACAATGTGCAGTTCCCGTTGGGTTTTTAGAGGTATACAGACCTGTAATACAGTTCCCAAACTCGGTGCCGCTTAATCGAGAGGATATTGATGGCAACATTCCTGGATAACAGCCCTGAAGTAATTTATTCTCCCATCCTGTGTGTAACAGCACTGTGGGTGTACATACACCACATGGACTGCAGCGGTTCAAGAAGGCAGCTCACCACCACCTTCTCAAGGGCAATTAGGGATGGGCAATAAATGCTGGCCTAGCCAGTGATGCCCACATCCCGGGAAAGAGTAGAAATAAATCGATTTTGCGGAATTTGGCTGAACGGGGATAAGTGTCTAATCACAGAATCACAGAATTGTTACAGCGCAGAAGGAGGCCATTCGGCCCGTCGTGTCTACGCTGGCTCTCCGAAAGAGCAATTTACCGAGTGCTACTCCCCGGCTTTCTCCCCGTAGCCCTGCACATTCTTCCTTTTCACATAACAATCCGTATACAGAATCATTCCATTTCCAGTGTCCCGACAAAGGGATCTCAGGGCTTCCATCCATGGATCTGCCACGGTTCCGGCATAAGAGAAAACGCAGAACAACCTTATCACAGAACGGGGTTTGGGAAAAAAAAACGATGAAAGTGCCGCATCACTGGGCGGATTCGTCCCTCCAGTAAAAATACCAGATCGGTCCAGCAAAGGCAAAATACTGCGGATGCTGTAAATCTGAAATAAAAACAAAACAAAAAGAAAATGCAGGAAAGCACTTAGCAGTTCATTCAGCATCTGTGGAGAGAGAAAGAGAGTTAATGTTTCAGATCGATGACCTTTCATCAGAACATCGGGCTCTGTCACCAGGGTACCTGTGAGTTCCAATACTAATCCCTTACAGTTCAGTGCCTGCGGCCCCCAATAATATACAGTCCAGCCAAACTCACCAGATAAGAAGGAATCTAATCGACTCGAGCATGAAGTCCCAGCTCCTTGGGTCTGTTTACACAGTTGGCCCTGGGTGACCACTACACTGAGCACAACAGAAACCAAATATGGATACCTGATTCAAGCCGGACACCTTTAAACAGCAAAACAGTTAATTTACAGAGACACGCCATCTCCTCCCCCACACATTTTGAGAACACATTCCACCTTAGTCCCAATTAAGTTGAATTGTATGTAACGTGTAATGAAACATCACAGTTATGGTGTATATATAGTGCTTGATATATTTAATTCGCCCCCCCCCCTTTTTTTTACAGTTGAGATTGGAGCCTTTAATAATGCAGAAGCGAATATATCTATATCTATACATATATTAGATAACAGCCCAACGTTTAAAAGTCACCCATTCAATGAGAGAAGTGTATTCAGAAATGTTCACGAATAACATTGCCTTATATTTCTTTTTTTAACCTAAAAAAATTAAGCGTGGGATCTTGAATGAAGGAATCGGCATTTACCCAGGAGAATGTTAAACCCGGATTGCTGTCACTTAAAATAAAACTCACCTCAAAGGCACAAATGTAACAGCCTCTTTCACCATTCAGACTCTTCCCCAAATCTAGAATCATTTTCAGGGCTCATCAAAAGATCGGATTCTAAAACCCTTTCACCCCGAAAGGGCAGAGATTAGGATGATTGATCCGTGTTCTGGAATGTTCTAATTAATTAAACACATTCAGGAATGTTTCAGTTATTTCAATAGCAGAAAGCTTCAAGCTATTTGGAAATATTGTAACATAGATAAGCGGTTTTAGTTAGAAAGCAATCCAGCGATTTCAGTTACTTTAGTTTCAATGTGCCTGTTGCAAAACTTGGAAAACTTATTCGCGGCTAAAAACCTTATTCAATGTTCAATACCTTATAGAATTACATGTAATTTACATTGCACAGATTGGGATAATCTGGTTTATGCCAGCGTTATTGCTCCCAATGAGCCAGTGAATTTCGAGAACTTAATGTCCTCTCTCCAAGGGCAATCACTTTTTTTTAAAAAAAAGCAACATCTCCGTTACTGAGATTTCCTCAAAGTTCTTGCAAGCAAAAGTAAACAGTGCAATGCTTGCCACACAGACTAGGAATTAGTAGAAACAATGACCGTTTACTTCTTGCCAAAGACAATTAGGTAGAGACATGCCACGAACTTCAATAAGCACATCCGTGCATCTCTGAAATTAATAATCAGCCCACTGGTTAACGTGCAGGGTTGTGACAAAGGGTTGGGAGAGTCCACAGAAAACATTGCTTCGGTGCTGGAGGTAAAAAAAAAAAAGTAACATTATAATGAAACAAGTATTTTATCTTTTAGACTGCATTTTGCCAGTCTCTTGGGCAGATGGAGTAAAGAGCTTCCAGAATAAATAGGGAATAGCAGCAGTGGGAATGGATTGTGCCAATAAATCTGATTTTAATTTTATTTATTTGTTTTTACAGCAACAGCTCCAGGAATTTAGGAACAAAGATTGTACTGCACCTGGATAAGACGTTGCTGTCTCGTACTCTTAATTTCAATATCAAGGGTGCAAATTAAAGGATCCGTTAACAGCTCTCAGAAGCAAAAGTCCACGTGTTTGCTAATTAAAATTATTGACTTAATTTGATTTTTATCTGAATGTTACGACTGCCCTTTAATGAGGAACCATGATTATAATCTAAAGTTATAAAATGCGGTCAGATTGTTCCCTGTGTCGCTGTTTCTATTTTTAAAACTGTATTAAACTTTAATCGAATCTCTATAGCAGAACTGTACAATAACTAAGGTTGTTACTTGGAGATTTCTGGATAGATTGAACTAGGAAATATCAATACAGGAGTATTTAAAACAGACTGGAAGTCTCTTCTTTAACGTAGTGTTTTGATACTGTAAACTCCCGGTTGTTTATTTGACTGCAAGAAACATGCAAAGGAAAAAAAATCTGCGATGTTTATTTCGCTCTAATGCTTTCTAAATAGTTAGAACCAATTGGGAATCACCACTTGAAACAGGAGTCAAAGCTATATAAAATGTCACTATTCTGATTATAGTAAGGCTCTATGTCAATTCATCCAGGTTGTAAAGTGCAGCTGGTTAACAATTATTGTTTACAGACCATAAGACAGTAAGTATCCAGTTATCTCTGCCCCAAAACAATCTTTTGCTAAACCGATTGGAAAAGTTTCAGTGTCTGCATCCACAGTTTTGTCACAGAATGTCATTGATCAGACAAGGCTAAGAATGCGTGTTGGGGCGAAATGTTTATTTAAGATAGAGTAACCTTATCAAGATGAAACAATCAACAGTAGGGCAAAACAGTTCCAATTCTTCATACACGTGAGGGGGTAAACCATTTAACATTTTGAATGAGCCGCACCGTTATCACAAAAACTAAAACATAAAACACCGTCGAGATGGAAGAGTTGGTGGCGCCTGCAATAAAACACTAACAGATTCAGAATCTGACACACAACAGGCTCCAGATAAATGAAAAATTATCATTTGACGAATAATTTCATAGAAATGGGAGTGAGTCTAAATAGCCTTCGCTCCCATTTATATGAAACTACTCAAGGGACAATACTGATGAATAATATGGAATAATCCTGATACAAGCAAGTGTCTTCAATTATTTTTACTTTCATTGTCAAATTGATTATTGATAATCATCTTACCCGCTAGGGCACTTTCTCCTTAAAGAATTGTGTTATATACAGAGTATTTTATTGGATTCGGTTACTCAAGAGCTGCGATAAATGCTCAAAACTCGGACTTTGTTAGCGAAAAAAAACCTATTATTTGTGATCCAGCGTAAGATGTGTTTGACCAAAGTTTGCGTGTCCATATTCAGCATCTCACATCTGCCGACTTAGATCTAGGCACAATGAAATGCTTACCAGCAAAGAGTGCAATGTGGTGCACAAGTTACAGATGGAAAACTCCAGTGTTGCCCCGTTCACATCTGCTCTTTTAAATCCTCGTGCCACTAATCAGCAAGAGTTTTTGATTCAGTAATAATTTTCCAAAACTGGTTCCAGCACCATCCCACTCCCATCAAAAATAACTATGGGCTGAATTTTATTTTGCTTACCGTCAGGTTAAAATGCTCCAGCAATGTGATACATAACAATGCGATGAATGTGTACACACTGCGAGTTCTTGGCAAGCGTTTTGTAGTATTTCTGCAAAAGGGATTCTGGCTTTTCACTTCCCCAGTTTATTTCTTTTTATTCAGCTGTACTTTGTGATGTGCCTGTAATATTGACGTGAATTTGCAGTCACCCTATGTGATTATCACATCAGGCCAAAAACTCACAGTAAAGCAATATAAACATTTCCCACTGGCATTTGTAGATTTGAGAGTTGGCGATTACTTATTACTACTTTGTAAAGCCATGCGGCAATGGCCCTAAACTCACAGAACCAGTGTCTACTGCTTCACCTCGATGGAATTTTAAATGATCTGACCAAAACAAAACAAAAAATCGCGGGAATATAATTCACTCTTAACTTTCGGATTTCATTCTTGCTGAACGCTACAGCGTGCAAGTGTGATTATTTCAACAAATTACAATTCGTTTGTTCCCAGAGATTCTGAACAGGGAATAATGAAAAGGAAAAGATTCTGTGGTTATGCAGCGCAAACCTGGGATAAGCACACGGGGTATATGTGTGCAGGAGCGAGGGCGTTACATCTTGACAGTTAAACGCCATTGCAGCCGCCAAGTTTCTGTGCAACCGTCTCTCGCTCTCTTTTTTCCTGTGAAAATGCATTTATTTTATTTCAGTACAAAAAGCAGAGTTCTAAAAGGCTGTGCCTGGCGCCCTGAAATTATGCTGCGTTCTTTTGCTGTTTGTTTTAAGAAATACGGTTCGAGTTGTAATTGTTTAGCAGAAAGGTTTACAGTGTTTAACAAAAGAGCGTCGGCGATTGGCTTGGAGCTGGAAACATGGCGACGGCCGAAACAAAGACAGTCGGACAGGGAGCAGAGAGCTGGCAGATTGAAACTGCTGCAAAGATACTCTTTGTTTAGTTACACACCGATTGCCATGAATCGCCCCCAACTTCCCCCCCTCCCCCTCAAAAAATCTCGAACCACCAAATACGCTCCCATTGCAAGTTAAGGACAGCTGTGAATTTAGATCGAAGAAAAACACAACAGAACGGTTCAATAGGTGGGAAAATAGAAACATGTTGGGGAAATGCTGGTCTGTACCGCTCGGGCACAACAGGCACTGAATCTCAGCTTTTCGATAAAAGTTGTGTTCATTTCATTCACTTCATTCCTTCTCGGTGGAAAAACAAAACACACGTTTTATTAAAGCGCCAGAGATCCGCCACAACAAGAGGCAGGAGCAGATTGCGCGCAAACGGCACGGAATCGGAACAATTATTCGGCGAGATTTGAATTTGAAAGTCTTGGTGAACTTTTCCCACATGAAATTACATTTTACATCTTTTTTTTTAAAAAAGAGGGGTTTCAGAAATCAGATCGCTTCCACACGAGTCCCGCTTGGTTGTGAAGAGCAGCTTAGATTTCTGATCGATCCCGAGCAACACAAACAATCCAAATTAAATCAATGAACAAAGTAAAGGGTCTCAATCTGGAAAGGATTGTAGAAATTCTTGACCCTGAAAGCGCCAAGAGTTTGGTGTTTTAAAAATTTTTTTTATAACGCTACTGTGATACGCCTTGGGCAGTTTTATCACGTTAACGACGCTATATAAATGTAAGTTGTTATTGCTGATTGTCTCTAGCTGCTGGTCATTTTGTGAGAGAATTTCCTGGAATCACTTCCAAATTGCATTTAAAAAAATCACAGGAACAACAGGGGGAAGGAAAGTTTTAAACCGTAGCATTTTAATGTTGAATGTGTCGCCCTGAATCGGTCTCGACTGGGCAAGTAACTTCACCAATAAAAGTGGCAACACTTCCATCTCGCCTTCCTTATATCAAGAGGGAGTATATCTTATATCTGCACCCCTACTCTGTACATTCAAATAAACATGTACACAGAGCGTGTAGAAGAGATTCACCAGTCTGCTGCTTATACTGCAGTTTACACGGGACCATCGGTAATGTGCGCTTTGGCCTTAGCGTCTGTTCGGGGATTACATTGTCTGTATCTCTTTCGACACACACACACACATGTACACGGTTACAAGTACAACGCGGAACTCGGCACCAGCGCCCCGGGTGTACGGAATAACCCAGGCTGTTGTGGGACAGGCTGACCCGGGGCATTGGATAAAATGATGCTGTCACCGTGACCGGCTTTAACAAAAAGGGAAAGGAACAATTTACTGTCCAACTTATGTTTTTTTTAGCGTGTTATCCATTAATTTTACTTCAACTACTCAATAAATGGACACACACAGGAACACATCCAAAGGCTGACACACGCACAGCATACAAATACATAATACACAAATAATCACCAAACACAACACACAATAAAACAGTACACGCACACACACACACAGCGGCCTCAATCTATGCTTTTGCAACTATATATTTATCGTAATAGAGTGCACTCAATTAACAATATTCATTTAAACCTTGGATGCAAGTTTGTTTAATTATGTTGGACGCATTGAGCAGGAAGTAGTTACTGTAGTGACAGCAGGTTTAAAGACAGAAACTAACTTTAAAAAAAAGCTCAGTGTTTGGTCCAAGAAGATGCGAACTTTTTAATAATCGCTGAGATATGAATGAGCAGTAAAGTTGCAACAGACGGGCAAATTCCAACAAGTTGTGCGAGGGGAACTAATTTAGTGGGAGCTGTTTGCGTGACATCAACCCCTTTACTTCCCTGGCGTTGGAGTCCAGCGCAGTCTGAAATTACAATTTGATTTGTGTCCAATATGAAAGGTTCTTTAAGAATATCTGCAACTTTGCCGGATAGGAAGCATGCCCTGTGCTCAAGAGGGAGGGGTTTCAGGTCTAAATGGAAATTATATTGCAGTCTGGGTTTACAAACAGCCCTAATTATTACTTAGATTGTCAGTTAACAATCTGGAGCCTCCGAGGTGTGAGATCGCAACATTTCTATTTTAAAGTAATTATAACAATCAGAAGCTGTTTAATAAGAATTAAAAATAATCAGGGATCTGAATGACACTAAGGTGTTAAAATGATGATTATTTTGTCACTTGTAATGCGAAATCCACGCTTGAAAAACCAACACCTGTGATGTTACTGCGTTAATTCAATTATCAGTAACATGTGCATTTTATTTTTGGTCAGTCTATTTCCTCCATACTCTCAATTATCTTTCCACCACCAACGGTAGATTTGTAGTAAAACTACAATTTAACAACTGATTTGATCACAAGACCATTTCTTTGGTAGCAGCGCTACATCACGCAGACAACATATTCTGACCTGGATATTAAATAACAGGAGGGAGTTACCAAGCCAATGCAGATGGCAGATATCAGGTCGATTTCTCGATTGCTAGGTATCCGATAACCAAATTAGTCAGATGCCTGGGTCTCATTACAATCGCCTTCGCCCCCATTGCCTTACAGAAAATACATCCTACCATAAAACGTTTTTTCCCCCCTGCAGATCTATACATAGTGATTTTAAATAATGCTACTTTCGCTGATTCTAGCTTTTCATTTAATTTAGCTGCAACATTTAATTCTAACACTCATAACATTAACATATTGATAACAGTCGTTGAGTTGCTGAAATTATGAGGCTCTTGCTTTGCATTTCATTCAGAAACTGTTTTCATTGGATAAATATTTGCAGGGGAGAAATTTGCAGGGCTATGGGGAAAGAGCAGGGGAGTGGGACCAATTGGAGAGCTCTTTCGGAGAGCCTGCACAGGCGTGCTGGCCGAACGGCCTCCTTCCATGCTGTCAGATTCCATGATTCTCTATTATCTATATACACGCCGTTAATGAGCAGCTCGGTATCTGACTATCACACTGCTGTGGGCTGGAAATCGACAATTTAACTCTCAGGGAAAGAAGGAAACGCAGTTCCTTGAATGTTATTGACCTAGAATTACAAATGACAATACGGATCAGAATTGATAAACAAAGAATTTCTATGAATGTGCAGATCTAACAAGTCACCAGATTTGGTAAATAAAAATGGAAAACAAACGGTATTATATATTATATTTGAATATAATATTGATAATTTTCCAATAAAGGTTATCAGGAATGAAAGATATTTGCAGAATTCTGTAAAGTAAATCTTTTGATTTATCTACTCAGAATTAGTGTCACAAATACAGATTAGCAGAAACGCTTATTAAGTAGTCACTGGCTACGCATTTTATTTTCCAGCCAAGTACCACACAGAACAGTCATTATGTTAAAGGGTTTGTGCCTTATTCGTGCTTCAGATATCCCTCTTTCAAGTGCCGTGTACTTGATAATATTCCATCCTTAATTGGAGCAGAGAGTTACTAAAACCGTATGCCTCTCACCATCTCTTTCTCTTTTGTAACGAACAGCTCATGGGCTTAAAGGTATTTAAACTAGACAGTTGCAAATGAAGGAGGCTCTTTGGAGCGCAGCTGGACACTGCGAGTCGGGAGCTCTATTTGCAAATACAGCTGTGAACGCAGTTCACCGAGTTCACGGAGAAGAGAGAGAGAGAGGCAAAGAAGAGAAACAAGGAGAAACAGAAGGGCAGACAGACGCGGGGCACAGAGGAGAGAGTGAAATAGCGCGGAACGTAAAGAGGACGGATTGACCAAGAAAGAGGGCAGAGAGGAGAATGGAAGTGTGGCGGAAAGAGAGGGACAGAGATAGGCAAAGGAGCAAACAGAGAGAGGAGTGAGAGAGAGGGAAGGGTGAGATTCAGAGTCAATACCCCCAGGGATAATAGCTCTAAAATAAACAAGTAACTCAAAGATACCATCAGCTCATAAAAATGGAAATGAGGCCGTGTGTCTCACAAGCTGCGCCAGTTCTCGCAGTTAAAGCACAGGGAGCCCAACACAACGTAGTCACCGAGGGAAAAAAATCACCCGCATGTTCCGAGTGTGATTGTACTGTGATAAAGGGATGCAAGGCATGCTGCTATACTGGTGTTAACACCAGAGGCTTATCCTCTCCTTGTATCTGCACATTATGCTCGTTGTTATGCTAGTCCAATATATATATAAATGTTTCACGCATAATTATAAAAATAATCCAGATTGTTACAGTTCCCAATTCACATCTGACATATGCATATATAGAATTCTGATCCTGAGGTACTTTCCTAAATACGATACAGCTGCCAGTAATAACCTGTAGTCACATGGAGGGGGAGAGTAAGGTCGTAGCAATTAACAGCAATTTCTGATAACTTTTTTTGCTGCGTCGAGCAGATTTTCTACAATTCAACTAATGTGTAATTAAAGGTCTTGTCCGCCCATTAGGATCTTTAATAGTGATTGAGAGGTTTGAACGATCATTTAAATAAACATAATAATATTATCAAATATATCACCTAATATTAACATATACAAGTATATATTGAGGTTAAATGGACTGCAAAATTAGGATTTTTTGCAGCGCCTTAAGGGTCACATCTGTCAGGAATGTCTCAGAACAATTCATTATTCTGAAGTTCAGTGATTGCTCTCTGTGGCAAGTAAGACAGGGAACAGTCCAGGTGCGAGGCTGCTGAGTTTTGTACAATAGAACCATTAAGGATCTGTATGGTCTGACAGTATTGATTCCATCCTATTCCGCCTGAGGTATTCCAACCAATACCAGTTATCAGCAGAGTTGTAGTGATTCACATACAATAAAAGTTCACAAAAAAGTAACCATAAGAACCAGGAAACCTCACGTTCTACCACAGAGAGAGCGACACAAAATGGAAAGTAAACAGAAATATGATCGAGAATGAAACTTATATAATACATTTATACAGCTGTCACTTCTTTCAGAAACTTCTGAAAGCCTTTCACATTGTAGCTTTTTAACTCGGTGTTCAGTAGTAGATATACAAAGTGCATATTAAATAACAACAGCGTTTCTTCCCAGTGTCTGGTCAGCTATCATAGTTTCATGCATATTTTTGTGTTTCTTTAAAATGCATTTTTTTTTGTTAGAAAGTTCTGGAAAATACAATCGAGTCCTTCCGCATCCTGCCGTTGAAAGACTCCTTCCTGCGAGTAGTATGATACTCCCGAATGTAAAAAAAGACATACTGGAAAGGGTTATTACCCCGATTCTGCACTCGTAAAACACTGTTACCAGCTCAACGCCTCATCAGTCACGAGAAAGGCTCATGGGAATTATCATGCATTCAACAATATTTGTACACATGTACAAACGTGTAATTTGCTGCGCTTTTAAGTGAACTATTGACTGTAACTTGTCATTTTTCGGATAAGAGAAGCTATTGTAATTTAAATAAAAGCTTGTTCAGCTCGAATGTTAAAGGAATGATAAAGAAACCGAGGAACACAAGAATAGAGATAGAGGGAAATCAAGAGGTACAAATTGTAAGAGACAGATACAGAGAGACGGCAAAATGGATATGCAACAAAGATAGCGAGACAAGAAAACAGAGCAACAGAGACAGAGGCACGGATAGGCAGAAAAAGACAAACACTGAGAGGATGATATACACGGATAGGAGCCAACAAGTTGCATTCATATAGTGCCTTTAACGTAATACATCGTTCCAGGGCGCTCCACAAGGACACCGAGGCATCAGGACACCGGGAGAGGTGGGTTTTAAGGAACATCTGAATGAGGGAAAGAGAGGTAGAGAGGCGGAGAGACTTAAGGGCCTTGGCAGCTGAGTTGCGATCACCATTGATGGAGCAATGAAAATCGGAGATGCTCAAGAGGTCAGAATTGGAGGAGTGCAGAGAACTGGAAGGATTGTTTGGCTGGAGGAGGTCAGAGACAATAGAAGATAGAGATAGAAAGGTTGACAAAGAGTGACAGAAACAGAGGGACAGAGGCATGGCAGACAGCGAGAAAGAATGACATTAGATAGAAAGAGACAGAAACACAGAGAGGGGGGCAAAAGGAGGTAGATACAGACAGCGATAGACAAGACAGATATAAAGTCACATACACTGTCAAAAATCTAGAGATAAAGGACCAGAATGGAAATGATCACAGAGGTAGAGAAAGTTGGGCTATTTATTTCCTATGTGCGGGGTTTTTGTTTCACAATATCTATATGAAGGGAAACGTCCGTTCAGTAATATATTAACTGATATTACATTTCTTGAAAGTTTCATTTCAGTTCAATAAATTTTGAGGTATGGATTCTAAGAGTCTTCAAGTTCTGACTGTGATTGACGCTGTCCAACCAACGTGTGTTGCCTGGTTAGGGGGCGAGGGCAGTTACTGAAATATGGGGTCCAGCAAGTTTTCGAGTTTAAAAAAAAAGTTATCTTTTTTTCTTTATAAACACCTGATGTCACAGTCCAGTCTTTGCGTCGTTTTCCAATTTGGTGGAGGATTATGAAGGTGTCGGCAGCTGAACACAAACCTTTTGCCTCGATACGGCCAAATTTATCCCGCCACCGCCATAGCGCTTTTTTAAACAGTGTTGAATTCCTAAACCACATCTGGCTTTCCTCGTCCCCCAAAACAACACAGAGTCACTGGCAGACAGCCAGCTATAAAACACCCAAATAAACTCTTACGCGAAGAGTTTCATACATGGTTCTTTCTGGTAAATAATTATTCTTTTCGATTCCCATTTGCCCCTCTTATCTATTCAGTTATCTTTCTACCGAAAGCTTCATATTACACATCTTACTGACGGACACATCTTCCTTTGTCATGTCGAATGCTTTTAATATATAAAGAGATCTTTCCTAAAACACACAAAAAACATTGCTGCCATAGAGTGTTTTATTTCAAACATTGGGGTTATGAATGTTGACTAAAAACACTGAACTGCTACTTAACAGTCTTTCAAAGTGATTCTACATGATTAAACCCCAAAAGATTGCAAGAAATTAACCACTTACCTTGTAAAAAAAAAAGCTTAATGTTTAACTGAACCTGTTAATGGTCAAACTCCATATCTATTCCTCCATAAAAGGATATCCCTTGATGTATGTAAAGGACAGATAGGTAGGTGATAGATAATAGATAGATGATTCATAGACAGCTAAATAATACGTATAGATAGATGACAGCCAAATGGATGAATAGATGATGTTAGACTGATAGATAGTTTATGCACAGATGGATAGGAAATAGCTAGCTAGATGATAGATAGATAGGTTGATCGATAGACATAAAGGGCCCATTTTAACTGACTCAAAATATGACTTACACAGAGTTAAAATCAGGCTCATAGATCATAGGCTAGGTATAATAGAAAGAAGAAAGGAGAAAAGAAAAAATAGAGATTGAAATAGATACAGGGAGACATGTCTATAGATAGATACAGACGTTCATTGACATAGAAAAATAAAGAAATAGATAAATGTGTTTTGTTTCAATTTTCTTTTTGTAGCTAGAATATCCGAAGTCCTAACTTTTAGAGGGAGAGCGAGGTTGTTAGTCCATATCAATTAAAGGAATATTAGATAGCTGATGACTCAGGTGACGCGTAGGAACTAAATTCTCGCCATGTGGCTGAAACTATTAACCATGTTTTCAAAGCATATTTCGCAGGCCTGCACCCACAGTGACTTCAGGAAACACTGGTGAATTTTCATTAAAGTCAGTGTCAGCCTTCAGACCATCGTCTAACACTGGCTTTCACAGTGGACAAATGCGTTGGGAAAAACATGGTGGCAGAACAAAAATGCGGTGATTTCAGTTGCTTTTAACCGTCTTTTTTATTGTAAAAAGACTGGAAACAGAGAGCTTATAGGACCTTTTAGTGAAATCTCGCCCGCAGGAGAAATTCCACCCATCGTCCTGTCTAAAGCCGTAAACAATGCTCAGTGCGCTTGCTTAGGAGACTATAACTTATTTTGTTAAATAACTGTACAAAAGATGCGAAGGCAGAGAGCTTTGCATAAATCACTTCTTGGGTAGCGTCTCATTTCACAGACAGTTTTTTTAAAAATTAAAGCGAGGAACAATGTTGAAAGCTCGCTTTGTCTCAGCAGCTACCAGGAAGAGAAATAACAGAAGACAATGGGAAATGTTGCTCTGATCATTCATACATATACAGGTATTATTAGTTCAATTCAGCACTGGCTTTATTGCTATACACTTGAATCCTGCCAAATAGAAAAGCTAACTGGTCAATAGAATTTATGCTGGCATTCAGCGTAAAAGGAAACTAATGGATATCCCACATTAGGGAATTGATGTGCTTTTATCAACTGTACTTTGTCAATGGTCCATTTGGCCCACAATCTTTACCATCTGAGTAATAGGTAATTGTTTTTAAAACCACAGGGTGTGGAATTTATATTATCAATTGAAGCGAGTAGAATCCATCATACTGGTAGACTCAAGTTGTTCCCTTTTGTTTTAAGGCAAAGTATAAATGGTGAATACACGGTGTTTACGTAGTTTCTGTATAACTTCACAGCTTGAAATGTGAGACGAGTGAATTTTCCATTCGTTGCACATTAGTATATTCCAATTCTTTGGCGCACCGTGTCTCTGGTGAACAGATTAACAAACTATTAAATATCACAGTTTCTAATGCCCATGTCATTGAGAGATGCTTGCCAAAATGGTCAGAAAAGCAGTCAGTGCTGCAATGTCGCTGGTAAATTTATTGGAATTATATATAGACGCACACACATCTCCACAAGTTCAGCTGTTTGTGTTGTACATGGCATCTCCCACCTTACTGAGATATTCGATGCTATGAATTGGTGATGACTCTTTTTGCAGAGTTAGCGCCAGAGAATCTCAAGTTCAACTCACACTGCACAGTATAGTATATCTTACATTTTTCAATTCAGGTTTGAGATAATGTACAATGAGCCAAGGTGAGGGAGTTGAGTGTTCTCCTTATATGGTAACGCACGGATTGTAGCATGCAAACAAGAGACTATATCCACTTTTATCTGTGGGGCTGGCTTCAAATAAAGAACAGGCGATTATTTCCCCATACAGCAAACTTACCTCTGTTCTAAATGCATGATTCAACAACGACCTAATTCTTAGGTGTCAATGTATTCCGGTGGTAAGGTGTTTTAGCTCTAAAAAAATACATCTATGAATTATTTCTATGTAATATAAAATATAGAATATAACAACTATAACAAGAAGTAGCATACCACGGCAAAAAGGAAATCTGTGAAATTTTGGCTGGTTTCAATAAGATTGTTTGAACCTTCCTATTACTGCGACTCAGTAGAACTCCCTGGCACATGCCGTGTCAACGTTTGTATCTATTTGACTCATTAGGAAGTTGTCTCCAATTACAATGCGTGCTGGTGAACTATAGTAATCGCTGGAGCCGGAAAGAAATTATACTTAAGGTGATTATATAAATACAATATCCTAATTCCCTACATTTGAAAGGAGTACATTTCAAAAATACTTCATTGGCTGTAAAGGGGCTTTGGGACGTCCTGAAATCGTGAAAGGCGCTATAGAAATGCAAGTCTGTCTTTTTAAAAATTTCATAACATCCAGCAGGTGCCCATGTTCTGCAAACTCTTCCATACCCACTATCCCACCTCCCCTCCCAACATGTTGAAATCAAACCTCACTCCACTGCTTAGTATCTGACTCATTCTTTCTAAAGGCCTTAAGACTGTTACCCCTATTTTCACTCAATCTTGCCTACTTTCTACAATGCACAGGCCTTTAAAACCCAGGGTCCCTGGTGTGTCTGGTCTTCTTTACTCTTCGCAGCCTTGGTGGTTTGCAAGCCTTGACCCTCCTTCTAGGCTTTTCAGTAATAAAAAGAGCAAGTCAATACCTAACTTAGCTACTGACCCGCTAGACCAAGCTGATACAAGCGACTGTAAGCAAAACCTTTGAAATTACGATTATGGCTCGAATTGATGCTGCTGTCAGGGAGAAACCATTTGTGCTTGAAGTTTAACAGAAAATACAGTCTCTAGTTTAAAATTAGATGTGGATACTGAGTCCAATCTAGAAATTGTCCAAGTGCTGCGCAGTTCATATTTCTTCACAAATAATACCCGTTTCAAATTATTAGCAATAAACAAAGCAGCTCAGCAAGGGTTCATCGTGGAGGCTTTGAGGTAATAAGTATGTTTCGGTCATAATATTAATCCCAAATATTCCCATTTAATCTGTTTACATAATATAATAAATATAGAAACTGACCCACAAACCCCAGCAAAAGCTTTAAAAAAACTCATCTCGTAGCAGAAACCGATCGGCGTTCCAGATCTCAGAGATCCTGTTACTGGTGAACAAATCCAGGGTCTCTGTAATAACCTGCCAGCAACAGAAGAGTTCCCCTTTTGATAATGGATTGGGAGGATTAATCAACATCCTCCCGTAGTTTTGGAATCACATTAAAACTATTGCGGCCACATGAGATTCCCCCGTCTTACCAGCTCTTCCCGAGGACCAAGAAGGACTTGGGATCTCAGTTTGAGACTGAGAGTGGAGCAGACTGGTGCACACGAGAATTTTGTCAAAACAAGGGACCAAAGGCACAAACAGAATCGAAAATGCTAAACTGGACAAATGGAGAAATTGATATGAGAGAAGTGTCTTTGGCCATTAAAACCTTCTTGATATACGTCAGAAATAAACCACCGTGAAGAGGTTGTGAGAGTGTTTTGGTTAACACCATTTTTCTATCTATCTACCACATATACATATAGCACAGGGTGAATTGTTGCTCGTATGTTTTCTGTCAGTGTGTTCTTGCTTTCGAAGTCATACCTATTTTTATTTAATTTTGCATTTACCGATTATAATCCCACGGTCGGGACCTTTCAGTGTGCACCGGATGTTATTGGAAGGGTACCTCAAACTGTTGCAACTATTTGAATGCAAATGTAATCAAAATTAAAAGTAGCCTCACCCCGTTGTGTATAAAACCAGGCCTGCACTTTGAATGATCACTGCCAATTTTGCTGTCGTGTATTTTCTACGAGCGTACGGCCGAACTATATCCAGTGTTTTAATTGTAGGACGCGGAAACTGATGGGAAACTATTGCCTCTCTTCCATCAACTACATAGATACTCAATGTAATTAGATGCTTTACAAGTTGGGAAATTATATTCTGGTAGAAAACGCGTTCGTCTTCTAGGAAGTAATTTTGCTTGGACTCAATTCCTTGCTGGACAGCTGCTGGTGCTGCCGAGGTAGATTTGGAGCCTGTTTTGGTCCCTCGAGTTCCCACTACAACTTCCCCTGAAAATGGCTCATTTTACCCACTCCACTCTCTTTTGTTTGTGGAAAACGTTCAACTACGTGTCTGAGTGGATTTTTACACGGCGAGACTTGGTTTTCAACGCCCGGGATCGAGATGCATATTGTGCGTGTTAAATTCGTCTTTTTTTTCAATGGCTGTTTTCGTTTTACTCTTAAAGCCGTTTCCAATGTATCCTGAACCCCCCCAGGCACTGCTATAGTAAAACCACCCATCCTCCTCCCGCTCCTCACAGAGACCAGGAACAGCATTCTCTGTCTCGCTGAGGCCTTCTCTCTCTTGCTTCACTCCTCCAATTCTGTCCAATCTATCATCCGGCTTCCGTGACACTAAAAGCAAATATATGAAACATTTGAACCTTTTTGTTCGGAGTCTGCATTGCACTCGTGACATGTAGCAGTTCCGTTGACCCTAAGCGTGAGAGTAACCTGAACTGTTATCTCTCAACTCCCCCATTCTGGACCCTGTATATGTAAATAAACGACCACCATCTTGGCACAAAATGCGAATGTCTTTTTTCGCGCGTGCTGGTGGTGGTCGCGGGGGTGAGAGCAAAACAGATTTAAAATTTTAGGAGAGATGCTCAACCTCCACCCTCCACCACCCCCCCCCCCCCCACCACTCCCCCACATCTACTTCTGTTAAATGCGTTTTCCATCACGCTAATTCAAAACTGGCGCTTGAGCGGATCCACCTAGTTCCACTACTATGAACTGAAACAAAGTATAAATAATCCTTTTGAAAATGCAACACCATCGCCACGGTCTTCCACTGATTCTTTCGGTGAAAAATAAGCATAATTTAAACTCTTAATGCCGAGAAGTCACCGAACAGGACCGTCCACTTGTCGCCCAGCTCTCTCGCTGCAAACTGTCAGTTCAACAAAGGACAAAAGCAAACTTACGTACCAAACTTTTTCTTTGTTGTTCTTGAAAGAAACCTTTATCAAATACTAAATAAATAAAACTTACAACAACTGAGGAATAAATTTTAATTTAAAAAAGGAGATACAATCGCATTTCAACTCAAGAATCAGGCCTTTTTTTCGGCTGAAAGAAGCTATTGATTGGAACATTACGTGGGGTTTGATCAGCAATGCATGCCCTGGTGCATTAACCCCTCTTCCTCTAGAGTTCAACTGATTTGCATCTAAAGGGAAAGTTACTGTGTTTCCCCTGCAAATTATACATCCGATTATTAAGCAGGAGACAGAGCAACACGCAGACCCTAGGATATTGACTTATTGGTCCATATCCAGAGACAAATAAAGGTACCCCCTCCCCCACGCCCGCTTCTCCCCCCAGTCTTCTCTGAGATCTCATTTAAATTAAATCTGACAATAGCTTATCAATACGACTGAACTTTGAAAGAAATAAAAACTTTGAAAAAAAAACAACTGCGATACAATTTTGATAAGTCCCCGTCCATTCTCCTTGTTCTGGCACCACTATTTTTGACTACTTTTAATTAAAACTTCTTGAATACAACGACGGAAGTGAGATGAGTAAAAGAGATTGCTGTGATGGGATTGTATGATTTTTTTTAAAAATCCTGGCAATCTAGATACAACAGGAAAAAAAAAACACTATTTCATTCACCCCTGCCCGACACCACATTGCATTCTGCTTACTGTGAGGGTCTATTGACGTTTTAATTAAAAGCTCGATTGATAGGCTGTTAGTGACACTCCCATGCATATAGGTCGATTGCACAAGGAAAATAAATAGTGCAAAGCTACATATAGGTTTGTACAGCTCTGGGACTTAGATTCTGATTGCTTCCCTTTCCACCATCACTATTAAACACAGCAGTCTCCAAGGAAACATATATATTCCTAAATGTAAGTTTTGTAGCTAATTAATTCTGACCACTTTTTGGTGGAATTCCGGCACTGCTTTGTACCGAGATTCATTTGGCATGAATAGATCCAGATGTACTTTTAATCATTGTTGTACACTGTATTTTTTGATCTGGTTGTTTTCGAACAGCCTGCAGACATCGTGATTAGAATACTTTTAGGGGTCATTTCTACAGTCGGTTTCCCTGCAGAATCCTAACCATAGTCAATTTGTGTTCAAACCAGTACCGAGCCTGATGCCCGTTAAAGGGTTAAAGGCTAAAGCCCCTGAATTTATGGCTTGGCGGAAGAGGAATGGCCGTGCCCCCGATTTGCCATCCCCACACCGGGTGAGCTTTCTGTAGTGAGCAAGAGTGGTCGGAGCAAAAGGAATAGGCAGGGCACAAATCGCCATCATCGCCCACAATCAGCGAGGGCGGCGAGGGGAAGTTGCCCATTAGGCTGAAAGCTTTCTTAACCGGCGTTACTAATCCGCAGGTGACACGTTTGCACTTGGCAGAGTCTTTGAGCAAATTCGCCCTTTTGCCTGTCGCCGTTAGCCATGGCTGAATCCTGCCAGGCTCCTTTCCTGGGCATCTTTTCCAGGTCCGCTCTTTTTCTGGCTGACCGCGCCTGGAAGAAACCTGTTTCTTTTTTGCACCATTATCCCACCCATCAATAGCAGAAGGCCCGCTGTGTAAAGTGCTCTGGTTTTGTACTCCTTTTGAGGTAGAATGTTTGGGCTGATGGATAGAGCCAGGAAGCTCCCTCGCTGATTGTAAGACTCCACTGATTTCATTCACATGGATCCGCGAACCCAGTTCTGCTTTCCGTCCATTCCTCTTGTGACTGCGGTTCCCCGGCCCCTCATTCCCTCCGAAGGTCCGGAACCCTGATTTGTAGATGGGATTGCAGCCTCTTTGGACACTCTGCTGTGTTCGAAGATGGTTACGAGTCCTGCTGGTGACTGGGAAGCGCTCGCTGAAAGCAGAGCCCCTGAAAGGCTGTTTAATCTTTCCCTCTAGTTGGGCACTGAGATCTAATGAAGGTGCTTTGTCCGTCCCGTCGGTTTTCAAATAGTTCTTGTTGAGGCAGAGGGCAGCAGATGCTCCGGACCGTGCATTTGAATGGAATGAATCCCTTTGTTGTAAAGACTGTGAGCTGTCTTTGAGGCGGGCTAAAGAGGCCCCATGCTTTGCTAACTTGTTGGGGGTTAGTTGCGGCGGCTGACTGGGATTTTCCGCTGCTTCTGATTGTAAGACTGCGACCTCCTCGGCTGGAGAGCCGACAGGCTTGAGACTGCGAGGAATCGGCTTCGTGTTGGCTGTGCCATTGCACTGGGCGCAATCGGAACCAATTGAGGCACCGTGCTCCAGCTGGCGGAAGAGCAGGCGCAACTGGGGCTTACCTCCGGCGTAAGGTGATTGGCGGTCCCCCGCGGGGGGCTCTGCTGTCTCCTGCGGCCCGGGCTGCGTGGGTATGGCGGGGCTCTTGCAGCACAGGCTGGGTAAAGTGGCTCTTCTGAATCGGGTACTGTGCAGCGAGACTCCGCTGCAGGCCGAACTGGAGTCGGAGGCGGACGAGCTCTCATCATCGCTACTAGAACCGGAAAATACCGACTCTCCCTCCTCGTCTTCCTCTTCATCAGTTGAGCCGAAGTCGGAGTTGTTCTCTGGAGCCAAACTGCAGTCTGAGTCACTGGAACATCCCAGAGAGGCGCTTTGACTAGACTGCGCAGAGAGAGTTTCATTCAAAGTCTTTATATCTCCCGATAGGACCATTCTTTTCACAGATTTGAAAGCCGAGGGTGTTAAGGATGAATTATAGTTACTGATAAATTCACTTCCCACATTTTTACTCTCGTTGCAACAGGAATATTTCGCCCTGAAGTGAACGGGGCCATCGGCTCCATTGAATCGAACTGCAATGGCGGGTTGATAAACTCTGGGAAAGCGGCAGACCAGGTCCTGGTAAAACACCTCTTGCTCTCGGTACACGGGGCAGAAAGTGGATTTTCCGACATTTTCATAGTTTGAGAAGCCTTTGCCGGCGGGATCAGTCACCGGGCGGCAGCTGAGCGCGCCGGGGACGTCAGGGTTTTCAGTTAATTCGCCCTGAGTTTTGCATCTGGTCTCGCAATGCACGGCAGAATTCCGAGTCCGCAGTAAAACTGTCCTCTCCCTGCAGAAGCTGGAGAAGTAACCGTGCCCCGGCGGGCTGGAGAGATTCCCTCCTTCCCTCATTTTCACCTTGATTTTCTTCTTGCTGGGGTCTGGCATTTTGTAAACCGTATACAAAGCCTCTAGATCCTCCTTGGAAATCAGCGAGCATTTGACTGCTCGTGTTGGCACTGAGTTTATGGCTTTGAGCGTCCGCAGTTCCCGCAGATCGCAGCGGCGCCTGGTAATCTTCAGGTGCTCCATTCTCTTTCGGATCGTGGTCCGGGGGACGTGCTTGAACAGATCCGCCAGGACCTGAGACAAGGCGAACATTTCCTTCCCATTGATTCGCAGGTAACCCAGTTTAACCCCGTCCATTTCGAGGTGGCCACATTGAGATCCTTCCAGTGCAACGTTTGAGATATAATCCACGCATCTTGGAATAATCCCAACCATTGTATTCGCCATCCAAAAAAAAAAAGGGATTGCTTTGCCATTAATTAATTTTTGTCAAAATTAAATGGCACAATTAGAGGTGCAGAGATTAAAATGAACAATATATTTGCCCGTGTTTTGCATTTCATTGCAGCATTTTGGTGAATGCTTAATTTTTGTTTAAAGCACCGGTTAAACGAGATATTTCAGATGGTCTGACCAACTACAGCCTTCTTCCTTCCTAGAGAAAAGTTCACAGTATAACACACTTGTCCAGAGGCACTCCACCAAATAATTTTCCTCAACTCAAAGCTGATTGGATACTTTCTACATGTGATGTAATAAAAGCTGATATTCTCTCCCCCTCCACCCAACCTCAACCTCAACCCCACCTCCCGAAACATTCATAAAGCGCCCGAGCAGCAAGTACACATCACATTAAATATAACCCACATGCACTTCCGCTGCTAAACTGGGATTTCTTTATTATTAGAGGTACAAGGAATCTTTAAACGAGCAGTGTTTGCTGTACAGCATTGCGACTTTTAATCTTTAAAAAAATTGTATTCTTCCAGAATCGTAAATCCAACAAAGTGTGATTATAAATTCGAATAGCCTCTGATAAATTCAATAATAACTCAAGATAAAGATTTATTAACATCGCGCGGTTTTCTTGTGTGTGACTCGCGATTTGTGAATTCTTATTAATCTAATTTGGGGGATTCTAAGATAAAACTTGAAAATGCAATGTCAGGAATAGGTAATTTGGTGTTTCAGTTCGATGTGGAATGTTCTCAAAAAACCTTTTATTCAGAATTATTAAAAGCTTAACTAATCAAGACAATTGCGGTACAATTCTCCCCGGCCCCAATCTCAAAAATGTAGCAACTTAACATACAGCCGAAAGCGTGGAAGACATTTTCTTTTCTGTTTAGATGAATTATATGTCGATCCTCTTTTTGATCAAACTTTCCTCTATTGTTCTGACGTATTTCATTTGGCGAAAATATCAAAAAAAATAAACACAGATCTGCTGTGTTTTAATATTCTAATGAATAATTATGAAGCGTCCCTTGGAACCACGTGTTGTGTCTGGGTTTGATCTATTGTTTAAGTGGGACCACCTGGAGGATACGTTCAAGGAAATCAAAACGAATTCCACATTTTCCAGCACACATGATAATTGATTCAAAATCGGAATACGCTAAAACATTATTTCACCGACAATAACATAGGGGTTCAAATCAACGACTTTCAGGGTAGTTTCAAAAACCAGTAACGTGTCTGCTGAAAACAAAATTACATTATTGTCATCTGAGTTTATTAAGCCATAGATTATTTTGGATCATATTAATTGCACGTTAAATTGCGAAATGGCGATAAAGCTTCCTTCTTCCTCTCTTAACAATCCTGATATTAATCCTCCCGCCTGGTAAAGTGGTTCAGATCTTCCCACGTCATTGTATTTGCTACTTACCTACTATATTTTCGTGTCCTCATCCAGTCTACTCTGTAAAATTATATATAAATTATAAATTCAAATGCATTACACACTAGCGTCAAGTTAGCAAGAATATCTCTCGGCTCAATAAAATTATTGATCTAGATCCTCTAACCATTTTCAGCACCACTTAGGAAATGTGTAACAAACACACGGTAATGCCATATCTCCATGCTCCAGTTTAAAACACAGTAGGCATAGTTATAAGCTGCAATTAAGATAGGGAATCAGTTCACAAAATATAAAACATCTGTGTGATCAGAATTCATATATATATATATATTTCCTTGCAATGTGTCTGCAAAGCAGAATAAGACTTTATACACTACAAAGTTGGATTATTTTCTTGCACTGTTCTCTTTATTCGCTTCCTCTTCCAAGCATGGCCCAAGGATCAATATCTTCAATTTATTTCATTTAAAAGCGATGCAACAGTCAATGTTATTGATCATGTCCTTACGACGTTTACATTAAACCAGGCTTTAAAACTGGAGGGAACCCGAGAGGTTACATGTTACTTACAATATAAAATTAAAATAAGTGTGTATTGCATTATGTTTACTCACCCCCACCGCCCTTTATCAGCCCAACAGTTGACTGCTGAACCCTTTAAAGTTGCTTTTACCTGACACATCATTGCCTTCCACACACAAGCCGGAATTATTGGGAAGGTTTCAAACTTAACTTTAAATATTCTAATACGATATTTCCCCCTAAAGTCCGGCACCGCCTTTACGATTACATTTGCAGCCTGCAGAAAGGTTGGAGATGTTTTTTGACCCAGATCTCACCCTGCGCATTATTTTTAGAGCCCAGAAAGACTGTTGTCAGTCTTAATCAAATAAACCATTTTTGCAACACACCCAAGGAAGACTCCGTGTTTCCTCTCTCTCTCACTCACTCGCACAGCATGTTTGTGTTATAGGCCAGGAAGTCGATTTTGCCTCGTCGTTTTATCTTTTTCCAGCATTTACTATAGAGCGCCAAGAATCAGCTGCGCACTCCTCCGGTGAAATGAATGTCTTCATGAAATCATATTTAAAGGCTGATTCTTTTTAGTTAATAGTGTGGGGTTTAAACGAGATGATCATTGCCTACGTCTCTCTCCATAACTCTCTGCGCTTGCAGTTCAAATACGGACTGGGAACATTTTACTTAATCCGTGCAATTTACCATTGCTTCCTCTCCCTCTCCGGCCGTGTTTTTGATCGGGTTTTCCTGAGCCTTCATGTTCATCCGGTCGCCTTAACTTTTAAAATGTTGATTTTAAAGTGATCGATCCGAGCAATATCGCGATTTGGAGATGTGGCGGGGGGAGGGGGTAGTGGGGAAGGGGTTAATCCAATCTAATTCAGTGACTAGAGCAAATATGCCATGTCACAGTCGGAGGTCAGGCAGGCACTGAGCAGTGTTGAGCTGTAGTTTCGACCTCTGGGTTCACTACCCTGTTTCATAGCGGCAGGGCACAGGGGCGTGGTAAATCCGAGCCCCTGTTTGATAACACAACAGATCAATAGTGTGTTAGTTAGTCGGTTGGCTCGAAGCCCGGACAATTGCATTTATTGCTGTGTGTATATGTGTGTGTTTGTATGTACATGTGTATATGTGTGTGTTTGTATGTACATGTGTATGTGTGCGTGTAGCGCGCAGGGAAGATGAAAACCTGCCGGACTCGGGACTCTCCACCTATGACAAGAAACGTGTTGTTTTCCGTACATCTAAAGACGCTATCAGCCATTTTGTCAGAGAAACCCTCTAAAATCTATTCAGCAAGTGCAACGTCTCAATATACAATATGCTCTTCAAATCATTAAAAATACAAAATCAGTTTCTGCCACAGTGATCACCCAAACAGGATGCAGATGCAAGAAGTAGATCCTGTACCAGATGATAGGGCAAGTAGTTCGAGAAAAGGCAACGTGAGTGTACTTAAGTCCAGGCTACAGGGTAGATTCATTCCCAGGTCAGTAAATTGAGTCCTGTTGCAGCCACACTGCAATTAGAACGGAGCTGGACTCAGTTTACAGTGAAACTGGAAATTAACAAGCTACAGGGCATACACTGGCTTTGACGCCTCGCCCTAATGTATTGAAATTAATATACCTTTATTGCTATTTCTAAGTTGTGACTGTAATCTGAAATCAGCCCTATTTCTATGTTATATGGTAACAGTTACTCAATGGCCATTTTAAAGTATTGAGATTAAAATATGTGTAACTAGTAGGGGTTCAGGCATTGTGCAGTCCCACCGGCTCTCTATATTGTACACAAATGTACACATAAACACAAAGATGTATACATATTCAGACACCCATTGATAGAGACATTGCATACGAAGACAAGAGGCATTCGGGCACATACTGTCACGCTTACAGGACACACAGTCATCTCATAAACAAATAATATTAACATTTGTACTGTGCCTCTTGTTCAGTGTCAATTTTCCCTTCATTAAGGACTGGGCGCCATATATTTCTGAGTTTCTTATCAAAAAGGGGCCACATCCTGCACAGTATTTACACGTCTAAAGCAGTCAAGGAAAATGTCAGGCTGGGCTGACAAGTTTCATTCTTGGTTCCACCTCATTACAATCACCAAAAATAAATTCTGGATTTCGTGGTTTTGTTTCCGGAAATTCAAACGGTGAGGCCCGATGTTTTCTCGTTCTGGAATGATCCTTGGGTCCTGTTCATCAATCTCGCAGAACAAGACGTGAATAGACAGGGGAAATTTGCAATGTTATATTCGCGTTTATTGAGTTGCTGCTATTTTTAAAGGTTTCTAACCACCCGCAATATTTATTCTTCACTACTTAGAGATCTTTCTCATACATCTACATAAACCTATACATGTACTGTCTCTCTCTCTCACTCAGACCTACAAATACATATACTCTATCTCACACACATACCCAGACCTACACATACATATACTGTCTCTCTCTTATACACATACTCAGACCTACAAATATATAATCTCCCCCTCACACATATATTCAGACCTACAAATACATGTACTCTCTCACACACATACTCAGACCTACACATACATATACTCTCTCTCTCTCTCTCACATACTCAGACCTACAAATACATACATTCTCTCACAGACACATACTCAGACCTACAAATATATAATCTCCCCCTCACACACATACTCAGACCTACAAATACATATACTCTCTCTCTCTCACACACATACTCAGACCTACAAATACATATACTCTCTCTCACACACATACTCAGACCTACAAATACATATACTCTCTCTCACACACACATACCCAGACCTACAAATACATATATTCTCTCTCTCACACACACATACTCAGACCTACAAATACATATACTCTCTCTCAAACACATACTCAGTCCTACAAATACATATACTCCATCTCTCTCTCTCACATACTCAGACCTACAAATACATACATTCTCTCGCACAGACACATACTCAGACCTACAAATATATAATCTCTCCCTCACACACATACTCAGACCTACAAATACATATACTCTCTCTCTCTCTCACACATACTCAGACATACAAATACATAAAATCTCTCACACACATACTCAGACCTACAAATACATATACTCTCTCTCTCACACACATACTCAGACGTACAAATACATATACTCTCTCACAAACATATTCAGATCTACAAATACATATACTCTCTCTCTCATACACATACTCAGACCTACAAATACATATACTCTCTCTCACACACATACTCAGACCTACAAATACATATATTCTCTCTCTCACACACACATACTCAGACCTACAAATGCATATACTCTCTCTCAAACTCATACTCAGTCCTACAAATACATATACTCTCTCTCTCTCTCACATACTCAGACCTACAAATACATACATTCTCTCACACAGACACATACTCAGACCTACAAATATATAATCTCTCCCACACACACATACTCAGACCTACAAATACATATACTCTCTCTCTCTCACACACATACTCAGACCTACAAATACATATACTCTCTCACAAACATGTTCAAATCTACAAATACATATATTCTCTCTCTCACACACACATACTCAGACCTACAAATACATATACTCTCTCTCTCTCACACACATACTCAGACCTACAAATACATATACTCTCTCACAAACATATTCAAATCTACAAATACATATACTCTCTCTCTCTCACACACATACTCAGACCTACAAATACATATACTCTCTCTCACACACATACTCAGACCTACAAATACATATACTCTCTCACAAACATATTCAAATCTACAAATACATATACTCTCTCTCTCTCACACACACATACTCAGACCTACAAATACATATACTCTCTCTCACAAACATACTCAGACCTACAAATACATATACTCTCTCTCACACACACATACTCAGACCTACAAATACATATATTCTCTCTCTCACACACACATACTCAGACCTACAAATACATATATTCTCTCTCTCACACACACATACTCAGACCTACAAATACATATACTCTCTCTCACACACATACTCAGACCTACAAATACATATACTCTCTCTCACACACATACTCAGACCTACAAATACATATACTCTCTCACACACACACATACTCAGACCTACAAATACATATACTCTCTCTCACACACACATACTCAGACCTACAAATACATATACTCTCTCTCTCTCACACATACTCAGTCCTACAAATACATATACTCTCTCTCATACACATACTCAGACCTACAAATACCTATACTTTCTCTCACACACATACTCAGACCTACAAGTATATATACTCTATCTCTCTCTCACATATACACAGACCTACAATTACACGTACTCACTCTTTCACACACATACTCAGACCTACAAATACATATACTCTCTCTCACACACACATACTCAGACCTACAAATACATATACTTTCTCTCACAACCATATTCAGACCTACAAATACATATACTCTCTCACACACATACACAGACCTGCAAATACATATACTTTCTCTCTCACACACACATACTCAGACCTACAACTCTCTCCCTCTCACACTCACACACACTGCACATACAGACATTCATACTTACAAACATGTATACTCACACACACATTCATACCGATAGATAAACGGACATACTCACACATGTACGTTACATGCGCGCACAAAGAGCCACACATACAGAACACACAGGCATCGTCTCCCCCTCTTGCCTTCCCACAACACACTTACGGCTTTGTGAAAATTTGTGAAAATAACGCCTGATCAGGATGATTTAACTACGATTCAAAAACAGATTTTTAAAAATGTCTCTTTAGACTTTCGCTGGTCTCTGGCCTTGCGGATTTCCTGACAGAAAAATGATCTCGATTTACACGTCTTCAGCAAGTCTAGAATGCTCCCCCACCTCCTCCACACCACACCCCGCACCCCTGCCGAGTAAGGGGAACAGAAACTCAAGAATGAATCCTTTGTCAGCTTCTTATTTCAACTAAGACAACAAGTGTTACTTTACCGTCAATCATTACCAATCACACGTAAACCTTACATTTTCTCTTGTATCTCTTCCCACATTAAGGCCAAACCAGCAATGAAATCTGTTACGTGCTTTACTTTTCATTTAAGTGTCCGATTTATTATTCAGCGCAGTCTTTCCCCCTCTTATAATGACATAGATTTTAATGCAATCGTGCACCGATTCAATGATACAATAGATTAATTGCTCTTGAATTTAAATACACTTTAAAGCATGAACCAGTACTCCCAAAACAAACAGACTGTAATTATTTTTATGTTATATGATCCTATATTGTTTAATTACATTTTCAGGCTCTGAGTGCACATATTTCTCATTTACCTACTTTCATTTTAATATCTATTCATTTACTTGGTAAAGGGCTGTATTTATCCAGGGCGAATTGTAAGAAATATGTCCTTCTGTTACTTTCATACCAGACAGAATTTATATTTCTCGTAGCTCATTCGAACTATTTTCACATCTTCCCCTCCTTTACTATCTCTATAATGCAATATCCATGCACACACGCACTGACACTTCTTTACACAGAATGTTTTGACGTTCAGCTCATACTGTATCGAGGGAGAAAGTTTCTGTAACATTAGGGTTAGAGATTTTTTTTGAGAAGAAGGGTTTGATTAAAGACAACAGCAGGAGTTTCAACCTCCTAAACAAGCTTGGAACGAAGGTACTGACACATGTGAAAGGAAATCCCAGAAACGATGCCGCTGTAATGCCAATCTAATCTCACTCCTTTCTACTTACTATGGTATAGCTTGTAACATGTGTACCTTGCTGTATTCGTGTATTAGAATGCTTATGCTGTATGGAACTAACAAAACAAATCAACTGCACGTTCCTACATTCAATATCTCACAATTATTCAAATAACCAGTAAACTGAAAACCCAGAAACCAGCCTTCATTGAAGGTGCAGAGAATAACATATATAGTCGTCAATCCTGAATGGATTCTGCTTAACTGCGATCCTTTTTATCGTGACTTACCTCTCATTGAAACAGGACGCAACTTTTGATTTTCAGAGTGAGATTCTCAGCATTGAGAATGGTCTCTGTCTTAACTTTGCATCATATTCAAGGACAATTAGGGATGGGCAACAACTGTTGGCCTTGCCAGCGATGCCCTCATCCCATGAAAGAATAAAAAACATTGACTGAGTTGTGGTTGTGGTGGGGTCCCCCTTCGCTGAACGTAAATCTTAATGGATATATTTAAAACACAAGTGGCGTCGGGAGGGAACAAAATTGTCTGTAAGTAGCCTTAATGTGGAACCTAAAAAGTCATCCACTTTTGCAGCATCTCCAGTATTTCGCCTTCAGCTGCCTGGGCCCTAAGCTCTGGAATTTCTTCCCTTAACCTCTCCGCCTCTCTACCTCCTTTGAGACGCTCCTTAAAAGTTTGAACAAGCTTTTGGTCACATGACCCGATATCTTTTTATGTAACTCGGTGTCAAAAGTTTTCAAATAACGCTCATAAGAAGCGCCTTGGGACGTTTTATTACGTTACACAGGCTGCATAAATATGAGTTGTCGTTGTTATAAAGGCGCCATAGCAATGACAGTTGTTGTTGCTTTATTAACCGACATTGTCGGCCCTCAAAAAAGCTTGGAACTGCAAAGTCAGCCTATTCAAGAGGACATACGACCTTATTATAATGGTGAACAAATGGTTCTTAAACATTACAATTATAAGAGCCCGGTTGTAGCAATGATAAATAACATATAACAAATGTTGAAACGTGTTCAGAATCTAGCATTGCTTATACATAGTATCGATGATTGCGGCGTGGCGATAATCAGCAAACTCTTGTCATTCACTGCATTGTAAATAATGACTCACGTTAGTCTTTGATGAAAAAGACATCCCAAAGAGTGATTTCTGAATCCTTTTGAAGAGCTATCAAATTGGGATTTTGGACTGTACCACGTGTTTATCCATTAATGGCAAACATCAAATATCTTTTCTTATTAATGATTACAGCAATGCTCCGTATGTTCTAGTTATATCCTTCCGATAGCTTTCTTCCACTTACGTGTGGAACCCTTCAACCAGTAACAAGTAACAGAAACCCCAGTCACATTACACACTCGTCCGAATGTATTTTATCGACAGCAAAAATGGGAAAGGAACGATTCCACGTACTCATTAGTTCATTTATTTCCTATCTTTGGCGTGGTTTTACTAATAAGATGATAATAATTAACTGGTTGCGGCTTAATATAAAATTATCGGCTGTGTTGTATAGCTGACCAAGTTATCTGAAATATAGGAGAGAATAGGAGTCGATTACTGCTGGCCAACTTGTACACAGTGGTGACGGATAGTACAGATAGTTTGCATTTTGTTGCACATTTCATCAGTCATAGAACGAAATGAATTTTAATCCTCATTCTAAAAGGAGAAGCAAGTATGAACTTCTGCTCATAGAGCCAAAGGTTACATTTTTGAGGCGAATGCTAACCTACCCTAGCTCTGAGACTACCTTTTGGAATATTACTTTGATTGAGAGAAAACATGTTCTCTTGGCAATTAAATCTTCACTGAATTGACAGAATTTATATCATGCATTCATTTGTGAAACTAATTATCCACTGTTTGCTAATGTCAATTATTAATGTATAGAATTAATGAATTCTTGAAATAAGCAAGTACTTAAAGAAATGGTGCAGATAGATAATTCTATGGGTAAGTACATTATCGTAACACTCATTGTTCAAGGAGAATGGTACGATATGAGTAGAAATTTCTGGTTGGAATCTTTTTTATTTGCTCCTTTTCCCCAATGAAACAATATATGGAGCCTATCTCTTATAATTCGATATTATCTGACCGGTCATTCTTTAGCACTAACTTCCCACTTTACTATTCATAATCTCTCTTAATTCAAGCTACTGGATAATTCATTTTGTAATGCAGAAAACGCATTTCCAAATATCAGCAGCAACTCTATCGGTTTTACAGCGCTCGAACATTTCAGTCCAGGTTCCCGACTGACTAGAAAGGGATCAATCCAAGGCACAAGTCAGGAATGTGATGGAATACTCTCCACTTGCCTGATGGGTGCAGCGACACTCGATGGGTGCAACAACACTCTGGAAGCTGGAAACCATCCAGGACAAAGCAGCCCGCTTGATTGGCACCCCATCCACCAACATTCACTCCCTCCACTGCCAATACACAGTGGCAGCAGTGTGTACCATCTCCGAGATGCACTTCAGTAACACACCAAGGCTCCTTCGACAGCACCTTCCAAACCCACGACCTCCACCACACCGAGAAGGACAAGGGCAGCAAATGCATGGGAACACCACCACCTGCAAGTTCCCCTCCAAGTCACACACCATCCTGACTTGGAACTATATCTCTGGGTCAAAACCCTGGAACGCCCTTCCTAACAACACTGTGGGTGTACCTACCTCACATGGACTGCAGCAGTTCAAGAAGGTGGCTCATCACCACCTTCTCGGGGGCAAACCTTCTTCTTCTTCTTCTTTGGCCTCCTTATCTCGAGAGACAATGGATAAGGGCCTGGAGGTGGTGAATGCTGGTCTTGTCAGTGACGCCTACACCCCATGAACAAATAAAAACATCCAGTTGTTCAATATCACAAATCCTCCTGCACAAACGCTGCTCTTGGACGCGAATCTGTTTTTCCAATCTAAAAGATTTTATATTTTTGATATTGATATAGATATTTAAAGATAATTTCATGCTCGATCTTTAATCTTCCGAATCGGGATGACCACGAGCCTCAGGTGAGACATAGGGCTTGTTATTCTGGTAGGGGTACCACCTCACACCCCCAGCTCCCGCCACACACACAACTAAATCACTGAAAAGGTCGTTGGATTAGAGGAAAGGGGAAAAGAGCAGAAAAATGGGGCTTAAGCTTGATAGTCCCGGCAGAAGGGCCGAATGGCTTCTTTATGTCACTCAATTTCCGTGATTTGATCCCGAAATCTAGAAAATCAAAACTGATGGAAAGCATTGACTTTCAAATCATGTGGGGTTGCAATAATATCTCAAGAAAACGCACGCGTGTAAGTTTCATAATTGTATCCAATTCCTTCTCAATCCACGAAGATTAAACCACCGCGCGCACACACACAAAATGAAACGAACCCGGGTTTTATTCGAAGTATTGATTAGCTTTCTTAAGAATTCGGCCTCTCTGTCTGCGATGAATGGTCCCGAGCATTCCTGGACTACTTAGGTAATGATGTGGATTTAGTGTCTGTGCGGTTGCTTATTGACCCACGATCACAATACAATGACCCATCTGACCCCTGGCTGACCCCTGACCCTGGGCGAACTCAATCCACCATTAAAGGGGAAGGGACGTGCAAACAAAGGCCTGGCTTTTGTTCTACATTAACAGAATGGGGGGGGGGGGGGGTTACAAATACAAACATGCTGGCGCGCTAAAGGCAAACATAAAAAAGAAGCTTGTTCTGCGATAAAACTACAGTAAATCACGGCGCAATCGCTTGGATTGCTTGGTATTTCTGCACAGACATAAGACCTATGCTGTGGTTGTCGGATAAATTAAGCAAAACTTCAATGAAGTATTGCATGGAATATAATTTTTATTTAAAAAACAGTGTACTTTCCAAAAGTAAGGATTGTTTGCAGTTTCTCGGCAGCTCAATGAAAGGACATTTCGGGAGCCGCAAACAACGTGCAACAAATATCTATTGAGTTTTAATTTTCTAACCATCCCATTTTGTGGGTCGAATCATAAATTGAACATAACTGGGATTTGACCTTTTAAAAAATTCGGAAGGTAAATGCCGGTTTCCTTAATCTAGTAGGGTCACGCTTGTGAGTGCTGGGATACGTTGCTGTTAAATTACCTACAGGGTTCACTACGTTTTTATTTTAATTTGGAAAATAATGCGTATGGATAAATGATTGACAGCTGCAATTTCCTGGAATACGACCAACAATAAATCGACATACAAAGCACCTGGGAATCAATAGAAAGGCTTCAAGCGAAAAGTTAACTGCAGGAATAACTACCCCCACCCTTTGCATAGCAGAGAAACCCCGGGCCACTTGGAGCCCAGTTTCAAAATCGATCCAACAAAGAGCCAAACGATACAATCTCCGCCTTCTGAAAAGAGGAGCGAGCTGAAGTCCCAGCAAATAACAGCGCGAAAGTTGGAAGCGATTTTGTGACATCCTTTTACTATGAATCGGCAGCAGTCTGAGGTCCACAAACCCAGTCGCAGCCAACCATGGGCTGTTAGGTGCAGCAACTGACCGGGATGGGGAGGGGGATCGACCGTAAAATGGATCATCAGAATAAAGTGCAAAAAAGATGAGACAACAGGATGGAGCCGCTGAGAACTCGATTTGGAGAGCCTCACTTTTATTGAATCTGTTACTGATTTTGTTATAGTCCCAAGAGCTAAAGAGAATGTGAGATAAACATGTTATTAAACTGGAAAAAAAACTTGTTTAGGGAAATGCATTTTCCACTTAAAAAGCTTTGAAACGCAAGATTTGTGTAAGGCGATGGAGTCCTGTCCATGTGTTATTGCTTCTAGCGGATTGTATTCTTGGGCCTATGAGATTCTAGGTAAGGATGGGGACTGACGTTTTGCGGGGCTGCGTGTGATTCTGTTCCCGTGAGATTGTGCTCTGTGAGTGTGATGGACCGTGAGTCTGTGTATCTGTGGCGGAGTGTGTGGGATTCTTGTCTGAATATCGCACTGTGCGGATGAGAGGATATCATTGTGTGCACATGTGCATCTATCTATAAGTTCTCCCAGAAAATCTCACTTACAAATTTTCCCGGTTATAAACGTTGCTTTTAGCTCAGGGAAATCTTTATTGGAATTGATAGAGAAGCTCAGCTTTGAACCAATGTTGAAAGATGAAATTATGACTTCCTCCCCCCTTCGGATTTGAGAGAGGGTCCTAAAACTGATGTATTTTCTCCACAGATGCTGCCTGACTTACTGAGTATTGGCAACATTTTGTGTTTCAGAATTCCAACATTATGAGTTTATGTTTCTTGCTTTATGTAATAAATTCCGTCCAGTTCTTTAAAAAGTTGAGTTGCATCAGAATCAAGTATTATAAAAGTTGGGTATTATCTCTGCAGGTGCGAGAGAGCTGTACATTTGTAACTTGCTTCTAATGTAAATCCACACAGGATTGGTTTTGATTCCTTTCCCATTTTATTCGAACGCTGAAGCTTTTTCCCAGGAGCATTTTGCAGTTTGCTCCGTGACCTTATTTCCATGTATTCCTGTCGCCTTTGGCGTTTTTCTGAGTTACAGGGAGTTTGGGTCCAACTTCACTCCCATTTTCTCGACGTCTCTTTAAAAATATGTTTATTTTGTTCTCCGCTGTTCTATTTTATGCCTGGACATAGAAAATAATTTTATGTTGTTTGTTCTTTGTCTTCCCCCTTTATTGCGATTCTGCCTCATTCCATTATTTTTACCTCTCTTCTCTATCTAAACGTATTTGACCCTCTAAGGAGATTTCTTTAGGTCTTTGGTAATATTTCTTTCCACGAAATGCAGTAACTTTGCTCTTTAATTACTTTTAGAATGAATGCTTATTAATCATTAGCCGGCCAGACCAGGCCAAATGATCCAATTCACACTATAAGCAGAAATGTTATAATAAATCAAGTTTGAAATGTACACTTGTGCTTTTAAAAAATGTGACCACATCTCAGTCTGTCACTCACATACACACACACACACTATTAAATCATAGAATGATACAGCTCCGAAAAAGACCATTCGGCCCATGGGGCCTGTGCTGGTTCTTTGCCCTAGATAGCCACTTTGCCCCATTCCGCAGCCCTTCCCCCGTAGCCATGCATATTTTTTTGCCCTTCCAGGTACTTTGTTACATTTATCAGGTGAAATCTGCTCATTGGCAGATTCTACTCTCGATTGTTATTGATTCACCAAGTACAAGATTCGGAAAATTATCCGCAATGATCCTGGAAATATTCAGTCAATGATGTTGAAAACGGGACCGAACAGTTTTGATGTTTATTGGAAACAGTCGAGAGATGTATTTGCACACATTTATAAAAACGCTACAGCGTCAATAACAACCCAGAAAAATTCAATAACTCAAGAAGCGCAGCACCTCATAAAACAGAGAGCGCCTCGCCTTTGGTGCAAAGAAAGTGATTAACATTCTGGAGGGTTTTTTTTTAAAGTCCTTTAAAAGAAGCAGGGCGAACAGCTGCGTCCGAACACGTGTCGCTGGAAGCAGACGGATAGTTTTCCCAAACAGATTATTCTACTTTAGATAAACTTTTACATATGCTCCATAAAATGACATGCGTATATAACAAAGGCGGACGAGATCCGCGTCTTTGGGAATGTGGCTGATGTAGGACTGGGAGGAGATCTGTGTGGTCGTTTTAGCCCAGTGCAGCTGGCGCTCTTTTGAGTGTCACACGATACCCAAGTATTACCTGCAATCTTTTTTTTAAATAAAGGGTGAATACCCTACACAGTTAGTGTTTCATTTCCACCTAATCGTTTCCATAACCACCCGATAAAGATGCATTAGGACTGGGTTGAAAGATACATTTTCAACCGTACCCTTTTACACAACCTTTTCTTAAAAACACGAACGAGTAAAACAACGTCAGCGCCCTTCTCCCCTCAGCTACTTCTGTTAAGCAGTGAGTGCTAATGTTATCTCGGGGAACTTGAGGAGTTGCAGAGCCCCACATTGTGAGCGAGCTGAATCAACATACTCAGTTAAAATTCTGGGAGCGTTCAATGTACCTTTGTTTTAATGACTACACTTCTCCTGATGCCAACTCGGCTCCTGTACTCTTATCAGCCGCGATGCCTCCAGATGAGTTCCTCTCAAGATGCCATCATTAACTGCCCGTAAACCAAATATTCACCAACAAATCAAATCAATAATGTGTCCCCATCCACACCTTTCTCCCCTTATCACTCCGACACTCCTAAAACAACAACTTACATTTATGTCGAGCCCTTATCGTAGGAAAATACCCCAGATTTTTTAAAAATTCATTCTTGGGATGTGAGCATCGCTGGCAAGGTCAGCATTTATTGCCCATCTCTACTTCCCCTTGAGAAGCTGGTGGTGAGCCACCTTCTTGAATCGCTGCAGTTCATATGGTGTAGGTACACCCACAGTGCTGTTTGGAAGGTAGTTCCAACATTTTGACCTGGCAACAGTGAAAGATTTAGTTCCAAGTCAGGACGGTGTGTGACCTGGAGGGGGACTTGTGGTGTACCCATGCATCTGCTGCCCTTGTTCTCCTAGGTGTAGAGGTTGCATGTTTGCAAGGTGCTTTTGAAGAAATTAAGCCTTGGGGAGTTGCTGCTGTGCATCTTGTAGATGGTACACACTGCTGCCACTGTGCACTGGTGGTGGAGGGAGTGAATGTTTGTGGATGGGGTGCCAATCAAGCAGACTGCTTTGTCCTGGATGCTGTTGAGCTTCTTGAGTGCTGTTGGAGCCACACTCTTTCAGGCAAGTGGGGAGTATTCCATTACACTCCTGACTTGTGCCTCATAGATGGGGGAGTCAGGAGGTGAGTTACTTGCTGCAGTATTCCCAGCCACTGATCTGCTCTTATAGCTGCAGTATTTAATATGTAGTCATGTCAAGGGAAAGTAATCAGACAAGAATTGACACCGAGCCAATGAAGAAGACGTCAGGACAGGTGACCAAAAAGCTTGGTCCAAGAGGTAGTTTTTAAGAAGGATCTTAAGAACTTAAGAAATAGGTGCAGGATAGGCCATATGGCTCTGCCAGTCAATAAGATCATGGCTGATTTTCTACTTCAATTCCACGTTCTCACCTTATTCCCATATCCTTTGATTCCCTTAAAGAGGGAGATGGAGGTAAAGAGACTGAAAGGTTTAGAGAGGAAATTCTAGAACTTATTGTCTAGATGGTTGAAGGCAAGGCTGTCAACGGTCGGGTGAAGGAAGTAGGGGACACACGATGGGCCGAAGGGCCTGTTTCTGTGCTGTAGAACTCTATGACTCTATGACACAAGTGGCCAGAGTTGGAGGACTGCAGAGTTTTCCAAGGCTATTAGGGCTGGAGGAGGTTACAGTGAAGAGTGGGGCCAGACCATAGGGGGATTTTAACATAAGGATACAAATTTTAAAATGGAGTTGATGATTTAAGCAGTGATTCATTGACAGAGGGCAGCAAAATTACACTGGAGGTTACAATTTAATTATTTTAAGTGTACCCTGTCTAGAAAAGCTGCAGACACATGCTGTACATGTGGACTATTCACATTTGTTTCAATATGGCTGCAGCTGCAATCAATTGGCATTGTAGTGAAACTGTTATACCAGGACTTTCATGCAGGTTTGTGATTGTAGGGACATAAAGGAGCTGTCATCGTGTAATAAACACACAGCCAATGTGAACACATCAAGGTCCCATGAATAGCAATGTGATCATGACCAAATAATCTATTTCAGTGATGTTAGTGCCAGGAATTTTGCTTTCACCTTAGAGAGTAAATGGGGCCTAATTTGTTAATATCTCACCTTAAAGAACATCAGCATGGTATTCTGCAATTAAGCCTCTGGAATGGGACTTGAACCCACGCACACATCTGACCCAGAGCCACAACTGACACCTAAATAATAGGCTATGGAAATGTGAAAAAATAGAAATTGCTAAATATAATGTCATCCTTTCTCACTTGTACCCGGCTGTAGTCTGACACAGTTATTGTGTCAGATCCCATGTAACAAGATGAACAATAGAATTGTCCACTGTTAATGTATGTGATGAGGTACATAATGGTGGCCATGTATACTTACAGACAGGAACTTGAGTCTTCAGGTGAACTAATGGCACTGGTAATGTGCCGGTCAGGCTATACTGGGCAGACACACACCAGATACACTAGCATGCTCTAAAATATAGAGTACCATTGCACAGACACTTCCATTTACCCTGACAGCCAAAATTATAGTCTTATGTTTAAGAAAAAGCCACAGGACCAAGTTAGGTGCAGCCAGTATAAGCAGAATGGCATGACTATTTGATTTGTCTCAGAAATCAGGAGCAGGATAGATAAAGAACAATGAGTATGAAATGACACTGGTACTGAATTCGTATTTATAATTTAGGTTAGATTGTGGCCAATTAGATTCTGTTGGGCAGAGTTGGTTCCTCTTTGCGGTCTGCCTGTCAGTGTGGCTTCAAAAAAACACTCCTCTGCGTTTGATCTTGTTGGTTTTTTTGCAGAGCATCACCGATCACCAGTCTGAGTTGCATTTTTATGGAATAATCATATTCTTAAGTAGTTTAGATTTAGATTTTAGATTTAGAGATACAGCACTGAAACAGGCCCTTCGTCCCACCGAGTCTGTGCCGACCATTAACCACCCATTTATACTAATCCTACACTAATCCCATATTCCTACCACATCCTCACCTGTCCCTATATTCCCCTACCACCTACCTAAACTAGGGGCAATTTATAATGGCCAATTTACCTATCAACCTGCAAGTCTTTTGGCTGTGGGAGGAAACCGGAGCACCCGGAGGAAACCCACCTTCTTCAATTTCAATTGCCATTTCAGTGATCATTGTATTATAAGGTATAGGTTAGCCATGGAAAAGGACAAGGAGCAATCGAGAGTAAAAAGTACTTAATTGGAGGAGGAAAAATTACAGTGGCATAAGAATGGATCTGTCCCAGTTGAATTGGAATCAAACATTGGCAGGCATAGGTGCAACAGAACAATGGGCTGCCTTTAAAGATGAGATGGTTCGCGTACAGTCAAGGTACATTCCCACGAAGGGGAGAGGTAGGGCAACCAAAGCTGGAGCTCTCTACATGGTGAAAGAGATGGAGAGTAAAATGAAGCAGGAAAGTGTGGGGGTGTGGGGTGGGGGTGGGTGGGGGGCTGCGTATAATAGATGTCAGGTTGATAATACAAGTAAGAACCATGCTGAATATAGAAAGTTCAGAGGGCAAGTGAAAAAGGAAATAAGAGAGGCAAAGAGAGAGTATGCGAAGAGACTGGCAGCTAACATAAAAGGGAATCCAATAGGCATACACATAGTAAAAGGGTAGCAAAAGGGGTGGGGGGCTGATAAGGGACCAAAACAAGGAGATCTTCATTTGGAGGCAGAGGGCATGGCTGAAGTACTGAATGAGTACTTTGTACCTGTCTCTTTCAAGGAAGAAGGTCCTGCCAAAATCATAGTGAAAGATGAGGTAGTTGAGGTACTGAGTGGGCTAAAAATTGATAAAGAGATATTAGAAAGGCTGGCTGTACTTAAAGTTAATAAGTCACCAGGACCAGATCAGATGCATCTGAGAAAGCAGAGGGAAATTAATGTGGAAATTGTGTGGTACTGGCATTCACCTTCCAGTCCTCCTTAGATAGTGAGATGGTGCCAGAGGACTGGTGAATTGCAAATGTTAAACCCTAGTTCAAAAAATCTTGTAAGGATAAGTCCAACAACTACGGGCCAGTCAGTTTAACCTCGATGGTGGAAAAGCTTTTAGAAACAATAATTCTGGACAAAAGCAACAGTCACTTGGACAAGTATAGATTAAAGAAAGCCAGCACCGATTTTTTTTTAAAGGCAAATCATATTTAACTAACTTGCTTGAGTTTTTTGATGAAGTAACGAGAGGGTTGATGAGGGTAATATGCTTGATATGGTGTATATGGGCCGGGGTTGTCTTGCTTAGAGAAGAGAAGGTTGAGAGGAGTTGTGATAGAAGTGTTCAAAATCATGAGGGTTCCAGATAGAGTAGATAAAGAGAAACTGTTCCCATTGGCAGAATAGTCGTGAACCAGAGGACCCCGAGTTAAGGTGATTGGCAAAAGAATCAATGGTAACGTGAGGAAAAAACTTTTTACGCAGTGAGTGGTACAGATCTGCTTGAGAGTGCATCGGAGGCAGATTAAATCATGACTTTCAAAAAAGAATCGAATAAGCACCTGAAGAGAAAGACTTTGCAAGGCTACGGGAAAGGGCGGGTGAGTGGGTTAAGCTGAGTTGCTCTTGCCGAGAGCCTCCTTCTGTGCTGCAACCATTCTACGACTCTATGATTTCCACTGCTTTTGAAAGTCGCCATTTACACCGCAGAATGTCGTCTATAATGGATCAACTCAACAGTGGGTGTGCAGTTTCTTTAAAGTCCCAACTAGCGATGGTTTCACTGTGGCTAGTTACTTTGTCAACGGTTAGGGAAGGTCTATGTTGGGCAGTAATGGTGAAACGTAATAAAAACAGAGAGTGCTGGAAATACTCAGCAGGTCTGGCAGCATCCATGGAGAGAGAAGCAGAGTTAACGTTTCAGGTCGATGACCTTTCATCAGAACAGAAGTTTCTGAGTTCTGATGAAAGGTCATCGACCTGAAACATTAAATCTGTTTCTCTCTCCACAGATGCTGCCAGACCTGCTGAGTATTTGCAGCACTCTCTGTTTTTATTTCAGATTTCCAGCATTTGCAGTAATGATGCAAAGTAATTTTCTGACTGGTCCGCAGGCAGCTTTAGCTCTGTAGCTACCTTTGCCCATATTGGCACCTGGGTTGGTGTTTGCATTGGAGCTGAATGTACCTAATTTGGGTTGTTTGGGGTGTCCAGAGGCAAAAAATTTTCATTCGTGAAATGTCATCATTTGCAAGGCACTAATATAAATACAGTGGAAAAAAATCTGCCCTACTTTGTTGGCAGTCTGTGGAGGGTGTATTGGAAACACATCAGAAAATGAAAGCTCTCCAGTTCATAGATGGCAATATAAGCAGGGTATCTAACAATCCAAGGTACAACACGGCTTTATTTATTTATTTGTATTTATACAGTAGGTACTCTCCTGAACAAAATAAAGATGATTAGAATATTCATGGTAGCTAACTGTGAATATCTCCACTCTGTTTGTTTTGTTGTGAGTCTATTATATTTTAATACTTACAATTATTTGGTATGACAGCATTACTGCTTTGTTCATACCTGTGTCTGTAATTGCCCTAATGTATCAATCCCATGATGGAAGTTGGTGGACTTGAGGTAGATTTACTGAAGTAAAAAGTCGGGTTAAAATTTAAAGAAATATGACCATGTTTATATTCAAAATAAAAGTTCATTTAAGAAAATCATGGGTAAAACAACTTCCACAGTCAAAGCAACTCCTTGTATTCCAGGATCTTAATTATGTAATCTCTTTATTGTTCTCAGTTTTAAACTTCCTCCTCAATCTCAGACTTCCAAAAGCCAAATTGGGTGTCACTTCATCTCTACTTTCTGGTTTTCCTGATTTACTCAAGTAAATAGTTTGCAGTTATGACGTCATAAGCATAAAGGAAGAAAGACTTGCATTTATATAGCACCTTTCATGACCACCAGATGTTCCAGAGCACTTTGCAGCCAATGAAGTACTTTTTGAAGCGAGGTCACTGTTGTAACTTAGTACAGGTGGCAACTAATATGTGCACAGCAAGCTCCCACAAACAGCAATGTGATAATGGCCAGATAATCTGTTTTAGTAACGTTGATTGAGGGATAGATATTGGTCCGGACACCAGGGTGACTCTCCTGTTTTTAAAAAAAAATCATGCCATGGGGTCTTTTGTGTCACCTGAGAAGGACAATGGGACCTCGGTTTAAAGTATGATGCAACATACAGCACCTCCAACAGTGCAGCACTCCCTCAGTACTGAACTGCAGTGTCACCTGGAAATTTGTGCTTAAGTTCTGGCGTGGGACTAGAACCTACAATTTTGAAACTCAGACGAGAGTGTTACCAACTGCGCGGCGGTTGACAGCAGCAGGAAGTGTTCTATTATGACATCATCATCATGGCAACACAGAATATCCCGTTGTTGGATAACATTGTCTGTTATGACCATGCAAAAAGGAATGCCTTTTATGACCTAATTCCTATAGCAAGGAAAGACCTATTATGACGTTATCGCAGTAACAGCAGGGAATGTACTAGTATGACGTCTTGTTCACTGCAACAAGGAATGTCATTGGATGTTGTCACCATAGCAACTAGGGATACCCCTACTGTGACAAGCTTAAAGCAACAAAGGAATTCCCGCTAATGGCATCAGAAATACAGCAACATGTCCCATGACATCATCAGTGTAACATCAATGATTAAACATTAGGCTGACACTATAGCAGCTGTTTGCAGTTTACGCCAGTGACACTAATCTCAGCATCAGTATTGCTTTCAAAGCGGTAATCCCTTGGCATGTCTTTGAAGCCTTTTCCTGCTGTAGCATTAAATTTATACCACCCTCCCACATTCTGGGAGACTTTAGCCCTTCGCCTACTGAATAATTAAATGGGAAGATCTCTGCAGACCAAATGTACACACTTACAAATCATTGGACCCGCCGAAGTCTTTTTTTAACCATCCTTTAGGACAAATGTGCTGGAGCGTAAATCAAGCCGTTAACCATTTGTGGGAAGTATGCAAGTCCCACATTTAATACTGGGGAACGAAGTTCTCCGAGACACTTACAGCTCCTGTGAACACATAAAAAGATCTGAATTTGAACTCCAACAACCACCGTTGTTTGATTGTGTGTTTTGAACCTCTTCCTTTAACCAAGAAAAAGCACTCAGTAAACTGACTAAAGGGAGCATTATTTGTGTGAACCTGGCACATAAGGAAATTTGTTTTTCTGCGCCGCGACACTTAACTGTCCTCTTGAGATTTGCAGCGAAACAAAACTTGCATTTTATATAGCGTCTTTCACATTGCCTGCAGGGCCCAATTGCTTTGAAAATGAATTACATTTGAAGTGCAGCCACTGTTATATAAAAAAAGCAGCTGCTAAATTTACGCACAGCAAGATCCCAATGAGATAAATGATCCTTCTCCGTTGATGTTGGCAAATTTCCCGACGCTCAGAGTCTTCAGGATTAAATTTGGAGGAAACGAGCGAGGCACGGAAACAAAAGTAGCTCGTTTAATTCACAATTATAAGAAAGAGCCCATTTACGGAATAAGGTATTTTGAACACAATAAAAGGGCAATGTTTTTGTGACTCCGTCCACCACAATTCAAAGAAAATATGTCCTACAGAAAATAATGGAGCCTATTCCTATGATTAACAGAGAAATGCCAACAGACCTTTAAAGGTATGAATTATATCAGCATTCGCGAAATCAGCAGGGGCACCGTGTTTAATGAATACGGTAATATATACTACGCAAGCGGTGGGTTATTTACGAGGTTTATGTCCCTTATGTGTGTTCTACTTCCATGTTATCCTAAATCAGATCAATAAACTCAGATTAATATATACACATAGACTCTGATGGGGTTGGGTATTGAGCCAGTTCCGGGCGGGCTATATCTTCTCTGTGTATTGGGTTATTTGGAAGGTTATGGGAATACAGGGATAAAGTCTTAAATTACAACTGGCATATGTTACTCTCGTTATCTAATGCCGCTGTTACACTATCATCCCTCTTTTACATTGTCGCTTTTGTAACTTGAATTAAGTTAAACATAGCTTCAAAATAAAAATCAGACTTAAACGTCTGGAATTTAAAAGGTCAATTTCCATCTTTGGCTGCATCTCCACTGGAGAAATGTCAAAAGGTAAGATCCCCATGTGTGCAAGGTATTTGGAATAATTGTGGACTCATTTCCCCTGCTCAAACCGATGGCAGGAAGCGACGTGAATTATTTCTTTGGCCTGTTTGTAGTTTTGAAATTCTAAACCCAACTTGGTCAACTGATCTACAATCCAAACCTAGAAGAAGAAAAAATCCTTATGTCCCAGTGTTTTCTTAAATATATGACATTCTATTAAACTAACTTTTCTGGTTAACATTGGTACTACAGCAGCTGAGATTGTTCTCCACAGAGCAAAGAAGGTTATGGTGAGTTTTAATAGAAGTGTTCAAAATTATGAGGGATTTGGATAGAGTAAATAAAGAGAAACAGTTTCCACTGGCAGGAGGGCACAGATTTAAGATAATTGGCGAAATATCCATAGCAAGAATGAAGAGAATTCTTTTGAGGCAAACTCCCAATTAGGATTGCACGGCGGAAGCAGATTCAACAGTAACTTTCAGAAGGGCATTGGATATATATTGAAAAGGAGAAATTTGCAGGGCTATGGGAAAAGAGCAGGACTAATTGAATAGCTTTATGAAAGAGCCAGCACAGACCTGATGGGCTGAATGGCCTCTCTCTGTGCTGCCCTATTATATGATTACAGAGCTGGTGCAAGATTAGCAAACTTTGTTGGTGAAAAGAGATGTGCGGGCATCTGGATTTAAACCAGGAAACTTATGATCTGTGTTCAAATGCTCTACCACAGAGCTCTACTATCAGACTCAACCAACCGTGTTATGTGCTTCAATATAAAATTGTTCATAATTCAGAACACCATCAGGGATGAGAAAAAAGATAGGTAATTTCAAGTAATTATTAGGAAAAATGTGAACATTGTTTTAAAAATATTCTACCCATTTGAAAATGGTACTGAACTGTTTAGAAAGTTTTTTTTTACAGATTATGAATGATGCTGTAGAGGGAGGGGTATGTAACTTGCATTCTTTGTGAGAGCATAAAGGTAATTGAGGAGGTACTTCAATTTGAACCACTGACCTCAGGAAGCTATGTGCTCTCACACTGCACTAAATACTCTCTCACCTGACATCACTTCATGAGCTTTGTAATCAAATGATTTAATAGAGCACAGTGTCATGCCCACTTATTCCAGTCGGGTGTGATATTCACCCAGCCCTGAGATTCCCCCACCCTCATTCCTGGCACTGGGTCATTAACATATTGGAGATGGTCTCACTGGGCTGTGCCCGGGATTCAGACCTGTCTATGGACAGAACCCTGTTGTGGGAGAAAGGGGTGATTAGTGCAATGTCAGTGGAAAGATTTTGAAAACTCTTTTTAACTTTCCCACTTTTCTTGGTGCATGGCCTGTTTCTGAGAAAGTTTGCAAGGCTGCTCCGCTCTATTCATGGCTGAAGCTTGGTGGCAAACTGACAATTCAGTGCAGTAGAGGGTAGCTGCATTGTTGAGGAGGCGTTTTTCAGATGAGATCTAAAACTGAGGGCTTGTCCACCTTCTCAAGTGTACATAAGAGAGCTTATGACACTATTTGAAGAAGAGTCCTTGGTGACAGGTAACCTTAAACCACCACAAAAACAATAGATTAGCTGCTCATTTATCCCATTGCAGTTTGTGGGAGCTTGCTGTGCACAACCTCTTGATTGCTGCCTCTAGCACCAAAAAGACAAATTACAGGAGTCTACAGGGTAAGATAAGGCAGAAAAGGAAAGCTTATGTCCGACACCGAGAACTCAATACTACAGAAAGCCGATAGAAAGTAGAGGGCTGAAATCAGAAAGGAAATTAGGAAAGCAAAGAGAGGGCATGAAAGAATATTGGCAAGCAATATCAAGGTGAACCCAAAGATGTTTTGTCAATACATTAAGAGTGAGAGGATAACGAAGGAGAAAGTAGGGCCCATAAAACACCAAAAAGGTAACCTATGTGTAGGAGTGGAAGATACTTTGCATCTGTCTTCACAAAAGAGGGGGATGATGCAGATATTATAGTTAAGGAGGAAGAGTGTAAAGTATTGGATGTAATAAACATAGGGAGAGAGGAAGTACTAATGGGATTAGCATCCTTGAAAGCTGATAAATCACCAGGGCCAGATAAAATGCACCCTAGGCTGTTAAAAGAAACAAAGAGGAAATAACAGAAGGTCTGACCATCATTTTCCAGTCCTCATTAGATACAGGTGTGGTGCCGGAGGACTGGAGATTGCTAACGTTAACCTCTGTTTAGAAAAGGAGCGAAGGATAGACCAAATAATTACAGGCCAGTCAGTCTAACCTCAGTAGGGGGCAAATTATTGGAATATCTTCTGAGAGACAGGATAAACTGTCACTTAGAAAGGCACTATCAAGGATATTCAGCATGGATTTATTAAGGGAAGATCTTGTTTGATCAACTTGATCAAATTTTTGAAGAAGTAACAAGGAAGGTAGATGAGGATAATGCAGTTGGTGTGGTCTACATGGATTTTAGCAAGGCTTTTGCAAAGTCCCACATGGCAGACTGGTTAAAAAAATAAAATCCCATGGGATCCAGGGAAATGCAGCAAGGTGGATACAAAATTGGTTCAGTGGTAGGAAACATTATGAATCCATATCGCTGGTAATATGTATAACATGGATTGGGCATCTGGATTTAAATATGGGACTTTTGATCTGTAGTCTAATGCTCTGCCACTAAGCTATACAACTTCTCAATAGCCAAGGCCCCATGAGATTTGCAAACAAATGATCCAATAGATAACGGCCTACATCTGCCACACAACCATCATCCGCATTTAATTAGAGCAAATTTCCAGTTGGGTAGGATATTCACCCACTCTGAGATGCCCCACTCCATGTCCCCGACCTCATTCCTGGCACCAGATCATTGACATATGTGGGAAGCTGTCATTGGTCAAACTGCACAAACATTTGATCACTGCCTCTGTCACCAAAACCCCAACCTTAACGTTTATCATCTTAACGGGTGGTTTTAGGTAAAAAGCAGTTATGAAGAGTTATTATTACTGATCTTAATGATCACAGAGCTGTAGGAAGGCCAACTATGAATTCTTATTTGTGAAAAATATATGCAACATTGAGTAGGCTCCTGAATTTGAACCAGGTAGGGTTGGCACAGCAATTAAATGCTCCACCACTGAGCTACACCCCCAAGAACTGACATTGAAGTGTTATGTACTTCAGAATAAAATGGTCCATTGTACAAGACAGCATCCAGATTAAAAACAAAGCAAAAGAATAGATGGAGTCTTTTCAAGAAAACATTGAGGAGATTAGGAGACTTTTTTAAACAGTATGTAATGATCTGAAATGCACTGTCTGAAAGGATGGTGGAAGCAGTTTCAATAACAACACTGAGAAAAGAACTTGATTAATATTTGAAGGGAAAAAGCAACAGGGTTATGGGGAAAGAACAAGGGTCTGCAATCAATTGGCTAATTCTTCTAGTTGGCATGATGGCACAACAGACCAAATTACTCTTTCTGTACTGTCTCTATAACCAAAACCCAAATCAATGCATTCACCAGCTCCAAGCTTGGTGAAAAGTGGTTATGCAGAGTTATTATTACAAATCTTAAATGAGTACAGAAATGGTGTAACATTAGCAAACCATTTTTGCTGAAATAAGTAAGATAGGAAGGGACCACTTGGATTTGAACCAGAGACTTACACTCTACCATTAATCTACATCCACAAGAACCGGAGAAATGCTTTATGTACTTCACAATAAAATAATCTGCAGCACAAGACAACATCAGGGCTGAAAGGAAAGTAGGATAAGAGATGTGGTCTTTTTAAGAAGTTATTGAGGCGATGAAGAGTCATCTGTTTAAACAGCAAGGGATGATCTAAAATGCACTGTCTGAAAGGCTGGTGGAAGCAGATTTATTAGCAATATTGAAAAAAGAATTTGATTAATATTTGAAGGGAAAAAGCAAGGGACTTGGATCAATTGGATAGCTCACATGAACAGCCAACATGATAGCACAACAGGCTAAACAACTTCTTCCTGTGCTTGATCACTACAGCATTGGTAGAACATTAGCACTGGTCAACATAAATTCAACAGTAAGGGGGCACCTGGACTTGAACCAGGGACCTCTTGATCTGCAGTCAAATGCTCTACCACTGAGCTATACCCCCACAGAGTGAGCAGTGGTTACCATAGCCTAACTTTCCCACACAATCTACATCACAATCTTCATCCACCCCTGAGATGCCCCACTCTATGCCCCTGACCTCACTCCTGGCACGAGATCATTGACATATTGGAGAAGGTTGGGGCAGCATAGTGGCACAGTAGTTAGCACCACAGCCTCACAGCTCCAGCGACCCGGGTTCAGTTCTGGGTGCTGCCTGTGCGGAGTTTGCAAGTTCTCCCTGTGACTGCGTGGGTTTCCGCCAGTGCTCTGGTTTCCTCCCACAGCCAAAGACTTGCAGTTGGTAGGTAAATTGGCCATTGTAAATTGCCCCTAGTGTAGGTAGGAGAATGGTGGGGATGTGGTAGGGAATATGGGGTTAACGTAGGATTAGTGTAAAATAGGTGGTCGTTGGTCGGCACAGATTCGGTGGGCCGAAGGGTCTGTTTCAGTGCTGTATCTCTAAATAAATAAATAAGGTGTCTCGGGTCTCTGCCCAGGATTTTTGTCCATCTGTGGACAGAACCTGGCTGTGGGAGAATGAGGCGGTTAGTGCACTGCCAGTGAAAAGTTTTAAAAAACTTTTTAAAAGATCTACTTTTCTTGGTGCATGGCGTCACACTGAAACTATTTGCACAGGCTGCTCCACTCTTGTCATCAGCCAAGGCTCAGTGATATGATTTGCACTTTTGAGTCAAAATTTTGTGTGTTCCAGCTTGCCGCTCCAAAGAGCTGGGCACACAATCCAGGCTGACAAATCAGTGCAGTACTGAGGGATTGCTGCATTGTTGCAGGAGTCATTTCTCAAATGTAATGTAAACCTGAGGGATAGAATGCCTGCTCGGCTGTACGTAAATAATCTTACGACGCTATTTGAAGAAGAGTCCTGGTTACAGTTCTCCCTAAACCATCACAAAAACAGCAAATTAGCTGTTCATTAATCTCATTCCAATTTGTGGGAGCTTTCTGTGCACAACCTCTTGATCACAGCCACTAGCACCAAAAGTGCAAATTACACATTTTTTGCCTCAAGGATTTATTTTTGGTGAGAAGCAGCTCTGAAGAGCTATATTACTGATTCTAATAAAGATATACAGCATCGAGGGCCCACCCAGATTTCAATCAAGGACCTCTTGATCTGCAGCTAAATGCTCTACCACTGAGCTACACCACCATTCCCCCATTCACTGGCAATGTGTAATGTGTTTGCAATCTATATGATGCAATCGATGATGGCCTAAGCTTCGCACACAACCCTCATCCCTACTTAATTGTGGCACATTTCCATCTGGTTAGGATACTCATCACCACCCCTGCTTGAGATGTCCCATTCCATTTCCCAATCTCATTCCTGGCACCAGATCATTAACATATGTAGGAAGCTGTCACTGCTCAATGTCCAGGGTTCACCCTGCCGTGGGGAAAAAGGGGTGGCCAGTGCACTGCCAGTGGCAAATTTTTAATAACTATTTTTAAATTTCCCACTTTTCTTGGTGCACAGTCTTGTTTAGAGGATGTTTCACAGGCTGCTCCACTCTATTCATCAGCTGAGGCTCAATGATAGCTCTCACACACTGAGTCAAAAGGTTGTATGTTCATGGTTCCCACTCTTGAGACTTGAGCACATAATCCAGACTGGAAGTTCAGTGCAGTATTGAGGTGGTGTTGCATTGGCGAAGGAGCTGCTTACAGATGAGAGTTTAACCTGCGAGCTTGTTTGTCTTCTCAGGTAGATGAATAAGACCTTATGACTATTTGAAGAATAATGAGTTACTTCTATTCCTAAAGCAACCCCCAAAATGACAGACTATCTGCTCATTTATCTCATTGCTGTTTTTGGGAGCTTTCTGTGCGATAAACACTTGAGCTCTGTCTCTTTCACTGAAACCCCAACCTACACCCTCATCAACATAAGAAGTGATTTTTGGTGAAAAGTGATTATGAAGAGTTATTATCACTGCTCTTAATGATCACAGAGCTTCTGTGCAGGAGGAACTACATTATGAATTCTTCTTTGTGAAAAGATGTACAGTATTGAGGGGCCATCTGGATGTTAATCATGGACCACTTGATCTGCAGTTGAATACTCGACCACTGACCTGCATCCGTATGAACTATGGACATGTTTCATGTACTTCATGTCATGTGTTCTTTGTGTTATCTGAAGCAGCATAATGAGGTACGTGGATTCCAGTGCCTTGAAGATCTCTAACAGGTTTATTAACAGCTGAGCTAGTATATGTAGCGAAAACTATGTACAGAACCTTTATCGAGGTGTTACAGTTGCAGAGTGACTATGGCTTCTAGTCACATGACTATGTTCCGGTACTTAGATCACTAGCATACTGAGTTCTTAAAGGGACATCACTGTTGTAGTGATCATACATCATCCCCTTTCTTTCCAAAGATGAGTCTCATTCGCTATAAGTAAAAACACATAAAACTGGATAGCATCAAAATTAGTTCTACAGGGATAGAGATTATAAAATTTACAAGTATGAGGATAGGGATTATGAAATTTACGAGTGCAGAAGCTTAAGAGTCCATATATCATTTCAGTGTTTGATAACTCTTCCAGATCCTGTTATGGTATAACCTTCTGGGGATATGGATTTCACCCTTGGATGTTTTTGGTTTGCAGATATGTTGTCAATGTGTTGGTTGTGGTCCTGTTGTTCCATCATACCCTAATCACCAGAGTGTGTTCTTTTAAGTCTGCTGTCTGCAACTGGAGTATTGTACACTTCTCTTAATTGGCTTTGGTTCCTCCTCAACACTGGTCTGCTAGCTGTTGTAATCTTGTAGGACCTAGGCTCACTGCATACTTTGGATACCTCTGCGGGTAACCATGTTCTCATTGTGGGGTGTATGACCCTGACCTTTTGTCCTGTGTGTAGCTGAGGTAGTTCCGCCCCTGCATCTCGGTCATGCACCATCTTCATTCATCTTTGTTTTTCGAGCAGTGTCTCCTGCATCTCGGAGAATTTGGACAGGTGATGGCTTGGCGGAATTGTTCACCTGTCTGCCAAACATGAGCTCTGCTGGTGATGGTAAACCCATATCCATAGGTGTAGCTCTGAGGTGTAACATGGCATCATGAAAATCTTGTTTCATTGTCCTACACTTCAGGATAAGTGATTTAACTGTGTGAACCATTTGCTCGGCAAGACCGTGAGATCTAGGGTAATGTGGTGAGGATGTCACATGGTTTATGCCCCATTTGGCACACATATCTCTGAAAGGTCTGCCCGTATACTGTGGCCCTTTGCCAGAAATTATTTCTTCAGGTACACCGAATAGACTGAATATGGCACTCAATGTGTCTGCGACGACCGCTCTTGAAGTGTCTTTTACCTGTCTGACATTTGGAAATTTGGAGAAGTAATTGGTGATTAAGATAAAGTCGTTTCCATTCACGGTAAATAGATCAGTGGTGATTTTGGACCAAGAGACTGACGGAAGCTCATGAGGGGGTAGAGGTGCTTTACGTTGTTGTGGCTGGTGGCTCTGGCATGCCTCGCGCATCCTCACTAACCTTTTGAGGTCACTGTTGATCCCTTGCTAATAAAGTGTCTCGTGCCAGAATTTAGAATACAGATGGAGAGTGTGAAGATAAAATCCAATACCAGGGTCCTGCACTTGAACAAGGGGGAACTACAATAGAATGAGGGAGGACTTGGCTAAAGTAGACTGGAAACAAAGATTTTATGGTGGGACAGTTGACGAGCAGTGGAGGACTTTCAAAGCAATTTTTCAAAGTGCTCAGCAAAAGTATATTCCAGTGAAAAGGAAGGACTGGTAGAAAAGGGGTAATCTGCCATGGGTGTCTAAGGAAATAAGGGAGGCTATCAAATTGAAAGAGAAGGCATACAAAGTGGCCAAAAACAGCATGAAACTAGAAGATTGGGAAAACTTTAAAGGTCAACAGAAAGCCACAAAAAGAGCTATAAAGAAAAGTAAGATAGAACATGAGAAAAAACTAGCACAGAATATAAAGACAGATAGCAAAAGTTTCTATAAATATATAAAACGAAAAAGAGTGGCTAAAGTAAACGTTGGTCCTTTAGAGGATGAGAAGGGGAATTTAGTTATGGGATATGATGAAATGGCCGAGGCATTGAACAGGTATTTTGTATCGGTCTTCACAGTGGAGGACATTAATAACATGCCAGTAATTGACAAAAGAACGTAGGTGAGGACCTGGAAACAATCATTATTACGGAAGAGGTAGTGTTGGGCAAGCTAATGGAGCTAAGGATTGATAAGTCTCCTGGCCCTGATGGAATGCATCCCAGGGTACTAAAAGAGATGGTGGGAGAAATAGCAGGTGCACTGGCGGTAATTTTCCAAAATTCGCTGGACTCTGGGGTAGTCCCAGCAGATTGGAAAACAGCAGATGTGACGCCACTGTTTAAAAAGGGAGGTAGACAAAAGATGGGGAATTATAGACTGGTTAGCTTAACCTCTGTAGTGGGGAAGATGCTTGAGTCTATTATCAAGGAAGAAATGGCAGGGCATCTCGATAGAAATTGTCCCGTTGGGCAGACGCAGCATGGGTTCATGAAGGGCAGGTCATGCTTGACAAATCTTTTGGAATTCTATGATGACATTAGGAGCAAGGTGGACAATGGGGACCTAGTGGATGTGGTGTACCTAGATTTCCAAAAGGCCTTCGACAAGGTGCCGCACAAGAGGCTGCTGCATAAGATAAGGATGCATGGCATTAGGGGTAAAGTATTAGCATGGATAGAGGATTGGTTGACTAACAGGAAGCAGAGAGTGGAGATAAATGAGTGCTATTCTGGTTGGCAATCAGTCACTAGTGGTGTGCCTCAGGGATCGGTGTTGGGACTGCAATTATTTACAATTTATATGGATGATTTGGAGTTGGGGACCACGTGTAGGGTGTCAAAGTTTGCAGATGACACTAAGATGAGTGGCAGAGCAAAGTGTGCAGATGACTGTGAAACTTTGCAGAGGAACATAGATACATTGAGTGAGTGGGCAAAGGTCTGGCAGATGGAATACAATGTTAATAAATGTGAAGTCATTCACTTCGGTAGGAGTAACAGTAAAAAGGATTATTACTTGAAGGGTAAAAAGTTGCAGCATGCTGCTATGCAGAGGGACCTGGGTGTCCTTGTGCATGAATCGCAGAAGGTTGGTCTGCAGGTACAGCAAGTAATTAGGAAGGCAAATGGAATTTTGTCCTTCATTGCTAAAGGGATTGAGTTTAAAAGCAGAGAGGTTATGTTGCAGCTGTATAAGGTACTGGTGAGGCCGCACCTGGAGTACTGTGTGCAGTTTTGGTCTCCTTACTTGAGAAAGGATGCACTGGCACTGGAGAGGGTGCAGAGGAGGTTCACTAGGTTGATTCCGGAGTTGAGGGGGTTGGCTTATGAGGAGAGACTGAGTAGATTGGGATTATATTCAATGGAATTCAGAAGAATGAGGGGGGATCTTATAGAAACATATAAAATTATGAAGGGAATAGATAAGATACAAGTAGAGAGGATGTTTCCACTGGCAGGTGAAGCTAGGACAAGAGGGCATAGCCTCAAGATTAGAGGGAGCAGATTTAGGACTGAATTAAGAAGGAACTTCTTCACCCAGAGGGTTGTTAATCTATGGAATTCCTTGCCCAGTGAAGTAGTTGACGCTTCTTCAGTAAACGTTTTTAAAGCTAAGGTAGATATCTTTTTGAACAATAAAGGAATTAAGGGATACTGTGGGAGCGCGGGTAAGTGGATCTGAGTCCACGAAAAGATCAGCCATGATCTTATTGAATGGCAGAGCAGGCTTGAGGGGCCGGACGGCCTACTCCTGCTCCTAGTTCTTATGATCTTATGATCTTATATGGCCTTGGTGAAATTGTGACACGGTGTCCTGTTGGAGAGATTTGGGCACAATCACTTGTTTTTCTTTGAAGGTGACGCCTCTTGAGATACCAAATTCATCTTTCCGGCACCTCTTTTATCGTATCAGGCCAACCATCTATGATGACTCTCCACAGTGTCTTCAGTAGTGGGTCATTGGCTGTTTCTGATTGCAGTTGGTCACATTTGTGCTGACCAAAATGCAATAAATTGATTTTGATCACATCTTCTACCTTGATGTCCACGCTGTCTACCTGTAGATCCAATGGAACTTCTTCATTCTTGTTCAGGTTTAGCAATCTGCTTAGTGTATCCATGGTGACCATTTTGGTACCCGATTTGTAGCAGACGTTGAAGTTGTACTCCTATACTTTCACCAAGATTCGCTGTAGTCGAGGTGGTGCAGTTGTCAATGTTTAGCGCCAAATCATCTCCAGTGGTTTGTGGTCGGTTTCCACAATGAACTTCTTAATACCAGAGCAAGTTTTCACACTCTATGTTTGAGTAATTGGATTGTGCTAAGGATAAACACTTTGATCCGAATACAATTGGTTTGCCATCCTGCAGGATGGATGATCCTAGCCCTTTCTGTGAGGCGTCAACTTCCAGGATTGTCTTCTTCCTTGGATCATAGTATCGCAGGGTATAGGTTTCTACTGCCAATGCTTGTTTGAGAGACTCAAACAAATGTTGATGGTCTTCCTGCCATACATATGGTATATCTTTCTTTAAGAACTCTCTTAGTGATGATGCTTTGCCAGAAAAATTTGGAATGTATGCTGCCAAGAAGATGAAAAATCTAAGACATTGCTGTAGATCTTCCTTGTTATGTGGGGTAGGCATATGTCTTACATCTTTGACTTTGCCTGGGTCAGGATGGATTCTGCAACCTGATTAGATGGAGCCAAAGAAATTGATCTGATTTACATTCACCTGGCATTCTTTGCTGTTAAAAACAAGCCCTTCACAATGAGCTACTGCCATCAGTGAATGAAGACTTCGATCATGCTCTTCTTTGGATTTGCCTATAATGCGATATCATCGGCAATGAATATACATCCAGGCACGTTTTCTATAATTCTGTCCATATGCTGCTGAAACAGATCTTGACTGACTGATAAGCCGAGGGGTAGTGTCTGGAAGCAATATCTTCCAAATGGTGTTCTGAAGGTGGTGACTTCCTGAGATTCCTTAGCTAGATGTATCGACCAATATTAATTCCTATTAACTCTGCACTGCTTCCCCTTTAAGAAATTCTCTTTTATTTAGACTAGCTGCTTTTATGGAGTGTAACAGGTGCGTGACAGTGTTCTCTGTTTATTTTGCTTTCTGCACTTCAACTTGTATGTTTACACAGCTGTTCGATAGGCAGTTCGAAGGTTTTTCCCTTTGCTTTTTTTGGCTAAAGTTTATTTATCTTCTTCACAGTTGACTAGTTTAATGATTTTTGCATCAATGGATGCTCTGCAGCGTTGGGGGTGGGGGGGGGGGGGGGTGGGTTCCTGCGCATTTTATTTGGAGCCCTCCTGAAATGGCACCGACCTCAATCAGGCTGAGAGAGGAATTAGGTTTTCCCCATTTTTTCTCTCTCTCCCATGGAGGCTTTAAAAGTCAATTTTTTAAGCACTTCAAAGCTTTTTGTAAAAAATTGGAATTCCTCAACTGTCAGCGCAATGACTCACCCGATCACAGGAATTTATTTGCAGCCTGTCATTCAGTGCTCTGTCTCCCACAGCTGGAGCTAAGTTCTTTTCTTCTTTCCACTGTTTGGGCCAGTATTTCTTTCACTCTTTTCAGGGACTGGTTTTAAAGTTTCTTCACGTGTTTGCCATTTTGCCCATGGCCTTCAAGGTTATAGCTGGTCTTTTCACCACAGCTGTCACCATGTCATGTGTTCTTTGTGTTATCTTAAGCAACACAATGAGGTACGTGGATTCCAGTGCCTTGAAGATCTCTAACAGGTTTATTAACAGCTAAGCTAGTATATACAATACAGAGCAAACTATGTACAGAACGTTTGTCCAGGGTGTTACAGTTGCAGAGTAACTATGGATTCTAGTCACATGACTAAGTCCTGGTACTTAGCTTGTGAGCATACTGAGTTCTTAAAGGACATCACTCTTGTAGCGCTCATACAACATTTCAGAAGAAAATGGTCTGCAGCACAAGACAACATCAGGGCTAAAAAAAAGTAGGGTAAGAGGTGGGGTCATTTCAGGAAATTATTGAGGCGATGAGGACACATTTGTTTAAACAGCAAGTGAATATCTGAAAAGCACTGTCTGAAAGGCTGGTGGAAGCAGATAAATTTGCAGCATTGAAAAGACAACTAGATTAATGTTTGGAGGGGAAAAGCTGCAGGGTAGTAGGGAAAGAGCAAAGAACCTGTTCAATTGAACAGTTTTCTTGAAGAGCTGGCAGAACAGGCCAAATGACCTATTTCTGTGCGGTAATATTTGACAATTGCAGAGTTGGTGTAACAAATGCTAGTTGCAAAAGATGGTTACAAGCGGGCACCTGGAGTTGAACCAGGAACTTCTTGATCTGCAATGTTCTACCATTGAGCTTTTGTCCCTCACACAAAGCATGTTTTTTTAAATGCTTTGCAATCAAATGAGCCAATAGATGATGGCCTAAGGTTCTCACACAACCCTCACCCCTACTTAATTGGGCCACATTTGGCACCATAGAATATTCACCCACCCTTGAGATGCAGCACTCCATTCCCCCAATCGCATTCCTAGCACCAGGTCATTGATATAGGGGGGAAGCTCTCAATGGTCCATGCCCAGGATTCATGACCATCTGTGGTCTGAACCTGGCTGTGGGAGAAAGAAGTGGTTAGTACACTGCCAGTGAAAAGTTTTTAAAACTTTAAGCTTCCCACTTGTCTTGGTGCGGGCCTCGCTCTGAATATATTTGCACAGACTGCTCCACTCCACACATCAGCTGAGGCTCAGTGATAGGATTCACATTACTAATTGAAAAAGTTGTGTGTTCCAGCTTCCCCTCCAAAGAGTTGAGCACATAATCCAGGCTGACATTTCAGTGAAGTACTGAGGGATTGCTGCATTGTTGGAGGAGGAGTATTTCAAATGACATGTAAAACTGAGGGCTTGTCTGCCTTCTCCGATGGACATAAAAGATCATAGGCCACTTTTTGAAGAAGAGTCCAGGGCTACATTTATCCCTAAACCACCACGGAAAAGACAGATTTTCTGCTCATTTACTTCATTGAAGTTCATGGGATCTTGGCAGTATGCAAACTCTTGATTACTGCTTCCATCACCAAACCCAATTGACTCTGAAGGGGATGATGTTTGGTGAAAAGTGATTATGAAGAGTTATGATCAATGATGTGAATGATCACAGAGCTACCATACAGCAAGGATTATAGAAACATAGAAACATAGAAAATAGGAGCAGGAATAGGCCATTCGACCCTTTGGGCTTGCTCCGTCATTCAAAAAAGATCATGGCTGATCATCTAATTCAGTACCTTGTTCCCGCTTTTTCCCCATACCCCTTGATCCCTTTGGCATTAAGAAATATATCTATCTCCTTCTTGAATATATTTAATGATTTGGCCTCCACTGCCTTCTGCGGTAGAGAATTCCATAGGTTCACCACCCTCTGAGTGAAGAAATTTCTCCTCATCTTGGTTCTAAATGACATACCCCATATGCGGAGACTGTGACCCCTGGTTCTGGACTCCCCAGCCATCGGGAACATCCTCCCTGTATCTAGCCTGTCCATTCCTGTTCAAATTTTATAGGTTTCTATGAGATCCCCTCTCATTCTTCTAAACTCTAGTGAATATAGGCCTAGTTGACCCATCAATCCTGCCATCCCAGGAATCAGCCTAGTAAATCTTCTTTGCACTCCCTCCATGACAAGAACATCCTTCCTCAGATAAGGAGACCAAAACTGCACACAATACTCCAGATGTGGTCACACCAAGGCCCTGTATAACTGCAGTAAGACATCCTTGCTCCTGTACTCAAATCCTGTTGCAATGAAGGCCAACATGCCATTCGCCTTCCTAAATGCTTGTTGCATCTGAATGCTTGCTTTCAGCAACTGGTGTACAAGGACACCCAGGTCTCGTTGCACCTCCCTCTTTCCCAATCTATTGACGTTCAGATAATAATCTGTCTTTCTGTTTTTACAACCACAATTATCCACATTATACTGCATCTGCCATGCATTAGCCCATTCACTCAACTTGTCTAAATCACATTGGAGCCTCTTTGCATCCTCCTCACAGCTCACTTTACTCCCCAGCTTTCTGTCATCTGCAAACTTGGAAATGTTACATATAGTTCCCACTCCCAAGTCATGAATATATATTGTGACTAGCTGGGGCCCAGGCTCAAAACACAGTGTCCAACATTAAATGGAAGTCCGCGATTGGACAACATTTGCTAAATAATCCACAGTGTGCGAAGAATTATGCTGACAACCAATTTAAGATTGTCAATAGGGCTCGCAGTGTGGTGGATTTGCATGTACTGGAAGCTACATATTTAATACACAGGGCCCTGTTCTTTTCAGACAGAAAGAACATGTACAAACATTGCACCTGTTTCAGCTGAACAAAATAAGTGACAGCTATTCACTGGTTTATTCCTCAGGGCAATGCCTTGACCAATCAGAGTCAAGCTGCCTGGTTTAAATTTTAAACAAAGCTTGGCAGTTAACTGTTAGTCACTGTAAACTGGTACATTCACCATGGCAATGCCTCTGCCAATCAGAGTTCACTTGCCAACCAATCAGCACTGTCTTCTCATGCAGTATAAGTTGTTGTTTTCTCTTACATTTGTTATTTTTGCGATTGTCCTGATGACTGCAAGACCAAAAGCTTCAACGTGTTTCTATTTTCAGCAACATCTGATCTCATATTTCCAGCACTTTTATTTCAGATTTCCAGCATCGGCAGTATTTTGCTCTTATCTATCTGTGCTGTAGTATACAACAATTACAGAGCTGGTGTAAAATTAGTAGACATTACTTGTTAAACATAGGAGGAAGGGGGCACCTGGATTTAAATCAGGGACCACTTGATCTGCAGTCAAATGCTCTCCCGCTGAGCTATACCCCCTTACCACAAGTGAGATTTTAAAAAAGTATTTTGCAATCAAATGATCCAATATTTGATATACTAATCTCCACACAATCCTCACCCCTACTTAATGGGGGCATATTTCCAGCCATGTATGATAATCACCACCCCCCCCCCCCCCACCCCCACCTCATTCCTGGCACCAGATCATTAACATATGGGGGAAGCTCTCAATGGTTTGTGGCCAGGATTCATGCCTGTCTGTGGACAGAACCTGGCTGTAGGAGAAAGAGGTGCTTCGTACACTGCCAGTGAAAAGTTTTCAAAAATTATTTTATGATCTCCCACTTTTCTTGGTGCACGGCATCACTGAGAATGTTTGCACAGGCTGCCCCACTTGAGTCATCAGCGGAGGCTCCCTGATTGGATTCGCACTAAGTCAAAAGGTTATGTTCCAGCTCCCCCTCCAAAGAGTTGAGCACAGAATCTAGCCTGACAATTCAGTGTAGTACTGAGCTGTTGCTTCATTTTCGCAGCTGGCATTTTTCAGATAAAATGTTAAACTGAGGGCTTGTCTGCCTTTTCAGGTGGAGATAAAAGATCTTATGACACAATTTGATGAAGAGTCCTGGGCTACATTTATCTCTAAACCACCACAAAGGTAGGAGTTTACCAGCTGATTTATCTTATTGTTGTCTGTGGGAGCTTGCTGTGTACAACCTCTTGATTGCTGTCTCTATAACCCCAAAATCCCAACTGATGCAACTTAAGCTGAGATTTTTGGTGAAAAGTCAATTTGAAGAGTTCATATCACTGATCTTAATGATCAGTCGGGACTACATGATGATTTCTTGTTTGCGAAAGCATGAACAGCGTTGCGAGGAGAGCAAGATTTGAACCAGGGACCATGTAGTTTGCAGTCAAATGTTCTACACTGAGATACCGCCTAAAAATGTACTTCAGAATAAAATGGCCCATAGCACAAGACAACATTAGGGCCAGAAAGAAAGTAGTAGCAGAGTTGGGATCATTTCATGAAATTATTGAGGATATGAGGGGACATTTGTTTAAGGAGCAAGTGATGATCTGAAATGCACTGTCAGAAAGGGTGGTGGAAGCAGATTCAATTGGAACATTGAAAAAACAAATCTGATTAATATATGAAAGGATCAGGCTACAGAAAAGAGCAAATATCTGATCAATTAGATAGTTCTCCTGAAAACACATCAGGCCAGACAGATGACTTCTCAGTGGTAGAGCATTTGCCTGCAGATCAAGCGGTTCCATGTACTCCCTTAATGCTGAGTTTATGTTGACCAGTGCTCATGTTCTGCAATTCTGTTATCGTCAAGCACCGAAAAAAGTTATTTAGCCTGTTGTGCCATCATGTTGGCTCCTCACATGCTTGATCCAGGTCCCTTGCTTTTGAGGGATTTCTTCACCCAGAGAGTGGTGAACCTGTGGAATTCTCTACCACGGAAAGCAGTTGAGGCCAAATCATTAAATATATTCAAGAAAGAGTTAGATATAGTTCTTAGGGCTAAAGGGATCAAGGAAGAAAGCAGGAACAGGGTAGAGGCCTGCTACCCGATCCGAACCTGACGGGATCCGACGAAATGTGTCGAGTCCGGGTCGGGTTGGGCCCATCTTCTGGGGCCAGCTTTTGGGCTTGGGTCGGGTTGGGCCGAGTCCAGATTGAGTTGGTCGGGTCTGGCTGGACACACACGGTAAGTGCTCTGCTGATAAGTATTAAAAATAAAAAAACTTACCTGAGCAGGGAGTCCGGGACGAAACTGAGTCTGCACAGTGAGCGAATGATGTCTCGCACAAGCGCTGCGGCTTCTTGCAGGTTCGGTGTCAGGAAGGTAAGTAAAAGGGACAGTCAGGTCGGGCCTGGTTCTTTCTCCTGACCTAAAGCAAGCCTCCAGAACAGGGTACTGAGTTTGGATGATCAGCAATGATCATATTGAATGGTGCAGGCTCGAAGAGCCAAGGCCCAATAATGCTCCTGTTTTTTCTATGCTGCACTATTCTTCGATTTTAGAGCTGGTATAATATTATTATAATACTAATAAACTTTAGATATGAGACACAACATTAAGGGAGCACCTGGATTTGAACCAGGGACCTCTTGATCTGCAGTCAAATGCTTTACCACTGAGCTATACTCCCTAATACATGCACTATCTTAATGTACTTTGGAGTAAAATGGTCATGGCAGAAGCGATCATCAGCATGGAAAGGGAAGTAGGAAAAGAAATGGAGTCATTTCAGGAATTTCTTGAGGAGATAAGGAAACTTTTTTTATGCAGCATGTTATGATCTGGAATGCACTGCCTGAAAGGATAGTGGAAGCAGATTCAATAGTAACATTCAAAAGAGAATTGGATAAATAGGTAAAGTTTTTTTTTACGGAGAATGGGGACAGCGCTACGAAGTGCTGGCACAGCCACGATGGGACGAATGGCCGCCTTCTCCGCTATTCTGTGTGTCTATGTGTGTGTTTGTTTCTCGGTATTCTATGCAGTGTAAAACATAAATTAAACTGCGGTTTTAAAGCTCTACGCTGAAACCAGAGGGCTATGATCATAAAGGAATGCAATGCAGATTGTGGTTACAACAAACCACATTTGAGATGAATCATTTCATGATCCTAAGTAGACTTTAATAACAGCCTTCCGCCCCAAAAACCGAGTCACTTTGCTTCCCCGTGAAGACTGCAATTTAAAGTGACATTGTCCTCCTTCAGCCATGCACTCCATGTGGTCCCTCTGCAGAGTTCCAGCCGGTAACCCCGGGGGTCTGGAGAGGCTTGGACTGGTTTGATGACGGGTTAGAACTGGATGTCTGCGGTTAGACTCAGTAACAGTAAAAAGTTAGAACAAACGAGTCTAGAGGAAGTGAAGTATATGTTTTTTAGAGACGTTCTTCATAATTTTATTACAAGAGAGTCAAACAGTGAAACATTTAATCTTAGGCGCATGACGAAACTGTTTCAGCCTCAACCCTCAAACTACTATTTCAAAACAGGATAGCAAAACTCCGGGTAATTGTACGGCCAAAAAAAAAAACAGGGGTTGCATTTTTAAACCTGATCTGCAGACTACAATTCAACTACATCACCGTCAAAATACATTTACTGGTTCATTCATCTTAATGGGTTTTGTGGGATCTTGCTGCGCGCAAAATTGCCGCCATGTTTGCCCAACTTGGAAATAGCCGTCTGTGATAAAACACTATGTAAATGCAAGTCTTTTTTTTAAAGCTAACTACTAAATATTAGGATTTTAGTCATCTGATTGTCTGCTCTGATGGGGTTTACATTGGGGGACTTCCTAAGAGGTCGCTGTACCTGCAATGATCCATTCCATGCGCACCCAGTTGGTTTTTTATCACTAAATTAAAAGATCTATGTCCATTTTTAAAATATCGATTATTTCGCAGTGTTCAGGGTCCAGGATAATGAATCACACGTTTCTACTGCAAGACGCCGCCAAATTCTCTTCGTCAGGAAAAAGCGCTGACATTAAACAACATCACGGATTTGCACGGGAATGAAGCTGAAGCCACCTGTTGCCGGGATGCTGCTTTCTGATGCCAAGTATCGGAGAGTCAGACGAGGAACTTCATTTGTGAGGCCCAAGCGGCAGCTTTGCTGGTCAACAATTTCTTATGGATAACCAGAGGGGTTGCTGCAACAACTTTCAGTGAATACAGATCCTTAGAGTCCCGCCTTTGTAATTGGATTCATTTTCACTTTGTGATTAATTGTAGCCTGCCTTTGGTAACATGCAATCTAGCTGCGTGTTCCCCCCCCCCCCCCCTCCCCCGCCCACCGAGGATTGCTTAAAAATAACTACAGACATAAAGATTGGGAATTTAGATGGAGTATTGTTGAAATGTTGGGGCTTAGTATCAGGGTGAGGTGAGCACAATATGTGAGTGGCAGAGATTTTAGTTATGTCATTCAACCCTGACTACAGCAAATGGTTAATCAATTTCCCTCGGATCTTACACTGTTGGAGTTTCACCTCCATGTGTTATTCTTTATTCTTACAATCCATTGCCTTTCAAAATCCAACTTCAGTGTCAACTAACCTCTAATTATATTGTCTCCCATTCACTGATCATAAAATCTAGGGTGAGGCCTACTCCAGGATTTGAGCATGAAATCTAGGCTCACACTTCAGTCCCTTACTGTGGGAGTGTTGTACTCTCCGTGCTGGGTCTTCTGGATATGAAGTTAAACCAAGGCTACCTCTGATTGTCCAGGTGGAGGAAAGAGTCCCACGGCATTATTGGGAGAAGAAAAAACACGCAGCTACATTGCATGTTACCAAAGGCATGCTACAATTACAAAGTGAAAATGAATCCAATTACAAAGGTGGGACTCTAAGGATCTGAAGACATTAATGTTCACTGAAAGTTGCTGTAGCAACCTCTCTGGTTATCCATAAGAAATTGTTGACCAGCAAAGCTGCCGCTTGGGCCTCACAATGAAGTTCCTCGTCTGACTCTCTGATACTTGGCATCAGAAAGCAGCATCACGGCAACAGGTGGCTTCAGCTTCATTCCCGTGCAAATACGTGATGTTGTTTAATGTCAGCTTGGTTATTCTTGCGATTGTCTTGATGAGTGCAAGGCGAAAAGCTTCGACTCTATTTTCAGCAACATCTGATCTCATATTTTTCAAACTGAGTTACTCAACTTTGCCCGGTTTCACATACAGACTCAGTCTGTCAGACTCCCACACATACTCTCTCACACTCATCTACACACACTCACGCTCACACAAACTCTCTCACACTCATCTACACACACTCACACCCACCCAAACTCTCTCACTCATCTACACACCCACACAAACTCTCTCACTCATCTACACACCCACACAAACTCTCACACTCATCTACACACCCACACAAACTCTCACACTCATCTACACACACTCACAAACTCTCTCGCATTCGTTTACATACATTCGCACCCACACAAACTTTCTCACACTCATCTACACACTCTCACACTCATACCTACACCCACACAAATCTCTCACACTCATCTACAGACACTCACATTCACACCCAAACAAACTCTCTCACACTCATCCTCACACTCACACACACACACACACAGTCACACACATGCTCAAACATGCCCTAACACACAAACACTGACAAACGCCCTCACACACATCCACAATCACACATGCCCTCACAGCCACTCACTCTCACACTGCAATGTACAGCTGACAGTAAACTAAAAGTACACACTCTATCAAAGCCTGAAGAAGATGAATGCTCCCCAATACTTGTATTTTGTAAGATTTGGTTATGGAATGAAGTGTTTTTCTGGTCAAATCACGTGTTGCTCATTTGACAGTGAATTAGCAAGACGACCCCCCTCGCCCCCCAATATGAACCTTCAGCCGCACTCCCCATAGATCCAAATGGAAAAGTATAACTGGACGTGTCTTGCTCTATTGATTATGGATTTAGAAGTGTCAGAAATATGAAAATATATAGTTCCTTTCGTTCACAATTCTGCTGATTTTGACAGTACGACCCTGATTTATGCCAAGTTTATTTCTGGGCCTAATGTATCAGTGGTGTTCTTCTCAGTTTGAGGGGACAATTGTGGTGTTGATATTTGTTGACACTTGGTCAATCCAATGCCATCCCTTTTGGCCCCATTCAGGGTATTTGTAAGAAGACAAGATATTAAGATTTCCAGCTGTGATGAAGGGCATATATCTGAAATGTTAACCTATATCACTTTTACAGTCTCTAACTGACTTGTTGTATATTATCAGAATTCTCTTCTTTCTGGTTCCAATTCTGATTCTCCCATCTCCTTATTTTCTGGGGATGGTGATTAAATTTTAGTTTTCTGTAAATGACCGAGGACTCGGAGTTCACTGGGATGCAGAAAACTGACATCGAATTAAGGAACGAGGAACCCGCTGGTTTGCAGTGAAAATTGGAAACTAAGTTCCAATCCTGTTCACAAGAGGTTTTACTTCCTTAAAATGTCTCTCAGAATTGTCACGTCAACTTATATACAATACAAAATAAGGACAAAATCCACTTACATGGAAATACACTATCTTTCTGGTCAATTAAAGTAGATGTAATTGGTATGGTGCAAAGATAACCGTTTTTCCATCAATTGGGTCCCTCTTCAGGGACATTATCCAAATTAATTACTTTGCTGTTTCTTTGCCACACTTGCATCTGCTCTACACAGGTCACTCATGTACTAATTTCTAACAAAGTTCCAATTCCAAAGGGGCAATAGTCTTGATCACATTGGTAGATTTTACGACACTGAATGGCCTCAGTGACTTGCTGCATTCAGGATGATCCTGATCTTGGGTGCACTGGTTCTAGCGTTAGCTGTGGCTTGCTGGGCAGTAGGCTGGCCTCTGAGTCAGAAGGTCGTGGGGCTCAAGACTTAAACTTGAGTTTTAAGTACCTAACTTACTCCTCCTGCAGTATTGAGGGAGTGCTGCACTGTCAGAGGTGCTGTCTATTGAATGAGACGTTCAGCTCATCTGCCCTCACAGTTGGCTGTAAAAGATCCCATGACACTATTTGAAGATGATTGGGTCTTCTGTAATCCTGGCCAATGTTTATCCCTCAACCAACTAAAACTGTTACTGAAGCAGATGATCTGGTCATGTATGTCATTGTGGGATCTTGCTGTGCTCAATTGGCTGCCGGCGTTTTCAACAGTACTTCCAAAAGTATTTCAGCGGATGTAAAGGGCTTTGGGGGCGTCATGAAAGGCGCGGTATAAGTTTAGATTGTCCACGTACCTCAACCAACATGGATGGAATTTATTGAAAGAGGTCAAATGGGCTAACTGTACCAGAGCTGTCTTTGGCCCAGGGTATAGATGCTGTGAAGATTGATCCTCTTACTCTCCAGGCCCCCGGAACACATTGCACACAGAGCCCCTGTAACCATTACAACAACTTCCCTTTCGCTCGCTTGATTTACATTAAAACATTAATCATCAATACATGTATTGTGTGTAGGTATCAGAAGAACACGCACCAGGGTCAAGCTGTGCCAGGGCATTATAATTGGAAGCAGATTCCCAGATCCCTTCAACATTTGCGGCCGGGATGAAGGGCAATGCTTAGAGTTCATTGAATTTTTTTGCTGAAAACTGCAAAAATAATTGATCAATTTCAATGTGACGCGTGGAACTCTCTGTTGCTTTGGCGCTTCAGTTTGCATTTGGTAAAATTGATCACAGTATAATTAAAGGGGGCGGGGGTGAAATCTTCATTGAAAACAGTGCTTGGAGCAAATTGTTTTTGAGTGGGATAGGTCAAACATCGTGCATCATATTCCTCACTCTGATGTCACATGCTGCAATACATTTGAACACCGCTTTGTACTTTGTCTTTCGTTTGTCAAAACATTTGTTTATGAATACATTGCCCGCTTTATTAATACATCTGTCCTGACATCCAGACATGAAAATATAGTCTTCGTTCAAAACACTTTCCGAATAGTCTTATTGTTGAGTCTGCACATGTCCAGGGATTTGTGGAATGAGGCTATTTGCTGGGTTCCTCGGCTGTATTTCGTTTCCCCCACAGCCTCGACGTAAATTTAGAAGCCAATGTGTCACTGATCAAATATGTATGTATATATTAATGTTACATATACATTACATATGCAAACCTTTTGTACCTGGAATTGGAGAATAATATTGGCGGAAGGCGGCGGGGTGTGGGGGAGACACAGTAAATAAAAAGTTGCATTCTTGTGATTTAATTTTTTTTACATGTTTGGAAAGGCGCGTTTGAAATCTAAAAGCGACTGTGTTTGCAAGCTTGCGCTTTCCGCGCCAACATGGACAACAAATTCCCCCATGGAGTGCACACATTTGCTGCGAAAATGTATAAAATGTTGCACAGGTGCATTCCAGGCTTACAAACTATTGGAGACATCGTTGCAATATTTAAAGATCATTTAAACTTTGCAAAAGTATCAGCTATCCCAGGGTTGTCCAGGCCATTGCTGTGCTGTCTGGAACCAAACATGCAGGCTTGATTCCAAATATAAAACTTATGGCACCTTCCCACTCATTTGCATATATTGCAACTTGCTGGTACCGATTAACGGAATGTTTGCTCCACCCCCTAGTCAGCAGCAGCATTAAAAATAGTCCCACTTTCAACGGGACAATACATTCAATTTTTTTACTGGTTCCTGGGATGTGGGCGACCCTGGCCAGGCCAGCATTTATTGCCCATCCCTAATTGCCCCTGAGAAAGTGGTGGTGAGCTGCCTTCTTGAACCGCTGCAGTCCTTGTGGGGTAGGTACACCCACATTGCTGTTCGGAAGGAAGTTCCAGGATTTTGACCCAGCAAAAGTGAAGGAATGGTGATATAGTTCCAAGTCAGGATGGTGTGTGGCTTGGAGGGGAACTTGCAGGTGGTGATGTTCCCATGCATCTGCTGCCCTTGTTCTTCCAGGTGGTAGAGGTCACGGGTTTGGAAGGTGCTGTCGAAGGAGCCAAGGTGAGTTGATGCTTCCTGCAAAAAGTGCACACTGCTGTCATTGTGCATCAGTGGTGGACGGAGTGAATGTTTGTAGCTGGGGTGCCAATCAAGCGGGCTGCTTTGTCCTGGATGGTGTTGAGCTTCTTGTTTGTTGTTGGAGCTGCACCCATACAGGCAAGTGGAGTGTATTCCATCTCACTCCTGACTTGTGCCTTGTAGATAGTAGATAGGCTTTGGGGAGTCAGGAGGTGAATTACTCATCAAAATTTCATGGGTTTCAAGGATTGAATTGCCAAGGCTTTTGTGAAAGACAGACTTGCATTTATATAGCGCTTTTCATGACCATCAGATCTCCCAAAGCGCTTTACAACCAATGAAGTACTTTTGAAGTGTCCTCACTGTTCCAATCTAGGAAAAGCCAGCAGCCAATTTGTGCACAAACAGCAATGTGATAATGGCCAGATAATCTGTTTTTGTAATGTTGACTGAAAGATAAATATTAGCCAGGACACCAGCCATAACTTCCCTGCTCTTCTTTGAGATAGTGCCATTAAATCCGTCTGAGAGGGCATATGGGGCCTCAGTTTTACCCCTGACAGTGCAGCCCACAACCTTCAGACTCAGAGGCAAGAGTGTCACCAACTGAGCTACGGCTGATAGATAAACCAACAGTCTCACCAGACTCAGATATTCAACAAAATTACATGTAATGTGTGTTATAACTGGAAAGCCCACCGTAAGGACCTAATCACATAGGACAGGATACCCAACCAGGTTCAAAAGAAAGACTTTCATTTATATAGTGCCATTTAAGTGCTCATGGTATTGCAAAGCACTTGCCAGCCGATGAATTCATTTTGAAATATAGTCACAGCTGTTATGTAGGTAAACGCAGCATCCAATTTACGCACAAGAACTCACAAACAGCAATGAAATAAATAACCAGCTAATCTGTTTTTCTTTTGATGGTGTTTGTTGAGAGGTACCAGCAGATTCCCCTGCTCTTCTCCCAATAATGCCGTGGGACTCTTTTCTCCACCTGGACAATCAGAGATAGCCTTGGTTTAACTTCATATCCAGAAGACCCAGCGCGGAGAGTACAACACTCCCACAGTAAGGGACTGAAGTGTGAGCCTAGATTACATGCTCAAATCCTGGAGTAGGCCTCACCCGAGATTTTATGATCAGTGAATGGGAGACGATATAATTAGAGGTTAGTTGACACTGAAGTTGGGTTTTGAAAGGCAATGGATTGTAAGAATAAAGAATAACACATGGAGGTGAAACTCCAACAGTGTAAGATCCGAGGGAAATTGATTAACCATTTGCTGTAGTCAGGGTTGAATGACATAACTAAAATCTCTGCCACTCACATATTGTGCTCACCTCACCCTGATACTAAGCCCCAACATTACGGCAATACTCCATCTAAATTCTCAAATTATCTTAACCCTAAATGTGCCACAATTCGAATCCATCATAGGCATGGAAAATTTTTTTAAAACTCGATTGTTTTCCGGTTGGTTCCTTTGCTGATGTGGAATATAGCAAGCTCCCTCCCCCCTTGCTCGACCTTGGCTACGGAAGGGTGTGTCTGAAAGAAAGTTTCCGCTGTGTTGGATTCGGATTCTGCTGGAAGTTATTTGATGGCTTTAAATAAGAAGCCTGATTCCGCCTCACGGGAATCTTCAATGACCAGGAGTAAAGTGACTTTGTCTCGGTAATTGCTGCACCCATTTCGCCCTGTTTGTTATAAATTTTACAGCCCCACATAACCCACATTATTATCGAATAATCCCTACACATCCCATCGCTTCCTGGCTGTTCTTTCCTGCTCGCAGTTCTTTGGATTTCTGTCAGTTTCTCGAAAGGTTCTCCAACTGACTTGCAAACCCTATGTTAAAGGCGAGTGTTGATATTTTAACCTTTCAATCCTTTCAGTGACACAAAAAGACCGACCTCTATTCTGTACTGGACACATCACGTCTCAAAAAGTAATGCATTTTTTTAAAAACTAAGAACGAACTGAGTCTGCATTAGATTTTTGATAGCTTATGATGAATATGTCAATAATCCATTATTCCTGCTGCACAGTCGGTGAAACCCAGTTGTCTGTATCTGTGTCTGTGAATCTGTGATTCTTTTTCCCATAGCGAATCCTCTTGGATAACGTGATTCCTGCGCCACGCTTTGGCGAGAAGCATCATTGCAACTGATTCCCACCCGGAACACAGACATGGTGCAGGAAGAACACAGCTGCATTCAGGTAGCACCTTGGCATGTCGCATCGTGCCTCACAGTCAATAGATTACTCCTAAAGTGCAATCACTTTTGTTATGGTAGCCCAATGGCCTCTTAGACAGAAGGTTTGGGTCCCACACCAGAGTCTTTAGCACAAAATCTAAGCTGACCCTCCCAGTGCCAATGCTGAGGGACGTTTTTAAAAATTCATTCATGGGACATGAATGGCATCACTGGCTCAACCAACATTTATTGCCCATCCCTAAATGCCCTGTGGGCACTTGAGAGTCAACCCCAGTGCTGTGTGGTCTGGAGTCACATGTAGAGGTAAGGACAGCAGATTAAATGACATGAGTAAATCATATGGGTTTTTAACAACACTTGATAACAGCTCCATGGTCACCATTAGATTTATTAATTGAATTCAAATTTCATCATTTTCCATGGTGGGATTCAAATCCATGCCCCCCCAGAACATTCACCTGGCTTCCTGGATTACTAACTGCAGTGATATTACCACAACATCACTGCTTCCACTGCTGCACTAGCTTTCCGATGAGATGTTAACCTCAGTCTCTGTCTGTCTCTCTCAGGGGCACGGAAATGATCCTGTGTTACTATTTTGGAGAACAGCAGGGGAATTCTGCCTGGTGTCCTGACCAATATTTATCCCTCAACCAACATCACTAAAGCAGATCATCTAGTTATTGTTACATTGCTGAAACATCAACCTGAAAGTGTGACTCTGTTTCTCTCCATAGATGCTGCTTGACCTGCTGAGTATTTCCAACATTTTTTGTTTCTATGTTGACAGTACTGTTGCGAGATATTGTTTGCTTGTCAACCTCAATTCCTTTGTCATTTCTTGATTGAAACAGAGGGGTGGACTCATGGAATATGAAAAAGATCAGTAAATTGGCTTGGATTTTACACAGAAGAGGAACGTAACTCATGGCAGAATGATTCATACCAAGTTCAGACTGGGCACCGATACTGTCAGCCAAACATCTGTTTGTGGATTGAATGGAAATGCCCTGGGCTAGGTGGAAGGCTTTCAAGGGTGTTATGAAGGTGCTCAGTTCTTAAAATGTTTTGAGGACTTGTGTTAATGATTATGGACATTGGTTCATTTGGAAAACTGAAAAGATTCCATGGATTTTTTTTACAAGGGTCACTGGGAAGACACTTGAACTTTGTGTTTCAAAAAACCTTTACTGGATGTCACATGCCTTAAGCTAAATAAACAACAGGAACCTTGGTGGCCAGGAGAGTTGTTTACAGAGAAGTGACATGTCATGATTTATGGTAGTCAGGAGGTTTTGACTTGCTGTTGAGGTGTGGACTGTTATGAAGACAGTTGGGTTTGTAGCCTGCTGAAAGAAACACCCAACTGATCTATCTCGATCTGCTCGATCTATCGAGCCTGTAAAAAAATCCAGTGTGTGATAGCTAAAACCCCTGATGCCAAATTTCTCTTGAGAAGCTCCTAGAAAGTCTGCCAGATTAATTCTCGACGCCACCTGAAAAAACTGCTCCAGAAAAGATCCCAGTGACCCGTCTACGTGTACTCAGAAACTAGACAGTATGCTATTTGGGACACAACATATCTTATCCTTATTCTTCATAAATTAACAAGTATTTGGCCAAAGTATTCTTGTTTTATGTCTTTTTTTTGTGTAAAAGACCTCTGCAGGGAAAAACTCTATTTTTATTTTAACCAGTGTGTGTGTGAACGTGTGTGTTGGGTATCTAGAAGGGAATATTTATTTGCATTCATATTTAAAACTGTGTGTTAATGATTTGCATCTTTACTGGATAAGTCTTGTTTTATAAAATACACTGATAATTTTGTTGTTTCTTAAAGAACCCTGGTTGGTGTATTTTATTCTGGGATAAAGAGTAGAGTATATGATTGACCATATCGGTAACTGGGTAAACATTTAAACATATGTTGTGACCTGTGGAGAAGTGGAACTAGAAAAAACTGTGCACTCCTCCCACCTCGGTTGTAATAAGGGAAATGACTGTTTCATCTGCTAATGCATATGTAGCAGACTTGGAGCAGAATCAACTTGTAGCGATCATGCGACATAACTGGTCAGAACCTGTCAAAATGTGTATGCATTAAAACTCGCATTGCCTCCTTCAGCTCTATTGATCAGTTAGTGGCAGAAAACCACCTCAGAAGCCACTAGTTCTAGGAAAGTTGATAATCTTAAGATGCCTCAAGTGAGACTTCTCAACCCAAAAGCCAACAGTTTGAGTAGAACGCTGCTCCACTGTTAAAATTAATGGCAAGTTGCAGTCACAGCATCAGTCCTGTTAAACTGGGATTTTATTTTTGGGGGTGAGGTAGTGTTTCGAGTTTGTGCTGCCCAGGGAGTTTGCCCATTGTGAAATGATACATTTGGAGTCTTGCATCCCTGATCTTAATTGCTCCACCATTGGCGGCCGTGCCTTCAGCTGCTGGGCCCCAAGCACTGGAACTACCTCCCTAAACCTCTCAGCCTCTCTACCTCTCTCCTCCTTTAAGATGCTCCTCAAAACCTGCTTCCTTAACCAAGCCTTTGGTCACTTGCCCTAATATTTTCTTGGCTTGGTGCCAAATTTTGTATGATAGCTTTCCTATCACACACCTTGGGACTTTTTACCATGTTAGAAGTGCTTTGGACATGCAAGTTGCTTTTTTAAAATTTTGTTCATGGGATGTGTGTGTCGCTGGCTAGGCCAGCATTTATTGCCCATCCCTAATTGCCCTTGAGAAGGTGGTGGTGAGCTGCCTTCTTGAACTGCTGCAGTCCTTTGGGTGTAGGTACACCCACAGTGCTGTTAGGAAGGGAGTTCCAGGATTTTGACCCAGCGACAGTAAAGGAACGGTGATATAGTTCAGCGGTCGGCAACATGTCCGTACACGGACACCAGTATCTGTGGTAAATATTTTGAAGTCCATGACTGGTAACTTCACAGATGAAAAATTTCCCATTGGCTTCTTCACACTGGCTTTTAAAAAAATTGCAAGTGTCAGTTTCATAGCTGACTGGTGCTCAGAGTGGGAACAGCGCTTCCAATTTGGACAAGTTTGGGGTTTTCTGGCATGTTCTGATTTTTTAAAAAGTTGGCCAAAAACCCTGAACTTGTGTGGAGGCAAACATTGACTACTTGTGCAAGCAAAACCAGGCCAGGTGTCTCACTGAATCAGTGTCTAACATAGTGACCAGAAAGTAAGTCAATAAATTAGCCTTCATATTTAAAGCTTCTTCACAAACATTCACCTTTGTTGCTGTTTTGATTAATAGTAAGATAAATTTTTAATGCCTTTATCCTTCCGAAATTGTCTCACTATCCCCCTATGTATGACAAAAATTGTAACGTGACCCCCCACGCGACAATGTTGGGTACTCCTGCTTCAAGCCTAGCAGCAAAAGTAATTCGTATTGGCATTATTTTCCTTGCTAGCTAGCTAGCTAATATAGTTCCACTGCTCTCCATTGATATTTGTATGCTTAGCTACTTTATTTATAGGGAGAAATATGTTTTAAATTGGACTGTGTTTCGATGGCATTAGATTGGATATGCAATTTATATACAGATTAATAGCCCCCATGTCCGTGGCTGAGTCAATAATTTTGTCAAATGTCTGTGGTGCAACATGCTGGTGCCTATCCATGGTCAGGATGGTGTGGGCTTGGAGGGAAACTTGCAAGTGGTGGTGTTCCCATGTATTTGCTGCCCTTGTTCTTCTAGGTGGCAGAGGTCACAAGTTTGGAAGGTGCTGTCGAAGGAGCCTTGGTGAGTTATTGCAGAGCATCTTGTAGATGGTAGACACTGCTGCCACTGTGTGTTGGTGGTGAAGGAAGTGAATGTTGAAGATGGTGGATAGGGTGCCAATCACGGGAGCTGCTTTGTCCTGGATGGTGTTGAGCTTCTTGAGTATTGTTGGAGCTGCACCTATCCAGGCAAGTGAAGAGTATTCCATCACACTCCTGACTTGTGCCTTGTAGATGGTGGGCAGGCATTGGGGAGTCAGGAGGTGAGTTACTCACTGCCGGATTCCTAGCCTCTGATCTGCTTTTGTAGCCATAGTATTTATGTGGATGGTCCAGTTCAGTTTCTGGTCAATGATAACCCCTAGGATGTTGATAATGAGGGCTTCAGCGATGGTAATGCCATTGAACATTAAGGGGAGATGGTTAGATTATCTTTTGTTTGAGATGGTCATTGCCTGGCACTTGTGTGGTGCGAACGTTACTTGCCACTTATCAGCCCAAGCCTGGATGTTGTCCAGGTCTAGTTGTATCTGTCCACGGGCTGCTTCATTATTTTAGGAGTCGTGAATGGTGCTGGACATTGTGCAATGATCAGCAAAAATCACCACTTCTGACATGATGGAGGGAAGGTCATTGATGAAGCAGTAGAAGATGGTTGGGCCTAGGACACTACCCTGAGGAATTCCTGCAGTAATGCCCTGGAGCTGAGATGATTGACCTCCAACAACCACAACCATCTTCCTTTGTGCTAGGTATGACTCCACCAGTGGAGAGCTTTCCCCCTGATTCCCATTGACTACAGTTTTTCTAGGGGTCCTTGAAGCCATACTCGGTCAAATGCTACCTTGATGCCAAGGGCAGTCACTCTTACCTCACCATTGTAGTTCAGCTCTTTTGTCCATGTTTGGACAAAGGCTGTAATGAGGTCCGGAGCTGAGTGGCCCTGGCAGAACCCAAACTGAGCGTCAGTGAGCCAGTTATTGCTGAGCAAGTGCCGCTTTATAGCACTGTCAATGACTCCTTCTATCACTTTGCTGATGATCGTGAGTAGACTGAGAGGCCGGTAATTGGTCGAGTTGGATTTCTCCTGCTTTTTGTGGACAGGACATACTTGGTCAATTTCCCACATTGCTGGGTAGATGCCAGTGTTGTAACTAGGGGCTAGGGGTGCAGCTAGCTCTGGAGCACAGGTCTTCAGTACTATTGCCGGAATGTTGTCAGTGCCCACAGCCTTTGCAGTATCCAATGTCTTCAGCTGTTTCTTGATATCATGGGAGTGAATTGGATTGGCTGATGACTGGTATTTGTGTTGCTGGGACCTCAGGAAGAGGCCGAGATGGGTCATCAACTTGGCACTTCTGGCTGAAGATGGATACAAATGCTTCAGTTTTGTCTTTTGCAGTGCTGTGCTGGGCTCCCCCATCATTGAGAATGGTGTTATTTGTGGAGCCTCATCCTTCTGTTAGTTGTTTAATTGTCCACCACCATTCACAACTGGATGTGGCAGGACTGCAGAGCTTAGGTCTGATCCACTGATTGTGGGATTGCTTAGCTCTGCCTATCACATGCTGTTTCAGCTGTTTGGCATGCAAGTAGTCCTGTGTTGTAGTTTCACCAGGTTGACACCTCATTTTTATATATGCCTGGTGCTGCTCCTGGCATGTCCTCTTACACTCTTCATTGAACCAGAGTTGCTCCCCCAGCTTGATGGTAATGGTAGAGTGGGGGATATGCCAGGCCATGAGGTTACAGATTGTGGTTGAATACAATTCTGTCGCTGCTGATGGCCCACAGCGCCTCATGGATGCCCAGTTTTGAGTTGTAAGATCTGTTCAAAATCTATCCCATTTTGCACAGTGGTAGAGCCACATAACACGATGGAGGGTGTCCTCAATGTGAAGATGGGACTTCGTTTTCACAAGGACTGTGCAGTGGTCACGCCTACTAATACTGTCATGGACAGATGCATCTGCAACAGGTAGATTGGCGAGGACGAGGTCGGGTAGGTTTTTCCATCTTGTTGGCTCCCTCACCACCTGCCGCAGACCCATTCTGGCAGCTATCTCCTTTAGCTGAGGGATACAAGGTTTATTTTTGTTCTCCTTTCATATTTGTCATTAGGCCCACACTTGCTGCATTAAATGCAGCTATTCATTATTTTCTAGTGAGGTGAAATGGGAGTTTAAACCACTGTTTCAAGACAATGACAAATTCTGGCGGCTTTTCAACTCTCACAAGATAGATAAAAGTGTAGGGTTGACTGGCATTATCAGAAGAAAAAGACTTAACAATTCCAGACTGATTAGCTTTAATGAGTGGAAGTAGGTCTCTCCTTTAGCTTCAAGTTATTCTTTTCCTGGCATTTTACCATTGGGAAAGGTGTTCCAATAGATAAATTGTTATTTAGGGGCAGAGATGGGTTAGCATTAGTGTGAAATAGATACTGCTAAGTGAAAGTTAAACAATACAAGCATCTCAAGATAAACACAGATGAAAGACCATTCTGTCCATCTAATTCAACCTTTCATAGAACCCTGTGTTCCAGGTTATCGTAGCTTCTAACTATCTCTTGAATGACTCCCGAGTTTGCATATGCTTGCGCTGTGTCCCCCTATGTAGGCGTTAGCTGTGATTCAGCTGGTAGCACTCGCCTGAGTCAGAAGGCTGTGGGAGTTGAAGAGGTTTTAGCTCAAAACCTAGGCTGGCAGTCCCAGTGCAGTACTGAGGGAGTGCTGCACTGTCAGAGGTGCCATCTTTCGCTTGAGATGATAAACTGAAGCCTTGTCTTCTCTTATAGGTGTATGCAAACAACCCTATGTCACTGTTACAAAGAAGAGTTCTCCCTGGTGTACTGACCAGTTAGGTATTAAGGGATAAAAACAGAAAGTGCTGGAAATACACAGCAGGTCTGGCAGCACCTGTGGAGAGAGAAACAGAGTTAACATTTCAGGTATTAAGGAATATGGGGCAAAGGTGGGTATATACAGTTAGGTTACACATCATTCTTGATCTCACTGAATGATGGAACTGGCTCAAGGGCCTAAATGGTTTGCTCCTGTTCCTATGTTCCTAACAATTACCCCTCAGTCAATACCATTAAAGCAGATTATCTGGTCATTATCTGTTTGTGGGATCTTGCTGTGTGAAAATTGGCTGCTGCTGTGTATTCAACATGATAACAGTGATTATAAAAGTACATTTCATTGAGTCATTGAGTCATTTATGGCATGGAAGGAGGTCATTCGGCCCATCGAGTCCATGCTGGCTCTCCGTGGAGCCATCCAGTCAGTCCCATTCCCCTGTTCAATCCCTGTAGCCCTGCAAGTTTATTTCCTTCAAGTCCCTATCCAATTTCTTTTTGAAGTCATTGATGGTCTCTGCTTCCACAGCTCTTGTGGGCAGTGAGTTTCAGGTCATTACCACCCGCTGTGTAAAAAAGTTCTTCATCACGTTCCTCTTGCATCTCTTGCCCAAACCCTTCTATGTGTTCCCTAGTCTTTGTACCATCAGTTAATGGGAACAGTTTTTCCTTGTGTAACTTATTTAAGCCTGTCATAATCTCCCCTCAATCTCTTTTGCTACAGGGAGAACAACCCCAGCTTTTCCAACCTAACCTTGTTAGTAAAATTCCCCATTCCTGGAACCATTCTGGTAAATCTCCTCTGCACCCTCTCAAGGACCCTCAGGTCCTTCCTAAAGTGTGGTGACCAGAACTGTATTCAATACTCCAGTTGGGGCCTAACCAGAGCTTTATAAAGGTTCAACATAGCTTCCCTGCTTTTGTACTCTATGCCTCTATTTATGAAGCCCAAGTTCCCATATGTTTTGCCAACAACTCTCTCAATATGTCCTGTCACCTTGAAAGATTGATTCACATCCACTCCCAGATCACTCTGCTCCTGCACACTCTTTAGAACTGCGCCATTAAGTCTATATTGCCTCACCTCATCCCTTCTCCCAAAACACATCACCTCACACTTGTCTGTATTAAATTCCATCTGCCATTTGTCTGCCCATTCTGCTAGCCTATCTATGTCCTGTTGCAGGTGGCTCATATCATCCTCACTGTAAAAGTACTTAATTGGCTGTAAAGTGTGTTGAGATGTCCTGGGGTTGTGAAAGGTGCTACATAAATACAAGTCTTTCTTTTGATATAAAGATATAAATAAGAGGGCAAAGATAATGCAGCTCTGATGAACGGTCACAGACCTAAAATGTTAACTCTGTTTCTCTCTCCACAGTTGCTGCCAGACCTGCTGAGTATTTCCAGCATTTCTTGTTTTTATTTCAGATTCCCAGCATCTGCAGTATTTTGCTTTTATGCTCCACAAAGACATAGTTTTGGCTTGATTTGTAACAATGGCATCCATTGGGATGTTTCAGCTGTCAATTTGACTGTCAGGGTCACTGATGTATATTTTGTCACTCGATGTTTGGAGATGATTTATGTAGAATCAGGAGCTAGAAATAGTTTTTTTCTCTTGAAAGAATAGAGTAGTTGACAGTGAAAAGGCATTGCCGAGTTCATTACTTGGGGTGAATTTTCCCCTTTTGTGAATGCCTGTCTTTCTCGGTAATTAATGGGTTGCTGACAAAATCACATTCTCAGAAGTAGCGCTCAAAAAAGTTGCATCCTCCTGCAATTTTGTTATCAGTCATTAAAATGACAGAAAGAGAGAAATAAACAAGACCTGTCACGATTTCTGTTAAAATTTGTGAGTTTCTTATTGACAGTAGGTTAAATGGCAAGAATTAGTGAGTGAGCAGCAAGTATAGGAGGAGAGGAGGCTGGGGTGTTTCAGTGGATTTAGACATTGGCCGTTCACCTAGGCCATCTGCATCCAGATCCAACAGAGATTGAAGGGTGAGAATCTTCTCTGTTCATTTGCTGTAAGCCTAGATGGCATGAACGTGGGCAGTCCCAATCCAGTTGCAAGAGGTCATTGACCTACATAAAACTGCTCTAAATTTAACATTAATTAGCCATGTTGCTTAACAACAGCTGACTGGAATGGGAAATAGAAAATGGTGCAGTTGGAGATGCTTTTCTGAGGTTGGGAGTGAAGCAGATCATTTGGGCAGAATTGAGGAGTTCAGCTGACTCTGAATTATACCTGATCTGGGAGTGCTTGACACTGATATTGGTTGCCTGCAATAGGAGTATTCCATTCTCTAGCACCAATGTCCTTTGCCCTAATATAAGAACATAAGAAATAGCAGTATGAGTAGGCCATTCAGCCCTTTGAACCTGCTCCACCATTCATTAAGCTCATGACTGATCTTCCACCTCATGTACACCTTCTCACACTTACCCCATAATCCCTTGATTCCCTTAGTATACAAAAATCTATTGCTCTCTGACTGGAATATGCTCAATGACATGACACAGCTCTCTGGGGTAGAGCATTCCAAAGATTCACAACCCTTTGAGTGAAGAACTTTCTTCTTATCTCAGTCCTAAATGGCTGACCCCTTATTCTGATACTGTGACGCTTAGTTCTAGACGTCCCAGCCAGGAGAAACCCTCTCCCAGCGTCTACCCCGTCAAGCCTCTTAAGAATTTTATATGTTTCAATGGCGGCACAGTGGCGCAGTGGTTAGCACCACAGCTCCAGGGACCCGGCTTCAATTCTGGGTACTGCCTGTGCGGAGTTTGCAAGTTCTCCCTGTGACTGGGTGGTTTTCGCTGGGTGCTCCGGTTTCCTCCCACAGCCAAAGACTTGCAGGTGATAGGTAAATTGGCCATTGTAAATTGCCCCTAGTGTAGGTAGGTGGTAGGAGAATTGAGGGAAGGTGGGGATGTGGTAGGAATATGGGATTAATGTAGGATTACCATAAATGGGTGGTTGATGGTCGGCACAGATTCGGTGGGCCGAAGGGCCTGTTTCAGTGCTGTATCTCTAAATAATAAAATAAATAAATAAATCACCTCTTATTCTGCTAAACTCCAGGGAATATAGGCCTAGTTTTGATTTACCAAAATAAATTCTAGGAACATAAGAAGTGCTATGTCTCCAATGACTGAGTAGCTATAGAGGCTGAGTGGCTTAAAGCTACAATACTGAGCTGCACAGACCAGTATGGGCCCAGTTTTGATTCCAGGTCTGTACTGAGTCAGCGAATTTTGGCCAGAATTGAGGACAAACTTCCACTAACCATCCCTAGACTGTGGAGGGTGAAATTTCCACTCCTAATTACTGTCTAAAGAGCCCTGTTGGAAGGTTCCCATGGGCTTGTGGACATTGGGCAAAGACAGTATCAAACTCAGCTGTGCTGCTCCCTGGAGATATTCATTGTTTCGGCTCACTGCTGAACAGTGGCTACTTGAGTGAGGTAACAGAGCAACTAACACCTTTGAAACCATATCCTAGCAAGAATCAATGTTTTGGGATGGGAAAGGAGAGGAAGAGAAGAGAAAGAAGCGGAATGAACAAAGCTGCTGAGAAATAAAACACATGAATCTTAGACTGTCTCTTCGTTCAAGTATTCCCAAACTTCCCTTTGCTGGTGGGGCAGGACAGGATGGGAAGGGATGAGGCCGAAGGGATGGGACTGCTAATTGTATATTAATTGTGTTTAATTGCATCCAGGTGGTGGGCATAAACCCAGGATTCACTTGTGCTCATATAAATAAGAACAGACTGAAACTGTGGTTGTTGGGTTAGGAGGTGTTTGTAATGTGTATCTCTGTAAATAAAAGCTTATAGAAGTGTATAAAGATTGGCTCCAGTGCTATCCTTCAACGCCTGGCTTTCTGGAGTATAACAGGGACAGAATGGGAAGGAATGGGACAGAAGGGAAGGGATGGGACAGAATGGGAAGGATTCAGACAGAAGGGATGGGATACAACAGAAGAGGATGGACAGAATAGGTTGGGATGGGCTAGAAATGAAAAGATGGAGCAGAATGTAATTGATAATGGGAAAATCCTATTGGGAATCATGTACGTTCCAGCCTCTCCATTTCCTCCACCATCAGCAGTTGAGTGTTTGGTCCTATGCTCTGAAATTTCCTCCCTAAATCCTTCCACCTCTCCATTCTCCTCTCCTCCTTTAATGAGATAAACCAAAAAGAACCCGGGGAGAACTTTGGAATTTTGAAATGCAACCTATCACGTATCTCAAGGTGTCCCAAAATACTTCACATACAATGAATTTTGAAGTGTTTTATCTCGGCAAACATGCAGCTACTTGCAGCACAACAAGACCCCACAAATAGTAAGGAGATAAATGACTCATTCATATGTCTTTGCTGGTGTTTGCTTGAGGGAGAAATGTTGGCCAGGTCACTGGAAGAACTCCCCTTGCAATTCCATAAGGTCCTTAACAGTTCATCGAAATACCAGACAAAATATCAGAAGCATGGGTGAATGGTCAGCTGTTGCCAAATTCTGTATTTTAAAAGCTATAGATTGTTTGAGGAAGGGAACAGTAAAACAGTTAAGGTGTTCTACAGTCATAAGGTGCTTGGAAAGTATGAGTCAGTGCAGGGGTTCGGGTTTAATGAGTCTGGACGTAAAGAGCCTCCAGGATGGTGAGGAGAACAAGGCAGGTGTTGGACAGATTGAGGTTTGGCTGAATACAAGAAATTGTAACAACCTCATTAGGGATTGCATACAAGCATTCTGATGACCAGGGCAGAACCAGCCTATGTCTGAATGGTTGCTAATGACCTCAGACTCCACAAAGACTGCACAACAATCAAGTGCGATACCATTAGCAAAGTTTGAGGATAGGTCTCTACAGCTGATCATTGCAGTGCTTCCACTGTTTTATGCCAAAGTGTGAATGGCATTTAAGTCTGTGAAAACCCATGAAGGATTGATGAAGGCAGCAAACCTTCTGCTCCATGTCAGTGTTCCCAGTGTTTCATTGTCAATGTCACAATCTAAAAGATTCACCTAATCCAGCTCAGAAACCTATGTTGGTTAGAGCAATGGTTCTCAAACTATTTTGGTTGAAGGATTCTTTTACCAATGGATTAGTAATTCTGGCTCCCCCCATCTAAAATATAATACTATATTCTTCTTCTTCTTTGGCCTCCTTGTCTCGGGAGACAATGGGTAAGCGCCTGGAGGTGGTCAGTGGTTTGTGGAGCAGCGCCTGGAGTGGCTATAAAGGCCAATATTAGAGTGACAGACTCTTCCACAGGTGCTGCAGATAAAATTGGTTGTCAGGGCTGATTCGCAGTTGGCTCTCCCCTTGCACTTCTGTCTTTTTTCCTGCCAACTGCTAAGTCTCTTCGACCCGCCACACTTTAGCCCCGCCTTTATGGCTGCCCGCCAGCTCTGGCGATCGCTGGCAACTGACTCCCACGACTTGTGATCAATGTCACAGGACTTCATGTCGTGTTTGCAGACATCTTTAAAGCAGAGACATGGACGGCCGGTGGGTCTGATACCAGTGGCGAGCTCGCTGTACTATATAGTACTTATCATACGAAAGTGCTGCACATAAACTACAGGCCAGACAGTTTAACCTCGGTGGTGGGAAATCTTTTAGAAACAATAATTCGGGACAAAATTAATAGTCACTTGGGTAAATGTGGATTAGTTAAGGAAAACCAGCATGGATTTCTTAAGGGCAAATCATGTTTCACTAACTTGCATGAGTTTTTTGATGAGATAACAGAGAGGGTTGATGTTCAAACAATCACTGAGGTGGCGAGCACAACCACTGTTTTTAAAAAGGAATAAACCCTGTTGCGGTCAAATTAGAGGAAGGGCGAAAGGGGAGCCTGAGACCCCCTCCTCACCTGGCCATAACAGGGTGCCGAAAAGATTCATGAGAATGGTTCCCGGGATGAGGAACTTCAGTTATGTGGATAGGTTGGAAAAGCTGGGTCTGTTCTCCTTGGAGAAGAGCGGATTAAGAGGAGTAAAAGCAAAATACTGCAGATTAAGAGGAGATTTGATAGAGGTATTCAAAATCATGAAGGGTCTGGACAGAGTAGATAGTGAGAAACTGTTCCCATTGGCGGAAGGATCCAGAACCAGAGAACACTGATTTAAGGTGATTGGCAAAAGAAGTGATCACTGAGCGCGTTAATGTGAAAACCAACTTCAAGAATTACATGACAATGTTTCACATTAAGACTTTTATTATAACAACTAAACGAAAAGAAATCCCCAATTAACTAAATAGTCTTTGTAAGTAACTGATGCTCCAAATTACAAAGAAAGATATTTTCTTTACTTATTAAAATATTTGAAAACCTCACACCACACTTACGTTACACAGTCCTTTTTGATGGCGAAATCCTTTGTGGTTAAAGGTCCCAAAATCCACTCAGTTGCAATGGGTTGGATCCCCCAAACCTTTTCAAAAATCAATGTCCTCTTTCCTCACTTCTCCAAGCGCTTCTGACCTGGACATCCGTGAATAAAGCATTTCCTGGTGATTCTGCTGGCCTTCTACTTCTCTGCAAGTTCAACTTTCGAAACAGATTCAAGTCTTCACAGCTTTTCGTTGTATCTGACTTCCAAGAGCAGGGATTTCCTCTCTCTCACTCTCTCTCGAGCTGCCACGACTGGTTGACTTCCTTTCTTACAGCCTGCTGAGAGGCTGCAACCACTGAGTTCTCTTCCTGTCTTGAGGCCGTAGCTGCTGGTTTCTTCTTTTATAGCCTGTCTGCCTTCAGAAAGTCTGTTAAATTTATCTGGACTCAAAAATTCAATAATTTATTGTCCTGTTCCAATATGCAGAGTCCAGAAGTCTGGTTTCACAGAGCCACTTGTTCCCAGGTGTTAACATCAACCTGGTACATTTGCATCTTCCGAATTACTGACTCCTTGTTTTACGACCTGGAAGTCTGGGGGGTGGGGTGGGGGGGGGGGTGGGGGGTGGTAAAATCCACTGTTCTTCAGGTGTTAGCTCTGCAGTCTCTGCTTTTCAAAAGGAAGTCTTTGATCTGTGTTCTCTGTTGTCCTGGTAACCAAGACGTCTGTCTTGTCCTTTCGCAGAGTGGAAGTGAGGTCACCTGACCTTCTGGACTCCATATTGAACTTTAAAAATCATAATTTTTACAACATAATCATGCTACAAGGTCCAGCATTCATAACAATGTTGACATGATGAAAAACTTTTTACGCAGCGAATAGACAGTGGAATAGACTGCCTGAGACTGTGGTGGAAGGAGATTCAATCACGGCTTTTAAAAGAGAACTGGATCTGAAGGGAAAAAAATTGCAGGGCTACGGGGAGAAGGATGGGGAGTGGGAATAGGTGAGTTCCTCTTATAAAGAGGTGGCACAGCCACAACCGGCTGAATGACCTACTTCTGTGCTGTAACCATTCTATGATTCTATGATAAAGATTGTTTTAATGATGCTTTTAAGAAAACAGATACCTGCTTACAGATATTTAATTCCAGATTACTTACAGATATAGCGATCTTCAAGCCACTGTCAGCGCTCTTCCGTGCACGCTCCCCTTTGCGCTGCACATGTGGCGGCCACACTCTACTCCTGCCTCCTGGCTGACACAAGCCTGACCAGGCCTCCCACGTCGCCCATGCATAAGGCCAGCTAAAGGCCTGCTACCCGACCTGAACCCGACGGGACCCGACGACATGTATCGGGTCGGGTTGCACTTCCGTGTCCGGCCTTCGGGCTCGGGTCGGGTTGGGCTGGATCGGACACGCTCTATCACCACCTCCGGTAAGTGACTGTAATGTTAATTCAACTTCTGGACTTTAAAGGTGGTTTTGTTAGTTATTTTAAGCTTGTGCAGGTAAGGAACAAAGTGAAAAACGGAAGGTAAGTTAACTGATGGTTGGGTCGGGTCAGTTCGGAGGCAGCAAAAAATGGAAGGACTCGGGCTGGGTCGGGCTCGGGTCGGGTCTCATTTGAAGACCCAAGCAGGCCTTTAAGGCCAGCCCTGCTTGATAAAGCATTCGCAGACCCCCTGGAATGTGGATTGCAATTTGAGAGCTACTGGATTACTGCACCACCAGTATGGAACTGAGTAAAACAGAACAGAACAACCTGAAAGGTGAACCGTGTTTCTCTCTCCACAGACGCTGACAGACCTGCTGAGTATTTCCAGCATTTTCTGTTTTTTAGAACAGGAAGATGCCAAGTTTGATCCCTGGGCTATGCCTCTGCTCCTTTGAGTGAGGAAGAGAAAAACATCAGCCAGGAATCCGCACCCTGCTCACTCTAGGACCATACATAGGAACAAGAGTAGACCATTCAGCCCTTGAGCATATTCTGCCATCTACTACCCCTTGGAACATTTACCAGGCAGGCTTTTTAAAAAATGCTCTCATGCTTCAAATGTCGGAGCACGTTATACATCCTCCCCTCCTGATGCTTGGTTCCTCCAGCACTCCTGTTGCTGTTGTCAGTTTAAGCCACGAGGTGGCAGAGTGGTTCTGAGCTCTGAAGTAGTGCTGCAGTGCAGGGCATAATATTCTAATGCTGTATTTAATGTTCCAGGTGCTTCAAGTGCTAAGACGATTGTGAACTAGTTAGCTCAAGTTTTCTGTGCTAAGATTAAGTATGCTGAGACCATCATTGGTTTAGATTTCATAGAAATCCATCAGCCCTTTTAAACGCAGGTGCAGGATTATTAGGAATAATCTTTGAGTGCTTCAGCATGTTCATCTCCTAGCCTTTTCCAATAGAGAGTGACCTGGTTTGGGTGGGCTTTGGGAGTGGGGGAGGGGGGGAGCGGGGGTGGGGTGGGTGGTGGAGCGGGAAAGAGAGTTCCGGATTTCCACTACACTTTGTGTGAAAAGTGCTTTATGATTCCACGGTCAGCAGCAGGAACCCTGTCTGTTTTTGTTTATTAAACCTTTCCCCAGTGGAGAAGGTGTGGAGAACAATTTTAGCTCCATGACTGCTGTCTCAACTGAGGTCGGTAAATGCAGCACAGATCAGTGGATAAAGTTAAAGACAATCCCTGGTTTGTACAGGTTACATAGAATACCACTCAGCTCCATAACTCATTACCACCTTGGTCCAGACATGGACAAAAGAGCTGAATTCCAGAGGTGAGGTGAGAATGATGGCTTGTGACACCAAGGCAGCATTTGACTGAGTGTGGCGTCAAAGAGCCCGAGCAAAACTGGAGTCAATGGGAATCAGTGGGAAAACTCTCCACTGGTGGGAGTCATACCTAGCACAAAGGAAGATGGTTGTGGTGTTGGAGGCCAATTATCTCAGTCCCAAGACATCGTTGCAGGAGTTCCTCAGGGCAGTGTCCGAGACCCAACCATCGTCAGCTGTCTCATCAATAATTTTCCCACCAACCTAAGGTGAGAAGTGGGATGTGGGGATGTTCACTGATGATTGCACGGTGTTCAGTACCATTCACAACTCCTCATATACTGAAGCAGCTCGTGTCCAAATGCAGCAAGACCTGGAGAACATTCAGGCTTGGGCTAATAAGTGGCAAGTAATATTCGCACCACACAAGTGCCAGGCTATGACCATCTCCAATAAGAGAGAATCTAACCATCTCCCCTTGATATTCAATGGCACTACAATCACTGAATCCCCCATTATCAACATCCTGGGGTTTCCATGGACCAGAAACTTAAATGGACCAGCCATATAAATACCGTGGCTACAAGGGCAGGGCAGTGGTTGGGAATTCTGTGGTGAGTAACTCATCTCCTGACACCCCAAAGCCTGTCCACCATCTACAAAGCAGAGTCAGGATATGTGTTTCGGTTCACTAATGTCCTTTAGGGAAGGAAATCTGCCATCCTTACCTGGTCTGGCCTACATGTGACTCCAGACCCACAGCAATGTGGTTGACTCTCAACTGCCCTCTGAAATGGCCGAGCAAGACACTCAATTGTCAAGGACAGTTAGGGATGGGCAACAAATGCTGGCCTTGCCAACGACGCCCACATCCCATGAAAGAATTAAGAAAAGGAGCGTGATAGAATACTTTCTGCTTGCCTGGATGAATGCAGCTCCAACAGCACTCAAGAAGCTCAACACCATATGACTGCAGCGGTTCAAGAAGGTGGCTCACACCACTTTCTCAAGGGCAATTAGGGGTAGGCAATAAATGCTGGCCTAGCCAGTGACACATTCCAAAAACAAATGAAAAACAGAATTTACAGCACAGAAACAGGCCACTCTACCAGACTGGTCCATGCTGATGTTTATCTTCCACCTAGGCTTCTGCCTACTCTTGTTAGTCTAAGTTTCTCCTGAATTCCTGATTGGATTTATTCATGACAATCTTATATTTAGTTCTGGTCTCCCCCACAAGTGGAAACACCTTCTTAATGTCTATCCTATCAAAACCCTTTCATAATTTTAAAGACGTCTATCTGGTCATCCCTGAACCTTTACTTTTCTAGAGAAAAGAGCCCCAGCCTGTTCAATCTTTCCTGATCGTTATAACCTCTCAGCTCTTTTCTCATCCTTGTAAATCTCTTTTGCACCTTCTCCAGTGCTTCAATATCCCTTTTAAGTTGGCAATTATTTTGAGACATTTATCAATTGCGTTATTGGGGCTTATTTCTGATGTTTTAGTAAATGTTACTCAATGGAATCAGCATGAACTGTCATAAATGGCTCAGTCCAAAACACGTGCACATGATGGTGTTCGTTCCTCACACCCCAGCTTAAAGTAGGTGTGTTAGCGTGAATGCAATTAGCCTGCTATACAGGTTGGTCTGTGCATCATCTTTCAGGGGAAGACTGAGAGCAGTGAACAGAACATAGGAACATAGGAAGGAACATAAGAACAGAAGTACGCCATTCAGCCCCTTGAGTCTTTCTGCCATGCAGTTAGATTGTTGCTTGATCAGCATCTTAAATCCATTTACCTGCCATGGTTCCATAACCCTTAATACCTTTGCCTAAGGGCGGCACAGTGACGCAGTGGCTAGCTCCGCAGCCTCACAGCCCCAGTGACCCGGGTTCGGTTCTGGGTACTGCCTGTGAGGAGTTTGCAAGTTCTCCCTGTGACCGCATGGGTCTCCGCCGGGTGCTCTGGTTTCCTCCCACAGCCAAAGACTTGCAGGTTGCTAGGTAAATTGGCCATTGTAAATTGCCCCTAGTGTAGGTAGGTGGTAGGAGAATTGAGGGAAGGTGGGGATGTGGTAGGGAATGTGGGGTTAATGTAGGATTAGTATAAATGGGTGGTTGTTCATCGGCACAGACTCGGTGGGCCGAAGGGCCTGTTTCAGTGCTGTATCTTTCTATGACTATAATCAAAATAAGGTGAGACTCGCACCAGTGTGAGTGCACTCCACCATCTGTTTGATCATGTTCCTCCTGAACTGACCACTCGGCTCATTCCCAACAGTCGGGGAGGGTGGGGCAATGTCCTCTCACACCCCCATTACACTTACTGGCTGATGACCAAACATCACACACCCAGCGACCACCAATTCTAACTACATCAAACTGTTAAGACTCAGAGAAAAACTCAGACATGGAAGGATGTAAATGCAAATATAATAACAACAACTTGCATTTCTATGGCATCTTTAATGTAATAACGCATCCCAAGGCCCTTCATAGGGGCCTAATCAGAAAAAATCTGTAACCAAGCCACTTAAGGAGATATTAGGACAGGTGACCAAAAGCTTGATCAAAGAGGTAGGTTTTAGACTCAAATCTTGGCAATTCTTCGTGGTGAAGATTTTGAAAAGATTGTACTCATTGGTTGCAGGTCTGCTGTTGGCTAGTCAGGCCTATCCGTGACCGGCAGATTCTCCTACAATGGTCGATGTGTCACACAGAGAGGGACTTCTTCAGAGAGTCTTTGAAAAGTTTGCATGGGGCTCCTCAATCCCTTTTACCCATGGTCAGCCCTCCATGCAACATGATCTTGAGCAGGCGACTGTCGTCCATCTGGGTAACGTGACCCACCCAACGCAGTTAGCTTTACAGGAAGATACCCTCGATGCTGGTGATGTTGGCTGTTTCCAGGACTTCAATGTTTGTGATGCGGTCCTGCCAGCGAATCTTGAGGATGCTGCAGAGGCAGCGCTGATGGAAATGCTCGAGAAGGTGTACATGACGGCGATATAGGACCCATGACTCGACGCTATACAGAAGGGTGGTGAGGACTATGGCTTTGTGCACTTTGAGTTTCACCATGAAGCTGACAGCGAAGAGGCGTTGTTCACCTTGAGGCCTACCTGACCAATAGAGGGTGTAGCCAGTGTTGTGTTCTGTGGTAGGTTTTAAGGAATGGTTTAAAGGATGAAAGAGAGGTAGAGAGGTTTAGGGAGGCAATTCCAGAGTTTAGGATCTCGACAGCTGAAAGTACAGGATGGAGCAATGTAAATCAGGGACATGCGAGAACCAGAATTTGAGGAGCGCAGAGATCTCAGAGGATTGTCAGGCTGCAGGAGGTTACAGAGATAGGCTGGGGAGAGGCCATAGAGGGCATTGAAACTTATGGATTGATGCAGTATGACAATGAGCTAGAGAAAGCTTATTGAATTACCGGTCTCCATTGAAATTTGCAAGGAGAAAAGAAGGCGATAAATAGTTTTATTTTCCCTTAAACTTTCAGACCACAGGCAGAATGACACCAAGGCTGAACTATCACCAATTCTGTGGAATTACTGCTAGATTGGAATATGCAGGCCTCCCTTCCTGTAACTAATAGAGGCTTGCTCCTTCCCTTCCTCTCTCCTTTCTTCTCACCTCTTGCCCTTTGCAATTTCCTTTCCTCTCTTCGTCCCTCCCCTTTTTGCATCCACCCTCCCCTTCTATCTTTCCACAAATCCCTTTTACTTTCCCTCTGTCCATTCATCTCCCTCCAACCAGTTCCCTCCTCTTATCCATTCATCCTCCCTTAGCTTCTATTTTCCCTCCCTTACTCCCTCCATTCATTCACCCTTCTTCTCTCCTCTTCATTTCTCTAGCACCACCCCCCCACCCCCCCCCCCCCCCACCCCACCCCCTTTCTCACAGGATCAAGCATTGAAAAGGTTACGGAGTAAACAAAGCAAATTTTCAGCAGGCAAATCTAATTCAGGGTGTCTGCCCTATAGCAAACAATTTCCGATTACTGTATTCAATGGTTAAATCATCAAATTATTTCTTCAGCTAATGAGGAAAAGCATTAATTACAAGAAAAGCTTTAATTAAGTTTATTAAATCTTTTCTGTGTGTGCAGGGGCGGTGAAGGAATTGAGCTTGACGTTTCCTCTCTGTATGTCTCATATAATTTAAAAGGGTGCCGACCTTCAGACAAATGTTTGGCAAACTCTGCATTTGTTAGCAAATGTACTATACTCATACCAAGTCCCTGTGCTCACAGACCTGCATTGGTTCTCAGTCCAGCAACACCGCAGATTTAAAATTCCTCCATGGCCTCGTCCCTCCCTATCTCTGTAATCTCCTCCAGCCTTACAACCCTCCGAGATCTCTGCACTCCTCCAATTCTGATCCCTTGCACATTCCTGATTTCCATTGCTTCACTATTGGCTTTTGCTCCTTCAACTGCCAGGACCCTAAGTTCTGTAATTTGGTCCCTAAACCTCTCTGTCTCTCTACCTCTCTCTCCACCTTTAACACAGTCCATATGACCTACCTCATTGGCACAGCTTTCTGTCAACTGTTCTAAGATCTCCCTATGTGGATTGATGTCAAATTTTGTTTGATAATGCCGCTGTGACGTGCTTTGGGAGGTTTCACTACATTAAAGGTACTATATAAATGCAAGTTGTTGTTGTCATTGATGATGATGTTTACATCCATTCTCATGATGTGTGCTTCCTCAGCACAGTAAATGTATAATACAATTGCATTGCTCGAAAATCTTCATGTGCCCGTAAGCTCCTCCTCCTCATACCCAATTCCTGCTTAGTCTCACCCCATTTTATTTGATCCCTCCCAAAGTATCAACCATGACTCAATAGAATCCTGAAGACATAAAAGTCACAAAATAGAATGCAAGATGTTTCGAGTCCGTCACTTACTGAAGGAAGCAGAGCAGGAATGAAGGAATAAATTCTTCTGTGGTGAAGAAATTCCCAGATGCTTCCTTGTTTTCCTTGCTGATTTGACTCATTTCCATCTAGGGGTTGCCAACCCTCCAGGATTCTCCTGGAGTCTCCAGGAATTGAAGCTTAGTCTCCAGGGCATTTCTGCAAACAAACCCAGGAGAAAACTCAAGAGGGCATCGAGACAGATTGTGCTTCTTACATTTTTTGGACACACGTTAGTCATGAATCATCCAATCGGGTACTGAAAAGTCTTGTCGCTTTCCAATTGGCCATGGGAGGGCGGGGCTCCATGGGGATGGACACGCCGAGGGACCAATGGTGGAAGTATGGGTGGGGCTTGTGATGAAATTCAAGGGATGCAGTCAAACAGAGTTGGTACCTCTCTTTAAATCCCCTAATTCATACCCACATCCTCTCCAACCACATATCATCCTCTTTTACATTTTCATTTACATACTGGCCATTGGAGACTGACCGCAAATCGAGCCATACCTGCTGTTCCGTGGCTGCACTCTCCTGTTGATCCGTGGGAAGCAATTTTCCAACGATGCAGACCCGATCGTCTATGCAGGTGAACTGACCTCCTCCAGAAGAGTGAAGGCAAAGAGCAACATAAGCAGCTCACAAGGGTTTAGAGGACAAAAGCTTAATATATTTTGTATGCTATTTTCCTGTCCAACATTTTAAAGCATCTATCAATATGTTAACGCCTCGATTAAATATAGGAACTGAAGAACATAGGAGGCCTCCTTCTGTGCCATAAGTTTCTATAGCAACATGTGGAGGCCATTCAGCCCCTCAAGCCTGTTCCACCATTTAATGAGATCATGGCTGATCTACGACCTAACTCCATATCCCTTAATACCTTTGGTCAATCTCAGATTCAAAGTTATCAAGATCATGCATGAACTGCCGATTGCGAAGGAGAGTTCCAAACTTTTATCACCCTTTGTGTGAAAAAGTGTTTCCTAATTTCACTCCTGAAAGATCTGGCTCTAATTTTTAGACTCTAGCCCCCAGCCCTAGATTCCCCGACCAGTGGAAATAATCGCTTTATCTATCCTATCTGTTGCCCTTAACATCTGGAAAATTTCAATTAACACACTCCTTAACCTTTTAATTTAATCTAATCAAGGTCTAAAAATTGATAAAGGGATTTAATACCACAGATACGGAGAAAAGATTTCCTTTGTTGGGGGAATCCAGATCAAGGGGCCACAATCTTAAAATTAGAGGGAGGCCATTCAGGAGTGGAATTAGGAAACGCTTTTTCACACAACGTAGAAATTTGAAACTCTTTCCCCAAAAGACTGGAGGCTGGGGGTTAACTGGAGTGTTCAAGACTGAAATGGATAGATTTTTGTTGGGTAAGGGTATCGATGGAGCAAAGGATTAAATTAGAAGTGGATGCAAAGAGTCCCACAGCACTATTTGAAGAACTGCTGGGGAGTTCTTCCCAGTATCTGCCTAATATTTATTCCTCAAACATGCTCACTAAAACAGATTATCTAGTCATTACCACATTGTTTGAAGGAATTTACAATGCGTCTCATCAAGGAAGAGGGCAAGGAAGAGGGGAACATTTGTCAGAATTTCTTGTTCCTGATTCCTATCAATTGACTCACTATAACAACTTGCATTTATATAGCTCCTGTGTAGCAAAACCTCCCAAGGCGCTTCACAGCAACACTATGAAATGAAATTTGACACCATGCTGTATAAAGAGATATTAAAACAGGTAACCAAAAGCTTGGCTAGAGGTAGATTTAAAGAAGCATCTTAAAAGAGGAGAGAGAGGAAGAGAAACGGAGAAGTTTAGGGAGGGAGTTCCAGAGTTTAGGGCCTAGACAGCTGAAGGCATGACCGCCAATGCTGGAGTGATTAAAATAAGGGATGTACAAGAGGCCAGAATTGGGAAAGCATAGAGATCGGTGGTTGAACAAGTAAGGACATGAGTAGAATCAACTGTGATCCCACCTTGTTTAAATAGTCTGCTGCTCCTTATTGTACACATGAAGACTGGCCAGTTGGATGAGCTACCAGGAGGTGTCAGGCATCTGTGGAACCCATGGTTCAGGGGAGGAGGACAGTGCCTTCAGAAGAAGAGGGGAGAAAATTGGAAAAGAACAACATTGTTCTGATTTCCGGAAAGTCTGAGTTTTAAAAAATTCATTCATGGGATGTGGGCGTCAGTGGCTAGGCCAGCATTTATTGTCCATCCCTAATTGCCCTTGAGAAGGTCGTGGTGAACTGTCTTCTTGAACTGCTGCAGTCCATGTGAGTTCCAGGATTTTCACCCAGCAACAGTGAAGGAACGGCGATATAGTTCCAAGTCAGGATGGTGTGTGACTTGAAGGGGAACTTGCAGATGGTGGTGTTCCCATGCATTTGCTGCCCTTGTCCTTCTAGTTAGTATAGGTCGCCGGTTTGGAAGGTGCTGTCTAAGGAGCCTTGGTGCATTGCTGCAGTGCATCTTGTAGATGGTACACACTGCTGCCACTGTGCGTGGAGGAAGTGAATATTGGTGTATGGGGTGCCAATCAAGCGGGCTGCTTTGTCCTGGATGGTGTTGAGCTTCTTGAGTGTTGTTGGAGTTGCACCCATCCAGGCAAGTGGAGAGTATTCCATCACACTCCTGACTTGTGCCTTGTAGATGGTGGACAGGCTTTCAGGAGTCAGAGAGTTACTCGCTGCAGGATTCCTAGCTTCTGACCTGCTCTTGTAGCCACGATATTTATATGGCTACTCAAGTTCAGTTTCTGGTCAATGGTAACCCCTAGGATGTTGATACTGGGGGATTCAGCAATCGTAATGCCATTGAATGTCAAGGGGAGATGGTTAGATTCTCTCTTGTTGGAGATGGTCATTGCCTGGCACTTGTGTGGCACAAATGTTACTTGTCACTTATCAGCCCAAGCCTGATATTGTCCAGGTCTTGCTGCGTTTCTACACGGACTGCTTTGGTATCTGAGGAGTCACGAATGGTGCTGAACATTGTGCAATCATTAGCGAACATCCCCACTTCTGATCTTTTGATTGAAGGAAGGTCATTGATGAAGCAGCTGAAGATTGGTTGGGCCTATGACACTACCCTGAGGAACTCCTGTAGTGATATCCTGGAGCTCAGATGATTGACTTCCAACAACCACAACCAACTTCCTTTGCGCTAGTTATGACTCCAGACTGCGGAGGGTTTTCCCCGTGATTCCCATAGACCTCTGTTTTGCTCAGGCTCCTTGATGCCATACTCGGTCAAATGCTGCCTTGATGTCAAGGGAAGTCACTCTCACCTCACCTGTTGAGTTCAGCTCTTTTGTCCATGTCTGAACCAAGGCTGTAATGAGGTCAGGAGCTGAGTGGCCCTGGCGGATCCCAAACTGAGCGTCACTGAGCAGGTTATTGCTATGCAAGTGCCGCTTGATAGCACTGCCAATGACACCTTCCGTCACTTGACTGATGATTGAGAGTAGGCTGATGGGGCGGTAATTGACTGGGTTGGACTTATCCTGCTTTTTGTGGACAGGACATACCTGGGCAATTTTCCACATTGCCAGGTAGTTGACAGTGTTGTTGCTGTACTGGAACAGCAAAGCTGAGTGAACATAAACATTCAAACATCATCTACCCTCCCATGAATAGTTCTCTATTCACAGTCACTCAGGATCAGATTACACAAAGAATGCTAAAAGTGTCAGAAACACATCAATCAGTCACGCTAATATATTAGGTTAAGGCTTCTGCTCAGTGAGCATCTCACAGTAGCTGCTGGGATCTGTAGAGCTTGGACAGTATTGTTTTTAATGACCTTTCTGTAAGCTTTGTTGCTCATTGAGGTGAGGGATGTTAGCACTGTGGGGGAGGTGTTGAATGCAGCACTTGTTACTTCAGGCATTCAGTGTCAGCTACGAAGCACTCCCAGTTTGGCAAACAGCATTGATTAGATAAATGTCCCTCTAAATTGTCCCACTGTGACTCAGACCTAATCTGCAGAAAAGCGTCGAGCATGGTGTTTTTCCATTTCCCATACTGGCTATCCTGTGATCCCTGTCAATGGAGATTGTCAATTTAGTGCCAATTAGGAGCAGGTTTGAGTTGTAACATCATGAACTGGGTTGAGATTGGCCAAACCATTTCACAAAGAACTATTCCAGCCAGACAGCTGGAGAAGACTTTTATCCCTTCAGTCAGGGCTGTAGTACAACCCAGATCTCGAAGGGGAAAGGTCAGTACTTAATGCATTCAATCACCCAGTGTCCTGGGAACCATTTTAAAAACAATTAGGTGCTCCCCCTCTCCTTGTGAGTTGGAGGTCAACAACAACAACTTTCATTCATATAGCACGTAAAACGTCCCAAGGCACTATCAAACAAAATTTGACACTGCAGCACATAAGGAGATATTAAAACAGATGACCAAAAGCTTGCTCAAAGAGGCAGCTTTTAAGGAGTGGTTTAAAGGACGAAAGAGAGGTGGAAAGGCAGAGAGGTTTAGGGAGGGAATTTGAGCTTAGGGCCTTGGCAGCTGAAGGCACGGCTGCCAGTGGTGAAGCTATTAAAATTGGGAATTCTCAGGAGTTGGAAAAGCAGAGATATCTGGGAGGGTTGTTGGACTGGAGGAGATTACAGAGATAGGGAGGAGGCGAGGCCATGGAGGGATCTTGAGGCATTCATGATGGGTGAATCCAAAGGCAATATTCTCCCAGGGGCTATCACAGCAAAACCTGATCCTGTTCCTCACCTCATGACTGTACACATGCATATTCTGGAAGTGGTGAGTCAAAAGCAATGGACAATTTCTTGTTTATCATTGGATATTCAGATCAAGCACCAGTGTTACCAACTCTCAATTGGTGTTAATGATTTATTACGAGAGTGAGAGACAGCTTTTCTTCCTCTTGCTCCATTCTATCCTGATGAAGCCTTTAAGGCAGCACTGCAAAATCAGAAAATCATTAATAGTTTCCAAGGTTCTGCTAATGTAGACATATAGTCAGGTTAGATCCCTCATTAGAGATTCCCAGGGTGAAGAAGGGTGGCAATTGATAATGGATAATTCGTGTCACTTTGTTCTGAATTTTAGGCAGCTTGTTTTGGAAAAATTATTAAAGGAAATTAAATACCAGTGTTTCTTGTTTGCTATGTTAGACAATTTCAAATCTTGAGCCTGGATTATGGTGAATTACAGAACGAGCCTCAACATAAAAAGACAGACAGACTTGCATTTATGTAACACTTCTCACAACCTCAGGATGATCCAAAGTGCTTTACAGCTTTTTTTTTATTTCCAAAATATACTTTATTCATAAAAATCTGTAAAAAATCCATTACAAAACAGTTCCAAACTGCACCAAGTCAGACAATACAAAGAGTGCAAAGGAGATCAGTTTCCTTCAATACAGGAGTGAGTTGCCTCACAACCCTTCCATTTCATTTTACATGCCATGTACATTTTACAGCAAATAAATATTTTCCGGATACAGTTCGAGGGTTTTTCCATGGATCCAGCCCCTCCGTTCAGCTTGGTGGGGGGACCTGATACAGTGGTCTTTCCCCATTGAGCCTTTGCTGTGGCTGCCCCAAGCTTTAGTGCGTCCCTCAGCACGTAGTCCTGGACCTTGGAATGTGCCAGTCCGCAACACTCGGTCGTGGACAACTCTTTGCGCTGGAAGACCAGCAAGATTTGGGCAGACCAAAGAATGTCTTTCACCGAAGTGATAGTCCTCCAGCAGCAGTTGATGTTTATCTTGGTGTGCGTCCCTGGGAACAGCCCGTAGAGCACAGACTCCTGTGTTACAGAGCTGCTTGGGATGAACCTCGACAAAAACCACTGCATCTCTTTCCACACCTGCTTTGCAAAGACACATTCCAGAAGGAGATGAGCAACCGTCTCTTCCCCGCCACAGCCACCGCGGGGGCATTGTGCGGAGGGGGCGAGACTTTGGGCGTGCAGGAAGGATCTGATGGGGAGGGCTCTTCTCACCACCAGCCAAGCTACATCTTGGTGCTTGTTTGAAAGTTCTGGTGATGAGGCATTCCGCCAAATGACTTTGGCAGTCTGCACGGGAACCATCTGACAGGATCCACCATCTCCTTTTCCCGTAGGGCCTTAAGGACATTCTGTGCAGACCACTGCCTGGTGGATTGGTGGGCAAAGGTTTTTCGGCAGAAACTTTTCCACAAAGGATAGGTGGTACGGCACAGTCCAACTGCATGGAGCGTTCTGCAGCAATGTGACCAGGCCCATCCTTCGTAACACCGGGGACAGATGGAACCTCAGCACGTAGTGACACTTGGAGTTTGCGTACTGGAGGTCTACACACAGCTTGATGCAGCCAATGAAGTACTTTTGAAGTGTATTCACTGTTGTAATGTAGGAAACGCAGCAGCCAATTTGCACACAGCAAACTTCCACACACATCAATGTGATAATGATGAGAAAATCTGTCTTAGTGATGTTGAATGAGGGATACATATTGGCCAGGACTCTGGAGAGAATACCCTGCTCTTCTTCAAAAGAATGCCAAGGGATCTTTTATGTCCACCTGCGAGAGAAGATGGGGGTCTTGGTTGAAGGTCTAACCCAAAAGACAGCACATCTGACAGTGCAGCACTCCCTCAGTACTGCACTGGATGTCAGCCTAGATTTTTGCACTCAAGTCTCTGAAGTGGGACTTGACTTTACCACCTTTTAACTCAGAGGCAAGAGTACAAACAACTGAGCCACATAATTAAATTGGATTGGAATCTTGAGTTCCTCCTGGCTGATCTGTACCCGAACTCCATCTACTCATCTTAGTTCCTGAACCCTAATACCCTCACCCAACAAACATCTGCCAACCTCTGTTTTGAAATTTTCAATTGAACCCCGGTCCCAACAGCTTTTTGGGAGAGAGAGTTCCAGATTTCCACCACCCTTTGTGTGAAGAAGGTCTTCCTGACATCACCCCTGAACGGGCCTAGCTCTAATTTAAAGGTTACCATCAGGTTTGGTATTAAACCATGCAGATCAAAAAGTGATTGCAACCAGTCACAATTCGAGTGCTGCAGTAGGCCTCAGAATGACAGGAACACGCAGGATCACTCCTGATCCATCTCCTGTTGGAAGAAGGAATTCAAACGCACACAGCGACTGTATCAAATGTGTTGTCGCACAGCCCTAATCATATTGTTATGGTCACGTGGTGAGAGATTTTGATTAGATTAGATTAGATTAGAGATACAGCACTGAAACAGGCCCTTCGGCCCACCGAGTCTGTGCCGACCATCAACCACCCATTTATACTAATCCTACACTAATCCCATATTCCTACCAAACATCCCCACCTGTCCCTATATTTCCCTACCACCTACCTATACTAGTGACAATTTATAATGGCCAATTTACCTACCAACCTGCAAGTCTTTTGGCTTTGCGTGGTTCCCACTGTTCAACTCCCACCTGACCGCTGCAAGTGTGTTTTATTATTAGGGTTTAACCCCTTTGTATTTTATTTGTTAAATGAACATACAGCAACAGGTTTCTTGTAGGTTTAAAACAGAGAATCAAATATTTATTGATGAATACACCTTAACCAGAAACTGTTACAACCACATCCACTGACGCATTCGCTCGCGCATACAGACAGACACAAACACAGATACACACACAGACGCTCAGTTTGGGTTCTGCCAGGGCCACTCAGCTCCTGACCTCATTACAGCTTTGATTTAAACATGGACAAAAGAGCTGCACTCAAGAGGTGAGGTGAGAGTGACTGCCCTTGACATCAAGGCAGCATTTGACCGAGTATGGCATCAAAGAGCCCTAGCAAAACTGAAGTCAATGGGAATCAGGGGGAAAACCCTCTACTGGCTGGAGTCATACCTAGCGCAAAGGAAGATGGTTGTGGTTGTTGGAAGTCAATCATCTGAGCTCCAGGACATCACTGCAGGCATTCCTCAGGGTAGTGTCCTATGCCCAACCATCTTTAGCTGCTTCATCAATGACCTTCCTTCAATCATAAGGCCAGAAGTGGGGATGTTGGCTGATGATTGCACAATGTTCAGCACCATTTGTGACTCCTCAAATACTGAAACAGTCCGTGTAGAAATGCAGCAAGACCTGGACAATATCCAGGCTAGGCTGATAAGTGGCAAGTAACATTCGCGCCACACAAGTGACAGGCAATGACCATCTCCAACAAGAGAGACTCTAACCATCTCCCCTTGACATTCAATGGCATTACCATCGCTGAATCCCCCAGTATCAACATCCTAGGGGCTACCATTGACCAGAAACTGAACTGGAGTAGCCATATAAATACCGTGGCTGCAAGAGCAGGTCAGAGGCTAGGAATCCTGCGGTGAGTAACTCACCTCCTGACTCCCCAACGCCTGTCCACCATCTACAAGGCACAAGTCAGGAGTGTGATGGAATACTCTCCACTTGCCTGGATGGGTGCAACCCCAATAACACTCAAGAATCTCGACACCATCCAGGACAAAGCAGCCCGCTTGATTGGCACCCCATCTACAAACATTCACTCCCTCCACCACCGACGCACAGTGGCAGCAGTGTGTACCATCTATAAGATGCACTGCAGCAATGCACCAAGGCTCCTTAGACAGCACCTTCCAAACCCGCGACCTCTACCAACTAGAAGGACAAGGGCAGCAAATGCATGGGAACACTATCACCTGCAAGTTCCCCTCCAAGCCACACACCATCCTGACCTGGAACTATATCGCTGCTCCTTCACTGTCGCTGGGTCAAAATCCTGGAACTCCCTTCCTAACAGCACTGTGGGTTTACCTGCCCAAATGCACTGCAGTGGTTCAAGAAGGTACCCACCACCACCTTTACAAGGGCAATTAGGGATGGGCAATAAATGCTGGCCTGGCCACCAACGCCCACATCCCATGAATCAATAAAAAAAAGACACACACACACAGACAGGCACACACAGACACACACACAGACATACACAGGCACAGACAAACACACACACACACACAGACACACATAGACACACACAGACACACACACAGATACACACACACACAGACACACAAGACAGACCAACACACACAGACAGACCAACACACACACACACAGACACACACACAGACACACACACACAGACAGACCGACACACACAGACAGTCCGACACACACACACACAGATACACACATGTACACACACTAAAGGCCAGCTTGGGTCTGCAAATGAAACCTGACCCGGGCCTGACAGAACCACATCTGACCCTGAGCCTGAACCGGACTGAATGCTTTCATTTTTACTCGCGCCCGACCCAACCTGACCCAACCATCAGTTAACCTAGCTTCCGTTTTTCCGTTTGTTGTTTATCTGCACAAGCTTAAAAAAACTGTAACAAAACAACCTTTCAAGTCCAAAAAGTATATTAACATTGGAGCCACATAATGGAAGTGGTGATAGAGTGTGTCCGACCCGACCTGAATCCGAATGCTGGATCCGGAAGTGTGACCCGATCTGACCTGAACCCGACACCTGTCGTCGGGTCCCATCAGGTTCGGGTCAGGTTGCCATGCTCTAACACACACACGAAGAGACAGATAGAGAGGAAAGGGGTAAGCAGGGGTTAGGTTTCGGGGTCACAGTAAAGCTGTTGAATTCTCTTGGAAATTAAGTTCTCATTGGTTGCAGGTCTGAGGTGTTTGTAGATTTCTCAATTTCAGTTGAAGAACAGTGGATCACTTCTAATTCACTGCTGTATAAAGTGTAGATGTAGAATTCTGCATCAGCTGAATTTCTCTCAGCCCCTTAGCTGGGAACAAGCTTAGTGAATGCTTTTCTCTGGATGTCTCTCTCTCTCTAAGGCTGCCTTTTAAGGTAAAATTTGTTACATCTCTCCTCTGCTGGAAGAGAAGTATTTCCTTCCCTGCAATGACCGATGATAGTCTAGGATTTGGCTACTTCACACCTTTCTTGTTTTAGAAGAACCCATTCAAATCAAAAGTGTCTCTTGATGGATTCAGGATGAGAATAATCCAGTTATGATGTTTCAACTTCACACCTTCTTTGTTTCAGAAGAACCCATTCAATTTGGGAATATTTGAGGATGAGTGTAGGATGGGTGCAATTGACACCTCTTAGCTTTGTCCTTATCGAACAGTTTGAATATACAGAGGCCAAGCCTTTTAACCTTTGGCAGCCATTGTGGAGCACATTGTTCACTTTTTAAAAGAAAGGTCCATTTTTTAAAAGACAAAGTCAATTTTTATAACTCTTCAGTTTTAGTCCATAAGTTCCCATTGTTGCACTTCTTGAACATGTGACAGTTTGTTGGCAATCACAATCTGTGAGCATCTTGACTGAGAAAAAAACCTTCTAGACTGCATGAGTCAGATACTCACTGCCTTTACCAACTGTGCCAAGCCACCCTGGGGCAGTCAGGACTTCTTTCAATGGCTAATGAGAAACTGAGGTGCAGTCTATATGGAGATCTGCTTTGATGCTTGAGTTGAATTGTAGGTGAAGTGAAAAGGAACACCATTGTTTTAATATTAATTTGATTTATCAATGGACAGCCTGTTGGTACTGCAGGTTTCCTTTGGGACATTTGTACATGAAACATCAAACAATAAGGCTTGAATATAAATGGGATAAAAGCACCAACAGTGCACGAGCAGCCAAGCAAAATGCAGTAACTCACCAAAAGCAAAGAATGGGCTTCAAGATTTTGGATTTATTCATTTCTTCAATTTTCTCCCATCCTTTGCTGAAGGTGCTGATTCCTTACTGAGATCCAGTTCCATTGACACCCACGCCACTCTAATATCTCACTCGAGTGGCCCTTTTTTAATGTCATCGCAGCTATTCATCTCTTGGAGGCATCATAATTGAACCCGATCCTATTGTCTGCACATCTGCACTTTCTGGAAGAAGCCCCTGGACAGTAGTTGGGCACGGGGAATCCTTTTTGATGTTTCTCTTGACTGGCTTGGGGCAGCTGAAACTCACCACAGCATCCTTCCAACTGCCTGACTGGATCAGCAAACTCAACACACACACTCAGTGCCAAATCTGGGAGCTTCCTAGTCTTTTATGCCTCAGTACCACACCCAGTCCATGCAGTTACCTAAAGGAGCTCCTGGCAACAACTCAAAGTTAACCTTTCAGCAAATCATTACGTGATCCATTACCTGACTGTTACATAGGTACAAATTTTTATCTTGTTTCCTTGATTGGTGTTTGAAAATGTCACATTCATTTATCTCGCCATTTTGCGGCAATGATTAAGGATAATCAGATCTGATTCAAGAAAGAAGAAAAGAACTTGCATTTATATAGCTCTTTCACAACCTCAGGACGCACCAAAGCACTCTTCAGCCAATCAAATACTTTTTGAAGCGTAGTCACTGTTACAATGTAGGATACTCAGCAGCAAGCTCCTACAAACAGCAGTGAGATAAATGACCAGATCACTTGTTTTGGTGATGTTAGTTGTGGGATAAACATTGACCAGGATTAACAGTTCCCAGGAACCGCAGTGTGTAAACTGAGCACTCCCATTCAATTTGTCACTCCTCAGTATCAAGACATTTCATGTTAGCAGCTGCAGATCAGTTAGGCTGATTTCATCATGAACTCTCTCCTCTCTCCCCTGAAGGCATTGACTCCTTGGTGAGATCTGGTTCCACAGGCTCTGCTTGCCCTCTGGTACCTTGCTCAAGTGACCATTATTGACAATGAGTGTTGGCAGGCTATTCAACTGCAGAGAGCATCACAGCTGAGAATGATCCCCTCCTTATTTGATGTCTGCACAATTTCTATGGTGAGTCATCAGCAGCTAATGAGCAATGGGAGCCCTGGCTGATTTTCTTCTATCTAAATTCAGTTCCATAAGGTCAACTGTGGTGCCCATACACATGCTCACCAAGATACCAGCCCACTCGATACAGATCAGGGATTGAACTCAGGAATTGCCCAATCCACTGGCTCAAACACTTAGCAGGTAAATAGGTTATCGAGGGTTAGGGATTCAGCAGCGTGGTGGTTATGTTAGGGGATTACTAACCCTGGACAGCATCAGTTTAAATCCCACCCTAAATCTGGAAATAAAAATCGGTAAGAGTAACATTAAAGCTATTGGATTGTTGTAAAAGCTCAACTGCTTCACTAATGATCTTTAAGGAAGGAAACCTGCTGTCCTCACCCAGTCTGGCCAATATGTGACTGCAGTTGTTCTTCGCTGGAGACTCAGCACTACCTTACCCCTGCTTGTCAAACCACTCAGTTGTAGCAGGGTACCTAGGGATGTGCAGTAAATTCACACTTCCTGAGAATGAATAAAAAAAATTAAGAGAGTCTTAAGTTGACTTTTCAAAGCACTAAAAAGGCTGCAACTGAGGGTAAAACAAAGCAGAATAATGAGCCAAATTACAATCAAACTGTAAGCAAGTGATAGGAAACCAACTGAGTGGCTGAACTTCATCCTTCTTATTAACCAGTTGATCCTCAGTTGCTTTGACAGTGAATTCAGCTATTGTTTTAACAACATGCACACTAACAACTGACAGTCACTTTTCCTACCCAACTTTTCTAGCCATAAAGATAGAAACAAATCAAAGAAGGTCTGCTCCAGGGTACCTCCCGCATGAACTATTTTAATTGCAGTCAGAAAACACTTGTTACATTCATGGCTGGCCTTAATTTTCATTTCCCAATTTGCATAATATCAAATGCCGGAATAGTGTTGAGTTGCATCAAAAATTCAGCACTCAGGTGAAGGTTGGAATTGATTTGAAAGAGTTAGTGCAGCTCAGCTATCTGAAGGATGTTGGAGGTTTTTCTGCAGCCAAGCACTTGGAATCATAGAATGATACAGCACAAAGGCAGGCCATTTGGCCCATCTGTAAGAGAGTTATCCAATCATTCCCACTTCTTAGCCCTTTCCCTGTAGCCCTGCAAATGTCCTCGCCTTCAAGTATTTGTGGTGCATTTTTGCCTTAAAGCACTGCCCCGAGGGGTTGGGTGTGGCATTGACTGCCACACTTTTCCACAAATAAGGTGTCTATGGAGTTGGTAAGAAAAGCCAGGTCACCAGGAGGCTTGGACAGCTGTAATATCTGGAGATTTAGTTAGAAGACAGCACTGATGGTTTCATGTGTGAAACCCTTTCTTAGCTGCCTTCTGTTTACTGCCAGGTTTCCTTTCGTTTAGGAGAATGATGGAGTTGAGCTGCAGATAGGAATGTAGCAACAGGCCATTCAGCCCCTTGAACCTGTTCTGCCATTCAATGAGATCATGCTGGTTTGTATCCTAACTCCATCCATCTACTTTAGCTCCATATCTCTTAATACCCTTTCCTAAGAAACAAACTTATCAATCTCAGATTTAAAATTACTAATTGAGTCACCATGTAATGCTTTTTGAGAGAGAGGGTTCCACACATCTACATCCTTTGTGTGAAGATGGTTTTCCTAATTTCTCACCTCAATGGCCTGGTTCAGATTTTAAGGTTATGTGCCCTCACCCTGAACTCCCTCACAGCGGAAAATGTTTCTCTCTATCTGATCCACAAAATGCTTTCAAAATCCTGGGGCTTCAAACAAGTCATCCACAGTCTGATTGAATGGTGAAGCAGGCCCGAAGGGCTGAATGGCCTCCTCCTGTTCCAATGATCCTGTTTGATGCAGAGCTCTTATTTGAACCTCTTGTATCATGATTATTTTACAGACACCAGATGTGCTGAAGCCTTTGTTGAACTGACTGTGTTGTACATGATGTTTACACTTCTGACACATCCTGCAAATAAAGATTTATCCATAGTAAACAAAACAGCAGCAGCAAGTGCAAGCTTTCATTCATTTTTATTTTAAATCTTGGTGTGTATTTTATGACGGCCGAAGTCGGGGTGACAATGGCGACAGAGGAAAGAGCTTTTCCATTTGATACTCAGTTGCAGCACAGGTCCCACGCACGCAAGTGCAAAATGGAGTTCCTCCTCCACTCAACGGCCAAATAAGAGCATTCCAAACTCTCCGGGGAGATGAGCAAGTGGAGGTAGAAATCATACAGCCGACTGTTCTTTATTTGAGAGCAGAGAAGGTTAAGGGGTGATTCAATAGAGCTGTTCAAAATTGTGAAGGATTTTGATAGAGTAAATAAGGAGAAACTGTTTTCAGTGGCAGAAGGATCAGTGACCAGAGAATACAAATTGAAGTTAATTGGCCAAAGAACCAAAGCTGAGATACAGACAATTTTATTTTACGCTGCAAGTTTTGATGATCTGGAATGCGCAGCATGAAAGGATGTAGAAAGCAGATTCAATAAAAACTTTAAAAGGATGATTAAAAGGGAACTTTAAAAGGATGATTACTTGAAGGGGAAAAATTTAGAGAGCTATGGAGAGAGAACAGGTGCCACATCAAAGGTTATGGCAGAAAATAAAATCTTATGGTGTAGGGGATAAAATATTGGCGTGCATAGAAGATTGGCTAGCTAACAGGAAACAGAGTGTAGGCATGAATGGGTCATTTTCTGGTTGACAAGATGTAACGTGTGGTGTGCCACAGCGATCTGTGCTGGGGTCTCAACTTTTTACAATTTATATAAATGACTTGGATGAAGGGACCGAAGGTATGGTTGCTAAATTTGCTGATGACACAAAGATAGGTAGGAAAGTAAATTGTGAAGAGGACATAAGGAGGCTATAAAGGGATACAGATAGATTAAGTGAGTGGGCAAAGATCTGACAAGTGGAGTATAATGTGGGAAAGTGGGAAATTATCCATTTTGGCAGTAAGAATTTTAAAAAAGCATATTACCTAAATGGTGCAAGGTTGCAGAGCTCTGAGATGCAGAGGGATCTGGGTGTCTTAGTGCATGAATCGCTGAAGGTTGGTATGCAGGTTCAGCAAGTAATTAGCAAAAGCTAATAGAATGTTATCGTTTATTGCGAGGGGAATTGAATACAAAAGTAGGGAGGTTATGCTTCAGTTATACAGGGCAATAGTGAGACCACATCTGAAGTACCGTGTACAGTACAGGTCTCCTTATTTAAGGAAGGATGTAAATGTGTTGGAGGCAGTACAGAGAAGGTTTACTAGACTGATACCTGGAATCAGCGGGCTTTCTTCTGAGGAAAGATTGGACAGGCTAGACCTGTATCCGCGGGAGTTTAGTAGAGTAAGAGGCGACTTGATTGAACCATATAGGGCTAAATTTTAATGACCCCCCCGACGACAGGAGAAGCCCGCCATGGGTTTTGACGTCAGGAAGGTCCTGTCCCATTTTAATCTCAGCAGCAAGGCCTCGGGGCAGCCCTCCCACCGCTCAGCAAAAAAAAAATCATTAACATAGTTAAATAAATGTTAATTACAGAATAATTATCTACCTCATCACGACGGCCGTCCCACGCCAATATTCCGGCGATTGCCGGAAGTCCCGCGCCTTTGGATCTCCCCGAGGTGTAACACTGGTGGGGAGGGGGGAGGAGTGAAATTTTCTGGGCGGGGGGTGGTAGCGGGGAAAATTCCTTCTATCGGCTGAGGTGATGGTGTGAAGGGGTCGAAGGGCAAAGGTAACAAAGTTCTGGGGGGATGTTGGGGATGGGAACATTTTTTTTTTGTGTGTGGAAAAGACAATAAATGGTCATTGGGTGGGTGGGAGAGGGGCTTTGATCTTTTATTAAAGTTATAACTTTAAATGTTCCCTCCATTTCTGTTTAAATATCCAAATTGCCTGTAAGGGCTGGAAGCCCTTCAAAAATTGCGCCTGCGCCAGGGGGCACCTGTGCCATTGCCGGGGACAGAGAGTCCACCACCCCCCCCTCTACGTCATTGGGGGCGGGCGTTCCGCCCTTCCATGTTAATGAGCCGCCACGCGAAATATCGCGGCGGCTTTGCGGTACGTGTCTTGTGCGTGCGCCGCGCCGTTCCGGAAGCTCAATAAGATCCTGAGGGGTCTTGACAGGGTGGATGTGGAAAGGATGGTTTCCGCTTGTGGGAGAATCTAGAACTAGGGGTCACTATTGAAACAAAAGGGGTTGCCCATTTAAGACGGAGAGGAGGAGAAATTTCTTCTCTCGGATGGTCGTGAGTCTTTGGAACTCTCTCCAAAGGCAGTGGAAGCAGAGACTTAAAATATTTTTAAGGCAGAGGTAGATAGATTATTGATAAGCAAGCAAGGGGGTGAAAGATTATCAGGGGTAGGTGGGAATGTGGAGTCAAGATTACAAACAAATCAGCCATGATCTTGTTGACTGGCAGAGCGGGATCGAGGGGCTGAGTGGCCTACTCCTGCTCCTAATTCGTATGTTCATATGTAACGGGGGAGTGAAACTAATTAGATAGCTCTTTCAAAGAACTAGCACAGGCATAATGGACCAAATGGCCTCCTTCTGTGCTGTATTATTCCATGATTCTATGATTTATTTCAAATAATCTGATCATTGATATTTTTCAGCACTAAATTTCACATTGATGTGATAGTCATTGCTGAAATTAAATACTGGGACAAACGTAGCTCAAAAGCAACTTTGTATTAGCAGGAACATACTTTGTTGATTAAAGTTGCCAAAGACCAGATTTTGAAAATGGGTTGTGGCTAAGAAGTTGAACTTCAGTGACGTTGAGCGGCAGAGGGAGCTGGAATGGCAGTTGCTATCTTAACTGGGCCCCTTAGAAGTCAACGTACCTAAATCCCAAGGTCAAAATGTGGGAAACCTTTATTGGGTGATGGGGATGCAGTTCCCCATTCTATTCCTTCCAAGATCTCTGCAATTCTGGCCTCTTGCGCAAATTCCAATTTCCATCACTCCACCATTGGTGACCGTGCTATCAGTTGACTGGGCCCTATACTCTGGAATTCCCTCCCTAAACCTCTCCACCTCTTTGTCTCTCCCCTTCTTTAAGTTGCTCCTTAAAACCTACCTCTTCAATCAAGCTTTTGGCCCTCTGTCCTCATATTTCCTTATGTGGCTCGTGTCAAATTTTGCTTGATAACATTCCGGTGACAAGCCTTTGAATGTTCTCACTATCTTAAACAATCTGTATAAATGCAATTTGTTGTTGTTCTACTCAACCCCTGACCTCAGCTGAACTGAGTAGGACGGTTATGGCACTTTTAGTTGAAGGATGCGGGAAGGGGAGGCGGGTTGCGGGTGGTTGGGAAGGAGGAAAGTTATGGCTGGACAGTCCCTGGTATCTGGCTGCACAGACGAATGTTGAAGCTCTGCCATTGGGCTGTGATTGCACTATCTTGGCTGTAAAGGTTTTGGACTAAGAGGATGGTAGGAGGATAAAATTGCAAAGAAAAAGGAAATTTACCCAAAAATATCTCGTAAGGAAGATGAAAACCTTGCTACACGCTTGTGTTGCTGTATCATGCCCCAGCAATGGGAGGTGAGGTGCCTTTGCTTCATTGCAATGACTGGGAAGAAGAATGTACCAAGTGGCTTTATCACTGTCTACGTCTCCATTTTTCTCCTTACTTGAAGCAATAAACACCTCACACCATCATAGCAATGGGTAGGAAAAGAAATCATTTTCAATTATATGGCACCTTTCACAATCTGAAGAAGTCCCAAAGCTCTTCACAGCAAATGGAGCTTTTGAAGTGTAGTCACTGTTGTAATGTGGGAAACGCAGCAGCCAATTTGCACAGAGCAAGATCCCACAAACAGCAATGAGATTAATGACCAGATAATCTGTTTTTAGTGACGTCGATTGAGGGCTAAATATTGGCCCAGGCCACAGAGGAGAAAGAACTCTACTTCAAACCAGTACCATGAAATCTTTTATGTCCAGCTGAGAGAGATGTTTACTATCTCATCTGAAAGATGGCACCTCTGACAATGCAGGACTCCCTCAGTACTGCACTGGAATAATGTGGCGCTTTTGCAACATTGCAATGCCTGGGAAAGGGCACAAGAAGTCTTGTGATTTTATTACATTTCTGTTTCATATCTCCTATCTTTCCCTGACTTGAAGGGGTCAGCACTACCTCCTGATTGGAGACATGGTGATTCAGGGCTGCACATTATTCCATAATCAGTAATCAGAGAAAGAGACCCTTTGGAATGACTGAATAGGCCAATAGAAGGAAAAGAGGCCCATGGTTCCACAAGAGCCACTGAATTTTAGCTAACTTTGGAAAGCAATTGAGATCAAAGGTCGGTCTAGGACTTGAAGTTCTGACCTTTTGGTTGACAATGAACAGATTCAGCAATGGTGTCAATTCTTGATTTTTTTTTTTAGATTTGATTTTGATTTAGAGATACAGCACTGAAACAGGCCCTTCGGCCCACCGTGTCTGTGCCAACCATTAACCACCATTTATACTAATCCTACACTAATCCCATATTCCTACCACATCCTCACCTGTCCCTATATTCCCCTACCACCTACCTATACTAGGGGCAATTTATAATGGCCAATTTACCTATCAACCTGCAAGTCTTTTGGCTGTGGGAGGAAACCGGAGCACCCGGAGGAAACCCACGCAGACACAGGGAGAACTTGCAAACTCCACACAGGCAGTACCCAGAATTGAACCCAGGTTGCTGGAGCTGTGAGGCTGCGGTGCTAACCACTGCTTCATTTATTTGTATAGTTTCATATAGGTACAGAAATCCACAGAAAAAAACATTACAAAACCAATATACCATCTGGATGCTACAGTTAAGTCAATGCACTATAGTTGTTATTGATCTTTATATCAATCAACCTGACTAGAATTCACAGGTTTGATCTGAACTGCCAGAATCATCACTACGGTTTACTGACTCCTTCAGCAACCAATCTGATAAGATTACCAGGCGACATATATCCTGAGTTAGCAGTTTGGCTTATTGATAGTTTTCTATTAAACGTTAGAATCTAGTTTCCTGGTGTAGAATTCCTTTTGCTGGCTTATCCAAAGTACCAACATTAAAGAAACAAATTGACTTATAGATTAGACAGAATGAACAGCAGAGTTATTGCTAAACATGTCTAATCAGAACTCGTGAAAAGGACCTATCTGCTTGCTTTGAGAGCAGAAAAAGCTGCAGGGTATCCAGATAACTGCAGTCTGCTAATTCCAGGAGTTGCACATTAGGCCCCTACCTCGAACTGAATATAATCTTCATTGGAAATGAAACATTGTTTTGTGAAAGGGAAATCATGTTTAACCAATTTATTGGAGTTCTTTGAGGGAGTTACATGTGCTGTGAATAAAGGGGAACTGGTGAATATATTGTACTTAGATTTCCAGAAGGCATTTGATAAGATGCCACATTACAGGTTATTGCAGAAAATAAAAGCTCATGGTATAGGGTAACATATCGGCATGGATAGAAGATTAGCTAGCTAACAGGAAACAGAAAGTAGGCATAAATGGGTCATTTTCTGGTTGGCAAGATGTAATGAGTGGTGTGTCACAGGGATCTGTGTTGGGGCCTCAACTTTTTGCAGTTTATATAAATGACTTAGATGAAGGGATTGAAGGTATGGTTGCTAAATTTGCTGATGACACAAAGATAGGTAGGAAAGTAATTTGTGAAGAGGGCATAAGGGAGCTACAAAGGGTTATAGATAGATCAAGTGAGTGTGCATAGCTCTGGCAAATGGAGTATAATGTGGGAAAGTAGGAAATTGCCCACTTTGGCAGGAAGAATAACAAAGAAGCATGTTATCTAAATGGTGCGAGATTGCAGAGCTCTGAGATGCAGAGGGAACTGGGTGTCCTAGTGTATGAATTGTAAAAGGTTAGCATGCAGGTACAGCACGTAATTAGGAAAGCGATCTGAATGTTCTGATGAATGGTCACTGACTTGAAACATTAACTCTGCTTCTCTGTCCACAGATGCTGCCAAACCTGCTGAGTATTTCTAGCATTTTTTGTTTTTATTTCAGATTTCCAGCATCAGCAGTATTTTGCTTTTATTATAATAGAATACTATCGTTTATTGTGAGGGGAATTGAATACAAAAGTAGGGAGGTTATGCTTCAGTTATACAGGGCATTGGTGAGATCACATCTGGAGTACTGTGTAATTATTTAAGGAAGGATGTAAATGCGTTGGAAGGCAGTTCAGAGAAGGTTTACTAGACTAATACCTGGAATTGATAGGCTGTCTTACAATGAAGGATTGGACAGGCTAGGCTTGTATCTGCTGGAATTTAGAAGAATAAGAGGCGACTTGATTGAAACATATAAGATCCTGAGGGGTCTTGACAGGGGGAATGTGGAAAGGATGTTTCCCCTTGTGGGAGAAGCTAGAACTAGGGGTCACTGTTTAAAAATAAGGGGTCACCCATTTATGACAGAGATGAGAAGAAATTTTTCCTCTCTGAGGGTCGTGAGTCTTTGGAATTCTCTTCCTCAAAAGGCGGTGGAGCAGAGTCTTTGAATACTTTTAAGGCAGAGGTGGATAGATTCTTGATAAGCAAGGGGGTGGAAGGTTAGCGGGGGTAGGTGGAAATGTGGAGTAATCAGTTCAGTCATGAACTTAGTGAATGGCGGAGCAGGCTCAAGGGGCCGAGTGGCCTATTCCTGCTCCTAATTTGTATGTTCGTATGTAGAAGGAACTCTGAACAGGGCAGTTTCTCAGACGGGGTGCACAGTAAAAGTGGGTCACTGTTGACCATCACAATACACAAGGGTGTCATTGCCGATCACTATCAGTTGAGCCATACCAGAGGCATCCTATAAAAAGGAAAGTATTTATATCACGGCTTTTGCAGCCACAGGACATCCTGAAGCATTTTACAGCCAATGAGGTACGGCCAATGTTGTAGTGTAGGAAGCAGTCAACTTGCACACAGTAAGATCCCACAAACAGCAATGTAATAATGACCAAATTATCTGCTTTTAGCTTTTGGTTGAGGAGCAAATATTATCCAGGACACCAGGAGTAGCTCCCCTGCTCTTTTTAGAAATAATGCCTTGGAATCTTTTAAAACTACTGAAGAGAGCAGACGGGACCTTGCTTTAACTGATCCAAAAGATGACACCACCAACAATGTAGCATTCCCTCAGTACTGAAGAGCGTGTTAGCCATGATTTAGTGCTCTAGAGTGGGATTTTGGATGCACAACCTCCTGATGCAAAATTAAGAGAGCTGCTAACTGAGACAAAGCGGACATAACATGAAATGTGATACATGTGGAACAGTCATCAACACAGATGAACCCTTTTACAGGAATGTTATTAGTTACAGATGGACCCTTTGTGAAGGGAGTTACCAGTTCCAGACAGATCCCTTATACATGGACTGACGAGTTACAGAAAAGTGAGTAGAAATTCGCCTCGAACAGTGGTGCAAAAGAGGCAATATCTAATCGGCCGCCTGTTATACGCGGCGCCTGAGATTTAATTCCATTGACTGCAATGCAACTGAATATCAGGTGCTGCTCATGATGAATGGCGGCAGATTCAATGTCACCGGCTGAGATGGATTTTCACCCCAGACTCTGTATACTGAGAATCACTGGTTAGAAACACACCGTCACAGAGAATCACTACTTGCAGATGGTTGATACAAGGGAGTCACTCGTTACTGATAGGCTCTCATCTCAATCTTCATCATCTTTAAAAGTAACAATTAGCAAATTCCCAAATTATGTGAGACAAAACCTCTGCCTCACCTGGGCTCAAAATAGCTGCTAGAGCTTGGATACATCACTAACACAAACATAACCATTTCAAAGGCCCTAGACCCTGAAAAGGAAGAACACTTAAAATATCGAGCATATTTTTTTATTTTCTGAGGAAATATATTGAATGAAAACATCAATGTTGCTCTCATTAATAATTGACTGTCTTCAAGGGACATCTGTTCTGAACTGTTCATGTGTAAGGGAGGGGGAAGGGGAACTTAAGAGTAATGGCTTCTTATAACTGATGCATTGATTTTCAGATAATTCAAAGATGTTTCCACTCAGATTCTGTGGAATGACAAACTCTGAAAATGTTTCCTCTTAGGGGTGTGGGTGTGAGAAGCCAGAATAAACAACTGTAACCGTAAATTTAGAGCTAAGCCATTCATTGGAGATGTCAAAAAGCACTTCCTCACACAAAGGGTGGTGGAAATCTTAACTCTCTCCCCCAAAAAGTTATTGAGGCTGGGGTCAATTCAAAATTTCAAAACTGACAGTGATAGAATTTTGTTGGGAAAGGGTATTAAGGATTATGGAACCAAAGCGGGTAGATTCAAGTCAAGATACAGTTCAGCCATGATCTAATTGAATTTTTAAAAAATTCATTTATGGGAAGTGGGCGTCACTGGCAAGACCAGTATAACTTCCCATGCTTAACTTCCGTTAACCGAGTGGCTTGATGGGCCATTTCAGAGGGCAACTATGAGTCAATCACATTGCTGTTCACCTGGAGTTACATATAAGCGAGACCAGGTAAAGACATCTGATGTGTATGATCCTGTAGTTTTTTTTTCTGGGAAGAATGTGGTGTGCCTTTAAGACTGGAAAAGGAGCAGTACTGCTTTAAGGCAACAAACTCCAGGGACTGAGTCAAAGAATGCATTCTCATTGCCCCGGGATACAGCCACTCAGAGATTGTGATTCAAAGAGTGCATTCTGGTTGCCCCGAGATACAGCCAGTCAGAGAGATACATTGTTGCTGATTGACATTTGAAACATTGAAAAATTGGCTTTTGAGCCACAGTTAACAGAGACAGGCACAGACTGTCAGCCAGCAAATACTGAAAGAAAAGAGGTTTATTTAAACCCTATTTATTATACTCTCAGAATTCTGATGTCAAGCCAGATTAATTTCTTACAAGAAAATAACCAATTCCTTTGACTACTGAGCTGTAATTGTTGAAATTCATCGCTGAAAAAGAAGAGCATCAATTCAACTGCTGAACTAGACTACGGACTGCTCTACTGTTGACGACCTTTTTTCCCCCCTTTGGACGGCTGTGAGGATTTCAAGCAACCTTGGACTATTCCACATTGGAAGATTTCACTTCAGCAGGAGTGTAAATATGCAAGGACACTAATTCTTTCTGTTTTAAAAGTTGTTTATATCTTACTAGTGTTTAAGAATTTAGTTTTTCTAATTAAACAGTTAATTTGTTGATCTAAAGACACATGGTTTGGTTAGCCTCATTCGGGAGTTAATAGAGGGTACAATTTGGCTAGATCTTTCTTCAATTTGGAAAGTTTAAAATGATATGTTAGGTGCTCTGTGGAGGGACAGGACTGAATCAATGGTGCATTTCTCCCACCACAATCAGAATCGTATATATTTGATTGGGGGGGGTTTTGACTTGAGCGGGCGGTTGTAACAGATGGAACTGTACTTCAGCACAAGTCAATGTCTTGAGCAAAGGTGAAGAAGGGGAAGACTGAGAAAAATTGAGAGACAATCTACCATTTAATTAATCTGCATTGCAGGAATTATTACATGAGGAAAATCCAAATAGCTGAAATAACCAAATATATTAATGACAATAATGAATATTTCACTGTAATTTACATGGCATTAGGAGACCTTTAGTTGCCCCTTGAACTTTAATTAACTTGAGGTTCTCACTTCCATTTAGAGTAGGCTGAAAGGTTCATTAATACTGTATCAAAGCATTTTAGTGAGAAAAGCAGTATTATTGCATTGGACTGCTCACGACCTCAGTGTCCCATTTTATCCTGAACTGAGCTTCCAATGACAAATCTGCTCTATCACCATAGCCACCTACATCCAGCATTGTAATTGCCCGTTTGCACCTGTGACTCGACTCATCTACTGCTAAAACCCTCATCAACACCTTTGTCACCTCCCAACTCAACTATTCCAATACTCTCCATGCCGGTCTCCCACCTTTTGCCCTTCGTAAAACTTAAGTTCATTCAAAATACTACTGCCATATTCTAACTCGCACTAAGTCATCTTCACCCATCACCCCTGTGCTTGCTCACGGCATTGGCGCCAGCCAGCAATACCTCAATTGTAATATTTTCATCCTTATTCTCTTATCCTCCATGGCCTTGCCTCTCCCTATCTCTGTTATTTCCTCCAGCTCCACAACCCTCTGAGATCTCTGCATTCCTCCAACCTGGCATCTTGCGCATCCCTGATTTTCATCACTCTACCATTGGTGGCTGTGTCTTCAGCTGTCTAGACACTAAGCTTTGGTATTCCCTCTCTAAACCTTTGTGCCTCTCTACCTCTCTCTACCCCTTAAAACTTGCCTCTTTGACCACGCTTTTAGTCATCTGTTCTAAAATCTCCTAATGTGGCTTGGTGTCAAAATTTGTTTAACAAGGTTCCTGTGAAGCACCTTGGAATGTTTTAACCATGTTAAGGCCCTATATGAAATACAAATGCCTGTTATTGTTGTAGAATCAGAACGCAGATGTAAATAATACAGCTTTGAAGTGAGCCTGGAGCAGAATCAGAGTTAATGGTTGCACTGAGGATCCAGCACCAGCAAAGACTGATGTTTCTAAGGACACTGTCCTTGTGGACCACGTAAGGAGGGTGTTCAGCTCTGTGAAATGTACAAAGTGGATTGATATGGCTTTGTGAAGCAGAGAGCAGACAGTACAAATACAGCCATGTTATCACTGTGAATGTAGCAGTAACCCTGCACATAGGCTCACACACAAAACATTAGACAACCACAGTCCAAAATAAAATAAAAAAATCAGACCCATTGATCGATATCCTGCAATCAAGCCCACTGAACTGGAATAAAGGATAAGAGCCACCAGCTTTAATAAAAGGTAGCTGTCACCAATGCAATATAGAAAGGAATTCTCTCACGTAGAGTGTCAGGCTTGTGACAGTAACCTTCACGGAAGGCGTTTGACCGACAAGTCTAATTGGTTTTTGACAAAATGTATCTTAAACTTGCATTTAAGGGGAAGCAAGATAAGTAAAAAGAAAGGAAGACTCGCATCTAAGTAGCACTGTTCACTATCTCAGTACATCCCACAATACTTTACAGCCAATGAAGTACTTTTGAAATGTAGTCACAGTTGTAATGTAGGACACACAGCAGCCAATTTGTGCACAGTAATATCCCACAAGCAGTGTAATAATGACCAGATAAACTGTTTCTATGATGTTGATTGAGGATAAATATTGGCCAGGACATCGGGATGAACTCCCCCTGCCCTTCTTTGAAATAGTGCTATGGATCTTTTACCTGAGGCAGGCCCTTAGTTTGACATCTCATCTGAAAGATGTAACAAGACAGAAATACCAAACAAAATCTTGTGAGTGTGCAGTTGTTTGAACTTTGCAATCATGATTGGCTTTTCTGTCCCTGACGTTTGGGAAAAATCTACCCAAGCCCCCAGAGGGGGAAAAGCAGGTCACTGTCCAGGCTATGCTGAACTTTAGAAAGGGAATGCTAGAGCTTAGGGCGTAGGCAGCTGAAGGCACGGCCACCAATGGTAGAGTAATTAAAACCTTGAACTAGGGAGGTCCCTAGTGGTCTGACTTAGTGAATCATTGGAATGATTATCAAAAAGGAAGAGAGTATACTGATTGAAAGGTAATCCACTCGCGAGAGCAGATAGAGCCTTGGTATAATGTCAAATTCAAAAGCCGGCATCTTCAACAGTGCAGCACTGCCTCAGTACTGCACTGGATTGTCAGCCTTGATTTAGTATTCATATTTGTGGAGTGGGATCTGAAAGGCAAAACTGCTAACACTGAGCCACAACCGACATTGCAACCTGAATGGTCTAATAAGGGCACATAACAAACCCTTTAATCTGACGAGAGATGAAATGATGTGCTGAGTGACTCAACTATGGTTTAGGTTCCTTCTGGTAGTCAAGTAAAGTGTCAATTTGCTATTCCTTCTGTAGAAAACTGCCTTCTGCAATCTAATGACAAAAACAGTCCAATAAGGTCTGACCAGTAATGTCTTTCATTTCTATAAGATCTTTAATGCTATCTTTCATTTCAGAGTTCTTCCTTCCAACATGCTCCGAATGAGAAAGGAAATTTAGACCGAGTTCTGTTTAAGGACAGTTTTCCCATTGAAGATAGGATTGCCCAATTTTTTGATTAAATCAAATATCAAAGCAATAATTCTATTTTGACTCATGACAACAGCATGGACTCTTAATATTACCCTATGAATAAAATGCAATATTACAGGAATTAACTATCAAGAAATACTGAACAGACTTGGGCTCTTTTCTCTGGAAAAGAGAAGGCTGAGGAGCAACCTAACAGAAGTAATTCGAATTATGAAGGGAAGTAGTAGGGAAAATGCTGGAATCTATTATAAAGGATGTGATAACTGGACACTTAGAAAATAATGGTAGGATTGGGCAGAGTCAACATTGATTTATGAAAGAGAAATAATGTTTGACAAACCTGTTTGAGTTTTTTGAGGCTGTCACTAGCAGAGTACATAAGGGGGAACCAGTGGATGTGGTGTATTTGGATTTTCAGAAGGCTTTTGATAAGGTCCCACACAAGAGGTTAGTAAGCAAAATTAGAGCACATGGGATTGGGGCTAATATACTGGCATGGATTGAGAATTGGTTAATGGACAGACAACAGAGAATAGGAATAAACGGGTAATTTTTAGGCTGGCAGGTTGTCACTAGTGGGGTACCGCAACAATCAGTGCTTGGGCCCCAGCTGTTCACAATCTATATCAATGATTTGGATGTGGGGACCAAATATAATATTTCCAAGTTTGCTGATGACACAAAACTAGGTGGGAATGTGAGCTGTGAGGAGGATGCAGAGAAACTTCAAGGGGAATTAGACAGGCTGGGTGAGTGGGCAAGAGCATGGCAGATGGAATATAATGTGGAAAAATGTGAAGTTATCCACTTTGGTTGGAAAAACAGAAATGCAGAGTATTTCTTAAATGGTGAGAGATTGGGAAGTGTTGATGTCCAAAGGGACCTGGGTGTCCTTGTTCATGAATCACTGAAAGCTAACAGGCAGGTGTAGCAATCAATTAGGAAGGCAAGTGGAATGTTGGCCTTTATTGCAAGAGGATTTGAGTACAGAAGGAAAAACATCTTGCTGCAGTTGTACACAGCCTTGGTGAGACCGCACCTGGAGTATTGTATACAGTTTTGGTCTCCATACCTAAGGAAGGATATACTTGCCATGGAGGGAGTGCAATGAAGGTTCACCAGACTAATCTCTGGGATGGCGGGATTATCCTACAAGGAGAGATTGAGGAAACAGGGCCTGTATTCTCTAGAGTTTAGAAGAATGAAAGGTGATCTCATTGAAGGATACAAAATTTTTACAGGGCTTGACAGGGTTAATGCAGGAAGGATGTTTCTCCTGGCTGGGGGGAGTCAAGAACCAGGGAACACAGTTTCAGAATAAGAGGTATACCATTTAGGACTGAGATGAGGAGGAATTTCTTCACTCAGAGGGTGGTGAATCTTTGGAATTCCCTCCCCCAGAGGGCTGTGAGGCTCAGTAATTGAGTATATTCAAGACAGAGATCAATAGATTTCTAGATGTTAAAGATATCAAGGGATATGGGGTAGTGTGGAAAAGTGGCATTGAGGTAGAAGATCAGTCATGATCATGATTGAATGGCTCGAGGGGCCGAATGGCCTACTCCTGTTTCTGTTTCTTATGTTCCTGTGTTGCAATGAAGGGGTTTGACAGGCTAGGCGTGGAGAAGATGTTTTCATTTGTGGAGGAGTTCAGAACAAATGGCCATAAATAGGAAGCTGTCAAGTGTAAAATCTCTTGCAGAGAGTCTGTGTTGTGAAGATAACATTCATGGAAAGTGCTTGATGGACAACTCTTGTTGGCCTGTAGCAAAATGCATCTCTTGGCTGATAACTTGCATTTAAGGACAATCATAGAACCAGAGAAAGTTTACGGCACAGAAAGAGGCCACTTGGCCCATTGTGTCTGCGCTGACCGAAAAATGAACCACCCAGCCTAATCCCACCTTTCAGCAATCAAAAGAGTAAAAAGAAAGACTTGCCTTTATATAATGCCTTTCATGACCTCAAGAAATCCTAAAACACTTTACAGCCAATGAAGTACTTTTGAAGTGTTGTGGTGTAATGTAGGAAACACGGCAGCCAATTTGCACACAGTGATCTCCCACAAAAAGCAATATGATAACAACCAGATGACGTCCTTTTGTGATGTTAATTGAGGGATAAGTATTGGCCAGAACACCAGGGATAACTCCACTGCTCTTCTTTGAAGTAGTGCTATGGGACCTTTTATGTCCACCCGAGAAAGCAAACTGGGCCTTGTTTAACATTTAATCCACAAGATGCCACTGGTGTCAATGTGGCACTCAAGCCCTGGAGGCAGACTTGAACACACAACCTTCAAAGTTAGAAATAAGAATGCTACCAACTGAGCCACAGGTGAAGGCATCAGAGCAGCCAGATAATCTGTTTTTAGGTGTAGGTTGAGGGATCAGTATCATCCAGGACATCACAATAAGCCTCCTGCTCTTCTTTGAAACAGTGCTGTGGGATATTTTACATCCACCTGAGAAAGAAGTCAGGGATTTGGTTTAACATCTCATTTGAAAGATGAGTACACCAGGAAGAAAGGAATAGAAGGGAATATTGATTGGAATGAGGCAGAAGGAGGCTCCTGTGAAGCATAAACTGCAGCATAGAGCTGTGGGATGGAATGGCCTCTTTCTGTGCTGTAAGATTCTATGTAATTTTATACATTTGTTTGCATCACAACAGTTTTGGATTTCATCTCCATGAGGAGGTGGCTTTAAAGGTTCCATTGTGGGTACCAAGCCTTGTCAGATGCCAGTGAAGTGCGGAGGGGGAAACACAATGTCGCAGCCCTGTATCCACGTCCCCACTTAGTTTAATAAGATTTTGCGCTTGCAGCAGAGTTCCTTGATATCAACCCTGAAGTTCTTTAGAAACTGGACCTGTTGTACATCTCCTTCCTGCTCACACTTTCCCCCCTTCCTCCTCTAAAGTGATGAATTGCCCAGGATGCAGTTCCAGCCATACAAGCAACTTGGTGACAGTCAGTCAGCAGACTATTTGACCATGTGGTGAATAATAGCTCAGCCTAGTCCTGCTGTTACCCTGCTGTTCACATTCCACAGGATAGGGGTGAGAATTAACAACCCTGAGCGATTTTTTCCCCCCACCCTACGGCATTGAAGCTAACTGTAAAACTCCTGCTATCTCAAATTACAACAGCGAATTCACCACAGACTGGGATGGAGTCTGGGATCTTCCTGATTTATATGGCTCAGTACCAGTATTGTGCCCTATTCTGGGCACCACACTTTATGAAATAGATCAAGGCATGAGAGAGGGTGCAGAGGAGATTTACAAGAATAGCACCAGGGATGAGGGACTTCAATTCTGTGGAGGGTCTAGTGAAGCTGGAATTCTACTTTCTAGAGGAGAGAAGGTTAAGGGATGATTTAACAGAGGTGTTCAAAATTATGAAGGGCTTTGATAAAGTAGATAGGGAGAAATTGTTTCCACTGTCAACAGTGTCAATAACTATAGATTTAAGATAATTGTCAAAAGAGTAGGACGAAATGAGGAGAATTTTGTTTCTGCAGTGAGTTGTTATGATCTGGAATGCACTAGATGAAGGAGTGCTGGAAGCAAATTCGATAATAACTTTCAATAGGAAATTGGATTTATACTTGAAAAGGCAAAATTTGCAGGGCTATAGGGAAAAGGCAGGAGAGTGGGACTAATTGGATAGCTCTTTCAAAGGGCCAGCACATGCATGATGGGCTGAATAGCCTCCTTCTGTGCTGTAAGATTCTACAAGGCTAAATGGTGTATTTACTAACTGAATCGTTGAGGTAAAGCTGGTAAAGCTTTTCTCTGTTCAGGAAAGTAGATGATCTAAAGATTACTTCCATGCTATATATGGTTTTGGAGTGTTCTTATTACATGCTGAGAAATATTTTCACAAGTCCAATAGCCTTTTAAATCAAATAGCATTTTCCATGCAATGCAGCTGAGATAAATTTAAATGAATCTTTAGAACAAAGACACACTATAAACTTGTAACACAGAGACTAATGCAGGCGATGCAATGAGATTCAGGCACTTAACAGATCTCAGGGATTTACATCTGTGTATTGATGCTCAAGGCAGCCTTGCACATTCTGTAAAATCCTTTCATTCTCTCATGCACAGAAATGCTCATAATTCTCTGAACCTAGCAATTGTCAAGGCCACTGGTTTTACTGATGAAGAATGATTAGAAAGCCCTTGTCCATGTGTGTGGGGACAGCAACAACATTGCCTAGGATGTAAAATGCCAAAATACTGGAACTTTTTTTTTTGGCTTGGTCACAGGGGAGGTGGTAGTGTAGTGGTATTGTTACTGGGCTAGTAACCCAGCAACCAAGGTTATTGTTCTGGAAACATGGGTTTGAATCCCACCACGGCAAAAAGTAAAACTTGAATAAGTCTGGAATTAAAAGTTAGTCTAATCATTGTCAATTGTTGCAAAAACCCATCTGGTCTTCACTAATGCTCCTTAGGAAAGGAACTCTGCTGGCCTGCATGTGACTGCAGACCCACAGCAATGTGGTTGACTGTTAAATGGCCTAGCAAGCCATTCAGCTGCATTGAAGTGCTGTGACAGACCACCTAGCATCAAGCTAGGCACCAGAAATGACAATGGCAAACCCAGCTCTGATGATGGTGCAAAGCCCCCACTTCATTTACCCCCCCCCCACCACTTTACTAACATATCGGGGGGGGGGGGGGGGGGGGGGGCTTGTGTCAAAGTTGGGAGAGCTGTCAAGCAACAGCTTGACACAATCATACCTTGCAGCCAATGTTCCAGACACCACCATCCCTGAGTATGTCCTGTCTCAGTGGTATACATGGGGGAGGGAGTTGCCTCTACTCCAGACCCCATGAAGTTTCATGGCATCAGCTCAAACATGACCAAGGAAACCCCTCCTGCTGCTTACCACTTCCCTTCCTCCATGTTGAACAGCACTTGGAAGGGTGGTGAATGTACTCTGGGTGGGGGACTTCAGTGTCCATCACCAAGAGTAGCTGGGTACCAGCACTACAGGCTGAGCCCTAAAGGACACAGCTGCTAGACTGTGGGTCTGCGGCAGGTGGTGAGGGAAAAACAGTTGTCTTCACCAATCTGCCTGCTGCAGATTCATCTGTCCATGACAGCACTGGTAGGAGTGATCACCACACAGTCCTTGTGGAGATGAAGTTTTGCCTTCACATTGAGGATACCCTCCATTGTGTGGCACTACCACCATGCTAAATGGGATAGATTTCAAACAGATCTAGCAATGCAAAACTGGACATCCATGAGGTGCTGTGTGCCAGCAGCAAAGTTGCCCTCAACCACACTCTGTAACCTCATGGCCCAGCCTATCCCCCACTCTACAATTGCCATCAAGCTGGGAGACCAACTCTGGATCAATGAAGAGTGCAGGAGGGCATGCCAGGAGCAACACCAGGCTTACCTCAAAATGAGCCCTAGCAAAACTGTCGTCAATGGGAAGCAGGGGGGAAACTCTCTGCTGGTTGGAGTCATACCTAGCGCAAGGAAAGATGGTTGTGGTTGTTGGAGCTCAATCATCTCAGCTCCAGGACATCACTGCAGGAGCTCCTCAGGATAGTGTCCTAGGCCCAAACATCTTCAGCTGCTTCATCAATGACCTTCCTTCCATCATAAGGTCAGAAGCAGGGATGTTTGCTGATGATTGCACAATGTTCCGCACCATTTGCGACTCCTCAGGTCCTGAAGCAGTCCGTGTAGAAATGCAGCAAGACTTGGACAATATCCAGGCTTGGGCTGATAAGTGGCAAGTAACATCCGCGCCACACAAGTGCCAGGCAATGACCATCTCCAACAAGAGAGTATCCAACCATCTCCCCTTGACATTCAATGGCATTGCGATAGCTGAATCCCCCAGTATCAACATCATAGGGGCTACCATTGACCAGAAACTGAACTGGAATAGCCATATAAATACCATGGTTACACGAACAGGTCAGAGGCTAGGAATCCTGTGGCGAGTAACTCGCCTCCTGAATCCCCGAAGCCTATCCACCATCTACAAGGCACAAGTCAGGAGTGTGATGGAATACTCTCCACTTGCCTGGATGGGTGCAGCTCCCAACAACACTCAAGAAGCTCGACACCATCCAGGACAAAGCAGCCCGCTTGATTGGCACCCCATCTACAAACATTCACTTCCTCCACCACCGACACACAGTGGCAGCAGTGTGTACCATCTACAAGATGCACTGCAGCAATGCACTAAGTCTCCTTCAACAGCACCTTCCAAACCCGCGACCTCTACCACCTAGAAGGACAAGGGCAGCAGATGCATGGGAACACCACCACCTGCAAGTTCCCCTCCAAGTCACACACCATCCTGACTTGGAACTCTATCACCACTCCTTCACTGTCGCTGGGTCAAGATCCTGGAACTCCCTTCCTCACAGCACTGTGGGTATACCTACCTCACATGGACTGCAGCGGTTCAAGAAGGCAGCTCACCACCACCATCTCAAGGACAATTAGTGATGGGCAACAAATGCTGGCCTAGCTAGCGATGCCCTCATCCCATGAATGAATAAAATAAAGGATGTGGGCATCACTGGCATCATTTGTTGCCTATCCTTAATTGCCCTTGAGAAGGTTCTGGTGAGCCACCTTCTTAACAACTGGAAGGCTTGCTAGGATATTCAGAGGCAAGTTAAGAGACAACCACATTGCAGTGGGTCTGAAGTCACATACATCGGCCAGATTGGGTAATTGTAGCAGGTTTCCTTCCCTAAAGAGTATTTGTGAACCATATAAGTTTTTAAGACATGGCAGCATTTTTATGCTCACTATTACTGACTCCAGTTTTATTTAATAAACTGAATTTAAATTCCCCAGCTACCATAATGGAATTTGAGCTCCATTCACTGGATTACTACGTTAAGTCACACAACCACTATGCTACCATCCTCAATATACTCTTGTAGGAATTCTTATATATCCTCATTGGAACAATAATGCCATTGGCTGGTGGACAATTTGACCAAGAAAATCCTGCAACCATAAAAATTCCTTTTTATTGTCTTTGGCTGACGTTTCTGATCTGCAACAATGACCGTACATATGTCACATTGAATTACATAGTATTTGTACTACAGAAACAGGCCATTTGGCCCAACTGGTCTATGCTGGTGTTTTTGCTCCACATGGGCCAGTGAATTTGAACTAAATGTAGTCTCTCCGAGGGCTATGACACATTCTTTGATTCTGAATGCAGTTGAGTTTTTAACCTCCTTTGTATTGTGGTTGAATTAAAGGAACCCCTATCAGGCTAAAAGAAAACAACAATGTTTTAATTTTTGATATGATAGTTACCTTTAAGCAGCCTACTCTAACAGGCCAGGACATCCACACAGTCCAGCACCCATTTCTAATGAGTTAGCGGTACTACTGATAGGTTGGTGGCTTCAAAAATGTACATGGTCCAGCGACAGACTTATTTACCATACAAGAGCTAGTGGAAATATGGAACTCTCTCCCCGAAATGCTGTTGAGACAGAGGAGTCAACTGAAAATTTCAAAACTGATGTATTGCCAACTTGCTTTGTTTAATGATAATTTTCTTCAATCCACAGACTTGAGATCAGAATTAATATTCTTTTGAAGAAATTTTAAAATGTACTGTAAAAAAGATGACTTTGCTAGCAGCTTAGGATAGTCACTTAATTTGCAACACTGTATCCTACATTGCAAAGCCTGTGAGGAGGGAAATGAAATGTCTGCTTATTTCCCAGCAAGAACCAAGACCCAGGAAGTTTAAGGGAACTACCTGTTCTTTTAGCAAGAAGAATTACTGCTATCTGCTAATTTTGAATCACTGAGTGGCTGTCGTGTGAGAAGCCCTTCCCCATCTGTGGTTTTAAACTTGTGTTTCTCTGCAGCCGAAGGAGAAGCTTCTGGACTCTGACACTTGCAGACCTAGTGGAGGACCCTCTCTCTCTCTCTGTCTCTCCATTTCAGCTTACAAGCTTCGAACTCTGCCTGTTGACTGACCACCTTTGCATACTCTGGCTACAATCAGAAACCCCATTCGAGGAAATCATCTGCATCGCTGTCTCCAAGAGACCAACCAAACCAGTCATCTACTTCTTCAAACAAAATGCTTCAGGACCACCAAATTCAGCTAGAAGCCAACCAAATCACCAAATGCCACAGACTGTATACCCCGTTTTTTATGGACTCTAACTCAACCAATCTATCTTTCACCACTCTTTAACCCATTCGTGTGTGTGCAGGCCTCTAGTGAGGGTGTGTGAGTGAAAGTTGGTGCATAGTTTATTATTTTCATAAGTTCAGTTTAGGTACAATAAAGTTAACTTCTTTGTTTGTTAAACTCAATAAAACTTGTCTGATTGGTTCTTGTTATGATCATAGCAAGTAAGTAATCAAACACCTATTGAATTGGCCAGTACATCCACTTTAAGAAAGAATTAAACCTGTTGTGGTCAAACAGGGTGAGGGAAAAAAAGGAAGCCCTTTGAACCCTCCTCACCTGACCATAACAGGAATTTGGGGGCTCATGTCTGGGTTTAAACCCAAAGACAAATGGGAAATTGGAAGTGGGAATCCAAATTGATTCCCAGCGATAATTTAAAACCGTCAATGCAGGTTTTCTTGTGGTTTTCAATGCTAGAGTACTAAAATGTCCACATTCGAGTCCAGTACCTTCCTAGAACAGAGTGAAGTAACTTGGGCTAGTTTAAAAGCCCTGTCTGTTGAAGTGTTGAGGAATGTAGCTGCACAGCTAGAGATTACTATCTGTCCAAATGCTAGGAAGCCTGAAATCCTAAAACTTGCGGCCAACCATTTAAAAATTGACACTGAAGAACTGAAGACAGGCAGAACATGTGAAACAGACAGAGTAACATTAGCTCCACACAAGCCTCCACCACTCTACGTCATCGTACCCTATCATTATATGATTCAATTCCTTTCTCCCTCGTGTACTTATCTAGCTTCTCCTTTAATTCATTGATGATGCATGCCTCAACTACCCTATATGGCAGCAAATTCCACATTCTAACCTCTCTCTGGGGAAAGAAGTTTCTTCTGAATTCCCTATTGGATTTATTAGTGACTGTCTTATATTTATGACCCATAATTTTGAACTCCCCCACAAGTGGAAACATCTTCTTTACACCTACCCTATCAAGCCCTTTCATAATTTTAAAGACCTCTACTAGGTTACTCCTCAGCCTTCTCTTTTCTAGAGTAAAGAGCCCACATCTGTTCAGTCTCTCCTGATAGTTAATTCCTGTAATATTGTATTTTAATCATAGGGAAATATTAAGAGAGCCCGTGCTATTGTCATGAGTCAAAATAGAATTATTGCTTTGATATTTGATTTAATTTAACAGATGGGCAATCCTATCTTCAATGGGAAAACTGTCCTTAAAATAAAAGTCTGTTTAATGTTCTTTTCTTATTCTGAGCATGTTAGAAGAACTGTGAAATGAAATATTGTATTAAATAATCTCAGGAGGAGAGACCTCACAGAAATGAAACACGTTATTGGTTAGACCTTATTGGACTGTTTTTGTCATTAGACTGTAGAAGACAGATCTCTACAGAAGGGATAGCAAACTGACACTTTAATGGACCACCTGGAGGGAGCTAAACCATCGGCAAGTTACTCAACACATCATTTCATCTCTCATCAGATTAAAGAGTTTGTCATGTGCCCGTGTTAGAATGCCAATCAGGTTGTGATGTTAGTTATGGCTCAATTGGTAGCACTTGTGCCTCTGTGTCAGAATGTTATGGATTTGAATCCCACGCTAGAAACTTGAGCACAAAATCAAGGCTGGTGCTCCAATGCTGAGGGAGTGCTGCACTGTTGGTGTTGCTGTCTTTTGGATTTGACATTGTACCAAGGCCCCATTTGTTTTCTCGGGGGGACTATCTTTCGATCAGCATATTCTTTCACTTTCTGATAATCATACAAATTTATGACCTGATAAGACAGACTGTTAGGGACACCTTTTTTTTTTAAACCAGGTTTTCATTGCTCCATCATTGGTGGCTGTGCCTTCAGCTGCCTAAGCCCTAAGCTCTAGAATTCCCTCTCTAAACCTCTCCACGTCAGCCTGGCCTGGACAGTGATTGCTTTTCCCACTTTAGGGGCTTGTGTGGATTTTTCTCAAACATCGGGGAGAGAAATGCCAGTCATGATTGCAAAGTTCAACAACTGCACACTTGCAATCTTTCCTTTGGTATTTCTTGTATTATTGCAACTTTCAGATAGCACATAAACCGAGGCCTTGTTTGCCCTCTCAGGTGGATGTAAAAGATCCTGCAGCACTATTTTGAAGAAGAGCAGGGAGAGTTCTACCTGGTTTATTGACCAATACTTATCCCTCAATCAACATCACTGAACCGCATTATTTGGTCACTAACTCATCGTGACCTATGGCACCTTGCGGTGTACAAGTTGGCTGCATTGTTTCCTGCAACGCTACAGCAGCTAAACATCAAAATATTTCCTTGGCAATAAAGCACTTTGGGATATCCTGAGGTTGTGAAAGGCACCATTTAAATGCAAGTCATTATTTTTCTTTTATAATATGCTGTGGAATAGGGATTCCATAGTGATGGGAACACCAGCATATCGTAAATCCTTTCTGTGTAGTAGTTTTCCTTCAATGTAAATTCAATGTCAATTTTAACTGAACATAAACCATCACAACCAGCATTTGCTGCCTTGCTATTATCTCCATGACTGATTAGTATTGAATAGACCTCACCACTAAGGTAATTCTTCAATCTCTTCAGATCCAGTTGGCAACATCTCTTTAACAGGTGCCATCTCCCTCTAAAGTTTATTTCTCTGGACTCACTTTCTTCCCATAGCTTTTCTGAATTATTTTTATAAAGATGACTGTGGAAGTTTCAGCATGCAGCAGTTTATGTAAAAGCCTTAGAAATGCTTTCAGTGTCTCCACTGGGAAAAGTCTGTTGTTCAATGCTGGTAATGTTGGCTATATTTGGATTCTCAGCAGCTTTGCCACCAAACTTGTTATGTAACTATGGATATGTCAGTATTTCTGCATGTCCTTCCTCTGCATTTTGTTGGTGCTGATAATCAAACAGAAAGAATTTGCATTTCAATAGCTCTTTTCTTGATCTCAAGACGTCCCAAATCACTTTACAGTCAAACAAGCACTTTTGAAGAGTAGTCCCAGTTGTGTGAATACAGCAGCCAATTTTGCAAACAGCAAGATTCCACAAACAGCCAAGATTTCCTCTAAACTGTGGGGGTGTGCGACTGCTCAGTAATCTGGAATGTACTGCGCAGTGCAACAAACAGGCTGCACACAACCAAGAAAAATTAGAGGGAACATTGCAAATAGAAAGTGTTAATGACCAGATAATCTGTTTCAGTGATAAATATTGCACAGGACAGTGCTGTTCTTCAAAATAGTGTCATGGGGGATCTTTTACCTGAGAGGGCAGATGGGGTCTCAGTTAAACGGAAAGGCAGCACCTCTGACAGTGCAGTACTCCCTCAGTACTGCACTGGAGTTTCTGCCCAGATTATGCGCTCAAGCCTCTGGAGTGGGACTAGGAACACACGAACTCCTGCCTTAGAGGCTACAACGCTACCAACTGAACTGTGGCAAATTGTCCATTTCAGTAGTGACCCACTCAGTCGATAGGATTTCATTGCATTAATATCCCGTACAACTCTTCTATCCCTCTGCAGTTTTGTGTTGCTCAAGCTTTTTCAACAATCAACACATCCTGATCCTCAATATTTACAGATGTGGAGCCAAATAAAACTCAAATTAATCCTCCCATACAGTCAATCACATTCATGGCGAGACAAAACCAAACAAGTTCCCATGAAGACATGGGGTAATGGTGAAGGATAGAGATGCCTTCTTATGATTTTCTTTTGCAAATTTTTCATTCTTCAAGCTGAGGGGTTACTGCTGACTCGGGTACCCCATGTTATATCCCTACACCCCCAATCAGGTATGACACAAGTAGATGCAGAATAAAGCTCTTTTACTTTGCCCCAAGATGTTCTTCTGTCCCAACTATAGAGGACTGTCCCTACTTTACCGGAGTGTTTTTTGTCTACTCCCCTTACCAACAATCCTGTGGCTTTTCTGAGTGACATTGCTAACTTAGTGTCAATTTGTGCCAAATTAAGGGTCATTTAGTACATTTATACTAGGAAATGGATTGATAATGCTCAGAATTACTTCATTCAGTTGGATCCACACCACAACTGAAGTGTTGGTGCAAAGTGGTGTAGCTTTGTGTTAAAACTGCAGTTAGAGTGTAATTACAGTAAATCTAGCAGCAGAATCCAACCTGACATTGGACTGAAGCTAAGGGAGATTCCCAACTGGAGGTTGTCTCACCCCAATTCAGTTTGGAATCAGTTCAAGCCTTGGCACCTGAATTACATTCCAAGTTTAGCTGCGATATAAAGTGGTTTTCATGTTGTATCAACAGTAAACTTGTAGATTGCCAATCCATCAGTCATAGGCTTGATATAAACTCAGATTTCAGATGTAATAAAGATCAGCAACTAGTCCCACTGCAATATCTGGCCTTCTTTGGAGTTTCCTGTTTTCAAATGGACTGCTGAACTTATTGGCCGTTTATTTCTGTTTGGGAGGTAATCGGAACAATTTTATACTTTTGAATCCATTCTTGGGATGTGGCCATCACTGGCATTTTATTGTCACTCTCTAGATGCCCTTGAGAAGGTGATGGGCCTTCCTCTTGAACCACTGCATTGTCATTTGGTATAATTTAAGTAGCTTTCTCAATGACTTCAGAGGACAGTTAAGAATCAATATTGAGACTGCACTCACACAAAGGACAGCTTGGGTAAGGATGGCAAGTTTGCTCCACTAAAGGACATTAGTGAACCATTTGGGTTTATATGACAACTTCATGGTCACTTGTGCTGATACCAGATTTTTAAATTCACAACGTGCTTCTGGCGGTATTTGAACTCACTTTCTTGAGATTACTAATCCAGTAACATTACCACTACACCACTACACCCTTGGCAGACCAGAAAGCAAGGTAGCAAAAACAAATTACAAAAGAGCAAAACAGAATAGAAGCAGAGAAGAACAGTTGCGGCATGAGCTCAATATAATAAGTAATGGCCTGACTATAGATCTCAGGATTTCCGTCGATGGTAGTACAGTAATTGCTGTCAGTTGTAGTAAGGCAGTGATTGCCGTCACAATGCTTTCAATGGTACCTTTCACCTAGATGGAACACAAGAACATCAGCAGATAGGAATCTTTAGGAAAGAGTATCAGACTGAACAAATATCTCCCCTCTTCAAAGATCTCAGCCCCACCTACCACTTACTTCTCTTTCAGGTGGATGTAAAAATTCCCTATTCAAAGAAGAGTAGAGGAGTTCTGTCTGGTGTTCTGGCCAATATTTAATCCCTCAACATCACTAAAAACAGATTATCTGGTCATTACCTCATTGTTGTTTGTGGGAGCTTGCTGTGCCCAAATTGGCTGCCGCATCTCTGACATTACAACAGTAATTGCACTTCAAAAGTACTTCACTGGCAGTAAAGTGCTTTGGGATGTCCTGAGGTTGTGAAAGGTGGTGTTATCATGAGTTTTTTTTAACTAAGAGGTCTGTGTGCCTTTAAGATTGAGAAAAAGGACTTTCTGTGAACAGTGACTGCTGAGACATGGTGTTTGAATTGCAGGCTGTAAAACTTGTATCCAAGCAACCAGAAAGATGTTATGATTATCTTGTGACTCGGTTGTTAAAAGTTAGTTTCGCTTTTAGGTTGAGAAGCCAATTGCTGTTGGAGACCTGGGTTTTGCAGACCAGAAAAAGAACTCTCCCTGAAAGGAAGACCTGTCTCTCTTGTAAAAAAAAAAGTGATCTTATATTTGAGTTGGAGCTGTGCTCTGCCTGGAGAGAGAAAAGACCCCTGGAGAGGAAAAGACCCAGAGAAAGAGAAGTTGCTGCTCTCTGTGGAGAAAAGCTCCTTTGCTGAGAGGAAGCCCGCATTGTTAAAGGTGGCAGAATTCCTATTGTCTCCAGTCTCTGGAAAACCTCTGCCTCATGAGTGAGTCTTGTTGCCTTTTGTGTTTTTTGGGAAATCCTGAAATCTTAAATAATTTTCTACTGTTAGACTGCTACTTTAAAATTTAAGTAGACCTGTTGCTACAACCTTTTGCTGAAAGACCTGTGTGACGCCTGCTGCAGATGAATTGCCTTGAATGCCTCCCCATCACAGACTGTTTATCAAACTCACTTGAACTTTGAGTGGCATTCGTCTATTCATCTCTGGGACACCTCACCAATTTGGAAAAATCCTACCAGAAGTTACCCAGTTATTTTACTATTCCTAGGAAACAGTTGTATTTTTTAAACCATCATTTTAAAACTGGTTAACTGTTGGTTTTTCAATGTATGCGTGTGCATGAGAGTTAGGAAGGATAAGAAGTTATAAAATCTTTTCATACATATAGATTTTCCTCATTATCATTTAAAACTTGGTTTATTAATAAATAGTTAATTTTGTTTAAAGAAACTTGGTTTGGTGTGCTTTATTCTAAGAAATAAATAAAGTGTTTAATTTGGCTAATTTCCAGTAGATGGGAAACTTTACCAATATGCTGTGACCTGTGGAGTAGCGGGACTGAAGTGACAGTGCATTACCCTCGCCTAGGTTGTAACAGTATATAAATGCAAGGTTTCCTTTTATTTTCAGAAACACAACTAATTGTCTCTTAAGCCCATTTACACCATCTACATCAATGGTCTTAACTGGTAACCAGGTTCACAAATCTATGAACCCTTGTAGAATTAGTTTAATCAAACATCAAATTTTCAGCTGAGACCCTGGTTTTTGAATCCTTTATCAGTGTAAATGGTATTGATTCGCTTCTCAATGTTATTTTACCATCTACCAGTGTTCAACTACAGAGCTGCATGCCTCGTCTATGAAAACACACAATTTTTCTTTTTCCTGCTTCAGTTTCTTTCCCTTTACCACAAATGTTGGGGTACAGTACCAAGGGGACTGACAGTTCTACAATTCCAAAGAAGAGTAACCATTCTTTAGGTGTTGCTGGCCCTACAGGATTGCCCTGGAGTCTCCAGGAGTTAAAGACCAATATCCATGACACTGCTGCAAGCAACCCAGGAAAAAAATCACAGAAGCAGTAAAAATATGTTTTTTCAAAATAAAATCTTTGAACACTGGGTTGTTAGCAAAAGCAAAGAGATGAAAATAAAGACTGGGAAACAAAGAGTTTATTTGCTTTCTGATTGGCCATAAGCCACAAGTCTGGACCAGTCAGGTGACCAATGGTGGGGGTGTGGGAGCAGGGAATTCGGAGGCAGGAGGTCATGTGATACTACTTCCAGGATATGTCTAATCAGAGATGGCAACCCTACTGGACAGTGAGGCCAGTGGACTGTTTTGAAGGGGAGATATCACAACCAAAGGTCAGGGCTTCCTCACCTCACCATTTGGGCCCAAGATGCACATTCTGAATTTAAAAATGGGCTTAAGAGACAATTAGTTGTGTTTCTGAAAATAAAAGGAAACCTTGCATTTATATACTGTTACGACCAAGGCGAGGGTAATGCACTGTTAATTCAGTCCCACTACTCCACAGGTCACAGCATATTAGTAACATCAAAATGGCTGAAATTTCTTTGAGTTGCTGAGGACCAGTTACAGCCCCCTCCCTCCACACTATCACTGCTGAAATACATTAAGTCAGCAGCACACCCAGCATTGAAAAGACAATCTAATATGACCTGTACAGCTCAGTACCATGGCTGTAGAGTGCATTTTATTCACTGAACTAGTGGGTGAGCTCAAACTGATTTGAATGCAATGGCATGATATTCCCCATGTTGTGTACAGGCTAAATCATCCATAGATCTCCAAATTAACAAGACTGCATTCAATTAAGAAGCTTGAAGTGTCAAATTAACTAGCCTTGATACATAGCCATTCAGCAAGGGGATTGAAGGGATGACACACTCATTCCAGTGACACTTCATTCTGTGCACGTTCTTGTACATTTGATGCGGAGAGATCCATGAAATTAAAAAGTTGTCTGATTCAGCGAACAGAGCAAGACTTCATCCTGGCAGTGATTAGAGTCCTTGATACAATATTAAGTGCAATATAACTAAGCATTGACAAATGGTAAACAAAGCATTAACAGATGGTTTCTTATACCTGATCTTCACCGACTGGAACTGAATGATTGCCTCACATATCTCCACAAGACTGTCCATTGTCAAATCAGGTTGTAAAGTCTGATGATATTGAACTAGATTACAGCATCCTGATTGTCAGGTGTGGCAGGATAGTGGTTATGCTACTAGACTAGTGACCTGCTTATAATTTATGACTTAAGTTCAAATCCCACCAAGATAGTTTGCAAATTTAAGATCAGTCAATTAAATAAAAAGCTGCTATCAGTAATGGTGACCATGTAACAATTAGATTGTTGTAAAACCCATCTTGTTTGCTAATATTCCTTTTTGGAAGAAAACTTGACCTATATGTGACTGCAGATGCACAGAAATGTGGTTGACTCTTAACTGCCCTCTGAAATGGCCATTCAGTTGCACCAAAACTGCTATGATGGGACTGCAGTTGTTCCAGAAGGCAGCTCACCAATGTCTCCTGAAAGGCAACTGAAATTCTGCCTTTGCAAGCAGTGCTCACATCCTGTAAACATAAAAAAAAAAACGGAGTCCTTTGTGGACAGGTTTTTTATTGGTTAACCTGTAGCAATTACAGGTTTGCCTCTGTGTCACCAAATCGAAACACAAAATATTGAGGCAAGTTCCCTATTACCAAAAAGTGATAAATAAACAATAAATAACTTTGTATAACACAGTGAAATTACACAAAATAATAATTAGGATATTGGAACAGGAGGAGGCCATTCAGCCCCTTGAGCATATTCCACCATTTAGTTACAGCATAGTTGATCTATATCTTAACTCCATCTACCAGCCTTGGTTCCATAACCCTTAATATCCTTACCCAACAAAAATCTATCACTCAGCTTTGAAATTTTAAATTGACCTCCGACCTCAACAGCCTTTTGGGGGACAGAGTTCCGGATTTCCACTACCCATTGTGTGAAAATGTGCTTCCTGACCTCACCCCTGAACAACCCAGCTCTAATTTTAAGGTTATGCCCCCTTGTTCTGGACTCTTCCCACCAGAGGAAACAATTTCTCTCAACCCGATCAAATGCTTTAATCATTGTATGAATATCAATTAGATCACCCCTTAATCTTGTATATTCAAGGGAATACCAGCCTAGTCTATGCAACCTGTCCTCATAATTTAACTGCTTTAACCCTGGTTTCATTAAATCATAATGTTATTGTGAATATCGATTATCTCCTTTATATCCCGTGCTGCCTATTGGGTGCAAAGGCCTCAATAGTACAGGTGGACACCACATGCTCCCTCTCCAGGGCTACACGGTCACGAACAATGCCCAGATCAGAGGCTGGCAGCCAGAACGATTACCCTCTCATGGGTACACCCATCCTGCACCTATTAATTGCTCTCCTTTGGAGACAGGGTGGTGGGCGGTAGGGGGCAGGGACTGGTGCTTTGGAACAGTGGCCGAGAAATATTAGTAAGCAGGGGCAGATTGAATTTGTAGGACCTTTCTTTGTCTGTTCTATTAGCAGAGATGTTAAGAATTTGCGTGCATGATGCAGAAAAACAGTAATCGTTAACAAGCTACAATTAACTACACAGCTCCAGCATGATAATGCAGAGCATATTCAGTCTCGGACCGGGTGTGGAGTGTCCGCACTAAACCACCCCCATCAGTATTGTTAGCCACCTTCATACATTGGGCTGTTGGTATAAAGGTTGATGCCAACTGCAAAGTCTAGGTTCTAGATCGTAGTTTGGGCACAAGAAAACGTCTCTGATTTCTCAAAGGGTGATCGTGGTCTTCCCTGAACTACAATGAGTTAAAGGCACTCAACTGAATAGAAGGGAGACTTGTATTTATATGATTTCAGGATGTCCCCAAGTTATTCCCAACCAATGAAGCACTTTTGAAGGTTGGACTCTTGCAAACATTTCTGCCTCAAGGCGTTTAAATTTAATTTGTCTTACAGTTTAATGCATACCCTGGAGGATTTGTCTTTACTTTGACAAAAGGGATACTTAAATATCAACCCTTGAAAGGAAGCAGTATTTCATGTTTCATACAAGCATTGATGCATTCAAGGGAAACCTGGATAAACACATGCGGGATAAAGAAATAGAGGGTTCTGCTGATTGGGTTAGATGAAATGAGTAGGCTCATGTGGAGCATAAACATCAGTACGGATCAGTTAGGTCAAATCAAAGGAAGATTACACAAAACTCTGTGCAAAATATTTAAAATTCCAGTATGTCAAAAATACAAGAAAAAATTCTTATCACTGGGGACACTGTAGACTGATTGGGAATATATCCCCTGACTACTTTCATGCAAGCCAACCAGGCACTATTGACAAGCAACAAAACCACATTCATGTCTGACTTTACACAATGGATACAATTCATAGAAACAATTGCTGGTTGAAAATCAGATGGGATCACTCTACAAAGTCTCATCCTGTTGCACAAGAAAGGCTCGAGTGCTTACAAGGTGTGTTTGTATTTCAGGCCTGTTTTTATTGCTCCACCTTTAATGGCCGAGCCTTCAGCTGCCTCTGCTCTAAGCTCTAGAATTCCCTGCACAAACCTCTCCAGCCCTCCACCTCCCTTAAGATGTTTCTTCAAACCTACCTCTTTGACCAGGCTTTTGGACATGTGCCTTACTATTTCCTTATGTGGCTTGTTTGATAATGCTCATGTGAAGCGCCTTGGGAAGTTTTACTATGTTAAAGACACTATATAAATGCAGGTTGTGCTGCTGTTGTTTTGGGAGAGCAGTGCTATACCAGTCTCTCAGTACCTCTCCCTCACTTATGCTGCCACCTGCTGCCATTCTACATCAGGCAGTTCTGTGCCAGGGGTACAATAACATAGCATCTGTAGCACAGGAACTGTCCATTGGGTCCAACAGGTCCATGTCTGTGTTTATGCTCCACATGAGCCTCCTCCCACGCCTCTTCATCTCACCCTATCAGCATAACCTTCTATTCCTTTCTCCCTCGTGTACATATCTAGATTTCCACTAAATACGTCTATACAATTTGCCTCAACAACTCCATGTGGTAGTGAGTTCCACATTTTCAACACTGGGTAAAGAGGTTTCTCCTGAATTGCTAATTGAATTTATGAGTGACTATCTTAGTTCTCTAGTTCTGGTCTGTGGTGCTTTTCAAGTAGTGATTCAGAGAGCACTGGGTCCTGATGAAGTCAAGGGGTTACTTTTTTTATTCATTCATGGGATGTGAGCATCGCTGGCAAGGCCAGCATTTATTGCTCATCCCTAATTGCCCTTGAGAAGGTGGTGGTGAGCGGCCTTCTTGAATCGCTGTTGTCCATCTGGGGTAGGTACACCCACAGTGCCGTTCGGAAGGGAGTTCCAGGATTTTAACCCAGCGACTGTGAAGAAATTGCGATATAGTTCCAAGTCAGGATGGTGTGTGACTTGGAGGGGAACTTGGTGGTGTTCCCATTCATCTGCTACCCTTGTTCTTCTAGGTGGTAGAGTTTGCAAGTTTGGAAAGTCCTATTGAAGGAACCTTGGTGCAGTGGATCTTGTAGATGGTACACACTGATGCTGGTGGTGGAAGGAGTGAATGTTTAAGGTGATGGATGTGGTGCCAATCAAGCAGGCTCCTTTGTCCTGGTTAGTATTGACCTTCTTGAGTGTTGTTGGAGCTGCATCCATCCGGGCAAGTGGAGTGTATTCCATCACACTCCTGACTTGTGCCTCATAAATGGTGGACAGGCTTTGGGGAGTCAGGAGATGAGTTACGAGCTACAGAATTCCCAGTCTCTGACCTGCTCTTGTAGCCACAGTATTTATCTGGCTGGTCCAGTTCAGTTTCTGGTCAATGGTAACCCACAAGATGTTGATGGTGGGGGATTCAGCAATGGGAATACTCTTAGGAATGGTGAATGGGAATGTGTTCCATCCAGTGTTAGCATCAAGCATTCCCAGCTCAAGGACAACATAAAACTCCATCTACACTGTTCCAACAAATCAGCCTGGCAGAGAATTCCCCACTGCAACAGTCCAAATTTTTCATTTCCCACTTCAGCAATTTTATGGCCCCTGTGAATAAGACTGTCAGTTTAGTGCTGAGTTACAAACAGCTGTGTCATGTGGAGTCACACCATGTAGGAATTGAGTTGAGGCTACCCCAAGTTCATTTCCCTTGGAATCCTTGCAACTAAAGAAGACTTTTATCCCATGCGTCTGGGTTAGATTTAACCCTGAGTCCCAGAGGGAAAAGGCCAGTGCTCTGGCTCGCAGCAACAACAACAACAAATGCCTGCATTTATATACCACCCTTAACATAATAAAACTTCCCAATTCGTTTCACAGGAGTTTACATCAAGCCACATAAGGAGACATTGGGACAGGTAATGAAAGGTTTGCTCAAAGAGGTTGGTTTTAAGGAGCATCCTAAAGGAGGAGAGAAAGGGAGAGAGACGGAGAGGTTTAGCGAAGGAACTGAAGAGCACTCACCACATTGTTATAATTGGTTGCAGTCACTGCCAGATGCTAGAGCATAGCTATCACTTTCCAATTCCAGGGGGTGCAATTTATCTTGGGCATTCATGCTAGATGGGCAATAGTGAATCAGCAGCCCATTTTACACTCAACTCAATTTTATTTTCCATTTAAGTCATTCCCTCGAGAGTAGGAGCAAGCCTTAATTATCCCTTGGCCTATGAAACGTTCTTAATTATGATTTTAACCGTGACATAAAATGCCTGTACGATCCTGAATTCTCTTAGCCTATCCCTGTTAATTATTTCCCCTTCTGCCTGAATTGGCATTGATTCATGTTGAGGTATGGTTCTATTGGTGCCAACTACCCTCCAGTACCCTGCTCAAGGCGATTATTCTTCCCGTGGACATCAATTGGTGGACTATTCAATCACAAAGGGCAATAAAGGTGACCCTGGCTCTATACTTCCATACTTCAGCAGTCACTAGAAAGTGTTACATAGAATTTGCAGCACCAATAGCAGTCACTTGACCCAAGTGTTTATGCTTGACACAAGCCTCCTCCCACCCTATTTCATCTAATCCTATCTGCATAACCTTCTATTCCGTTCTGCCTCATGTACTTATCTAGCTTCTCTTTCAATACACCTATGCTATTCGCCTCAGCTACTGTGTATGGTAGCAAGTTCCACATTCTAAACACTCTGGATTAAGAAGTTTACGCCTATTCTTATCCTGATTATGATGATGAGGTGTGGGCCTACGGCCATCTCAAGGATGCATAAGCTGATTTGGCCTCTTCTACCACTCAGTATATACCAAGACTGAAGTCTGTGACCTTCCTGCTCCACTTGTCACAATTCACCTAGAGAGAGAGCCACTGCATGACCCTCTTATTAATCCTTATCCAATGACCTTTAAGTTTTACATTCTACACTTAGAGCAGACTTTCCCTATGTGTTGTGTGTGACAAAATCATCAAGCTGTTCGGAAAGAAATCTTCCTGCATTCATAGCCGAGTCACGCAGAATGCTCCCACCTAGAAACTGAGCATTCGTCCAAGAGTTGCCACTATCTCTGTACAGGGCAAAGTGTTATCTGTACTACACAGCAAAAAAAAAAATCTAATCTTAAGGTTCAGATCGTTTCCTAAACCACGAGAGTAAAGCTCGAGTAATTTATTACTCCCATCAGAAACACTCAATTACACAGAACCTCACATTCACCATAAGGGATTGGCTGTTCTTCCAATAATTTATTGCACTAGCTTAATTTAATGGGGTGTCTCCTGATCCGTCCCTAAACCTGCAGCAATTCCAAGCCCGGAAGTCAATAATCAGCAATTATATCTTGCTGAAAGCTCACTCTCACAAACACTGCAATTCACAGCAGAGGGAGGCAGATAAGCTCCTGTGGGCAGTTACCGAACGGAAGCCAACAGCAGAGAAAAAATAAAAATCTGTAGATCAATATTTTAGTCAGGCTATTTTCTTCACTGTATGGAAGCTGGGGTAATGTGGTGTGCTGATCCCACACTCTGCCTTGTTTTGCTGGAGAGTGAACAGCATTACAGTCCAGTTCAGTCACGAACCCGAAATCAGTTAACTGTGAAGGTTGGAGTCTTTTTAAATTAATATTTACTTGTAGAGAAGGCATGCCAAGGTAAAGTTGGCTTAGTTAGCTGCACTGTCACCACTGAACTGAAAGGTTATGAGCAAAGCCCATTACGGATTTCGGCATGCATAGGAAGGTGACACTTCCATGCAGCAACAACAACTTGCATTTATATAGCAACTTTAACGTAGTAAAAAGATTCCAAGCACTTCACACGAGTGTTATCCAACAAACTTTTATAACAAGCCACATAAAGAGCGTATCAGGACAGGCGACCAAACGTTTGGTCAAAGAAATAGGATTTAAGGAGTGTCTAAAATAAGGCGAGAGAGGTAGACAGGCAGAGAGTTTAGGGCACAGGCAGTTGAAGGCACAGCTGCCAATGGTGGAGAAATGAAAATCGGAGGTGCGCAAAACCTACATCCCAAAAATGATACTTCTAAAACTCTTCTGACTCTGTTATATCCCTCCCGTGCCCCCTGCCCCTCCCCGTCCCCTGCCCCCCCACTTTACCATCAACAGCCTTTGACCATTTTACCCCCACAGTCTGGATTTCTCTCTCAACCTCTGGCTTTGCAACAGCTCTCTCCATTTTCCAAAGCCTCGCTCTTCAATTGCTCCTTTGGCCACCATCCTAATTGTATTCAGATCCAAAACCCCATCTTTAAATTGCCTGGGCATGTCAAGCTACACTAATGACACTTATAAAAGATGTTGATTTGCTGTTGAACAACACAATCCACGTAATAATTCAGATGGGGGATGGAGAAGACATCTGATAAATTGTCTTAAGTTCTTGCTTTGAGGATTTATGTTATCTGAGGTCCTTGGTGTACCGGTGACTGACAGCAAGCTGTTACTCTGTCTGCATCAGTTGCTTTCTTATTTAATGAATCATTATTCAAGCCTTCAGTAAACACACAGCACAAGCCTAGAAGTGAGACGTCAATTCTGTTGATGCTGGGAGTTTGTTGTTGCTGTTAGAGCATCTCGAGCTTGTAACAGCTGGTACCATGACACTGGAGCACATCATCTTCATCCTGTGGAAACTGGAGTAACTGAAATACGTAACTTGAAAGTAGCGTGGTAAACAGAGACAATTCATCTCCTGAGCTCTGTCTTCCCAGTTTTATTTCTATCCAGTTTATAGAGTCATAGAAATGAAGGCAAAGAAAGAGGCCATTTGGCCCACCATGCTGTTTCCAACCACTAATTCCATGCTGCATCATAGCATCGCTTTGTACTTTCAAACACTCATCCAATTTTCTTTTAATTGAGGTCACAGTTTCTGTCTCCTTAGTCACTTTACTGTAGCATATGCCTCACCTTCTCATGCTGGACTGCAGTTCCGTTTGTTACCCTCTAGTATTTCATCCAACTGGCCATTTTACTGATGTCAGCCTTGCGGTTGACAGGTGTAAAATGGGTCAATGTCTGTATCGAAACTGAGGGAATTAAGCCCATGAGTACTGGGAGGCTGGTTGGTGATGCGAGAGAGGGGAGAGGGCACTAGTATACCTCATGGCAGACTCCCAACATTCACTTTATAGTACTATATAAACCTTTACAAATCATTGGTTAGGCCTCAGCTGGAGTATTGTGTTCAGTTCTGGACACCACACTTTAGGAAGGATGGCAAGGCCTTGGAGAGAGCACAGAAGAGATTCACTAGAATGGTACCAGGGATGCGGGACTTCAGTTAGGCAAAGAGAAGCTGAAGTTGTTCTCCTTAGAGCAGAGAAGGTTAAGAGGAGATTTGATGGAGGCATTCAAAATCATGCACTGTTTTGGGAGAGTAAATAAGGAGAAATAGTTTCCAGTGGCAGAAAAGTCGCATTGATAGTCAAGAAACAGCCTGACATAGTCATACTCATGAAATCATACCGTACAGACAATGTCCCAGATACTGCTATCACTATCCTCGGGTATGTCCTGTCCCACCGGACAGACAAGACCCAGCAGAGGTAGTGGCATAGTGGTATACAGTCAGGAGTGAGTTGCCCTGGGAGTCCTCAACATCGACTCCGGACCCCATGAAGTCTCATGACATCAGGTCAAACATGGACAAGGAAACCTCCTACTGATTACCACCTACCGCCCTCCCTCAGCTGATGAGTCAGTACTCCTCCATGTTGAACCCCACTTGGAGGAAGCCCTGAGGGTGGCAAGGGCACAGAATGTACTCTGGGTGGGGGACTTCAATGTCCATCACCAAGAGTGGCTCGGTAGCACCACTACTGACCGAGCTGGCTGAGTCCTAAAGGACATAGCTGCTAGACTGGGTATGCGGCAGGTGGTGAGGGAACCAACAAGAGGGAAAAACATACTTGACCTCGTCCTTAGGAATATGGGATTAGAATAGTTGGGTGTTGTATGGCTGGCACAGACACGATGGGCCGAAGGGCCTGTTTCTGTGCTGTATATTTCTATGACTCTATGACTCTATGATTTAAGGTGATTGGCAAAAGAACCAGAGGTGACATGAGGAAACATTTTTTACATAACAAGTTGTTGTGATCTACAATGCACTACCTGCCCGATTTTCACCCAGTCTGATTTCATTTTCCTTTGACTTCAATGGAGTGTAAATTTGAGTGGATGTAAACCCAGCATCACACCCGTTCCTGTAAATTTCCCGATTTAGGTTAAAATTGCTCGTCTCTCATATCTCTGTGCTCAGACATACATGGGGGAGGGAAGAAAATACAAATACCAATTCAAGAATAAACCAAAGTTGAATATGGAGCACAAATGCTTTGGTGTTACAGTGTCTAGGTTAACAAATGTCTGTGCTATGATGTTCCTCAACCCGCTCGTCTCCCGCCTTTCAGACTCAATTAAAGTTGCCCCCAGGGTACCTGGTGGACACAAGAGGATCTGCCTCTTGGAATATTGATTGCACAGAGGCAGAGAAATTCCTGAACTCAGACCACAATAGAATTGCAGGCACTTGCTGGACTCTGAGATTAGAGAGATGAGTCACTCAACCCCATTGACATCAGGATCTCAGCCACTAAAAAATTCATTGTGTTTAATTCCCTCCCTGTGCTATTTTTCATGCATCCATTAATGAAATCCCATTAATGCCAGACATGTGTTACTTTTTAAGTAGCATTAAACAACCCAGTCTGGACTTTAAGCACAAAATGTTACTGGATGCGTTTAAGAAAGACTTGCATTTCTGTAGCACCTTTCACAACCATTTTTGTGTCTCAAAGCTTTATTTTATTCATTTACAGGATGTGAGCATCGCTGGAAAGACCAGCATTTATTGCCTATCCCTAACAACTGAGTGGCTTGCTAGGCCATTTCAGAGGGCAGTTACGAGTGAGCCAAATGGCCATAGGTTTGGAGTCACCTCTAGGCCAGGCTAGGTAAAGATGGCAGATTTTCATTGGAAATCTGGAACTCATTCCCCCCAAATGCTGTGAATGCTGGAAATCAATTGAAAGTTTCAAGAAATTGGTACATTTTTGTTGGGTAAGGGTATCAGGGGATATCGAAGAAAGGTGGGTAAATGAAGATGAGGTAGAGATCAGCAATGATTGAATTGAATGGTGAAACAGGCTCGAAGGGCTGAACAGCCTACTCCTGTTTCTGGCTTTATCTGTCCATCACTTTTTGATTTACCTCATCTACTCTTTTCAATCCCTCTGTATTCTGGCAGTGTAGGCTTAGGCCCTCATCTGAGCTTATCCATCAAACGATCTTGCACAAAGCCTAGCTGATGGCTCAGTTGATAAAGGCACTGTGTAGCACTAAACCACACAGGGCAGAAGGTTTCTGCTCTCCAATAATTTTGGCCTCTTGAACTTCCCCAATTTTATTTGATCCATCATTTTTGGCTGTACCTTCCGGTGCCCAGGCCCGAAGCTCTGGAATTCCCTCCCTAAACCTCTCTCCTGCATTAAGATGCTCCTTAAAACCTTGAACCTAATATCTCCTGATGTGGCTCGGTGTCAAATTTTGTTTGATGATGCTCCTGTGAAGCACCTTGGGACATTTTATTACGTTAAAGGCGCCATAGAAATACAAGTTGCTATTGTTGGTTCCAGTTCTGAGATATGCAGTGTGGTGAGCTACCTGGTCTCTCGGTCTTGCCTCCCCTGATAAGGAAGGGATTAGCCTGCGGTCCCATCCCTGATTGTTATCCAGTGACCCACTGCTGATGAGTGCTTACTTGTGAATGTCACACTTCTGGATATCCCATCATGGAGTCAAGTTTTACCTCCTATGGTCAAATAGTTGTGGTACAGCACCACCATGATCTAATTGAATGATGGAACAGGTTCAAGGGACTGAATTATCAACTCCTCTTCCTATATTCGTTATTTTCCAGAATCTCAAACTGGACAACTCTTGACTGCCTTGGGGTTCCCCTTCCTTCTACAACCTTCTACTCACTGCCAAGGCTCGTGCATCAGGAACACCAACGACACTCTATTCCAGCAATAGACAAAGCTTCAAAATAGGAAAACAAGAGAGGGGAAGGGGGGGGGGGGGCGGTGTGTGGGGGCAAGGAAATGTGCCAAGCACCATCAACATTGACATTGACATTGATTCATAGATCAACCTTGTTGATTGTTTGGATAAAATGAACAAAAGATTTAATTAAAGACTGTGGCTAGACATTTTGCTGCTTCAGTTAATAGAATTTTAAACCCAGTTTGTCATAGAATATTTAGTATCATTGATGCAAAATAAATGTCTTTTATATGATCTTTGATTGCCGTGTTTGAGTCGTATGCTTTCATTTTACTCAAGGACAGTCAGACCAGATAGGGGAATACCCTTAAGGTATGCACTGATTAGCCTATCATCAGTGGCAATAGAGAGTGCTGTATTTACTGCCAGGCTGCCAGACAGAGTGTCTTGGAAAGGGACCTGGAATAATAAGAACATTAGAAATAGGAGGACGTGTAGGCCATTCGGCCCCTCAAGCCTGCTTCACCATTCAATAAGATCATGGCTGCTCTTTGACCTCAACTCCACTTTCCTGCCCTATCTCCCATATCCCTTGATTCCCTTAGAGTCCAATAATCTATCAATCTCTGTTTTGAATATACTCAACGACTGAGCATCTACAGTTCTCTGGGGTAGAGTTCCAAAAATTCACAACCCTCTGAGTGACAAAATGTTTCCGCATCTCAGCCCTACATGGCTGACCCCTTATCTTGGGACTGTGACCCCTAGTTCTAGACTCTCCAGTCATGGAGAAACAACCTAATGGAGTTATCACTATCAATATCTAGACTATGTAATCAGGCAATCAAATAAGCTAATAGTGTTGGGATATATAACAAATCAATGGAGTATGAATTGACTGAGGTGTTCCAGAGGGCATAGATTTAAGGTGCTTGGCAAATGAACCAAAGACAGCAAGCATAATTTTTTTTACACAGCAAGTTGTTATGATCTGGAATGCACTGCCTGAAAGGGCGGTGAAAGAAGATTCAATGGGAATTTTCAAAAGGGAATTGGATAAATAATTGAAGAGAAAGAATTTGCAGGGCTATGCGGAAAGAACAGGGGTGTTGGACTAATTGGATAGCTCTACCAAAGAGCTGGCACAGACATGATGGGCCGAATGATCTCCTTCATTATGATATATGCCTTCACCAGTTGTGAATTCATACAAGTATCTTCACAAAAGAGGTCAAAAGGATTCTGCATGAATGAAGAGTTCTCATCAGCTCACAGGCAGATCACAAACTGACAGTCCTCCTGTGATGTATGCTGAAGACATTTCCTTTCCCTATGTATTTTTTTTTAGAATTAGAACATTACAGCGCAGTACAGGCCCTTCGGCCCTCGATGTTGCGCCGACCTGTGAAACCATCTGACCTACACTATTCCATTTTCATCCATATGTCTATCCAATGACCACTTAAATGCCCTTAAAGTTGGCGAGTCTACTACTGTTGCAGGCAGGGCGTTCCACGCCCTTACTACTCTCTGAGTAAAGAAACTACCTCTCACATCTGTCCTATATCTATCACCCCTCAACTTAAAGCTATGTCCCCTCGTGTTTGCCATCACCATCCGAGGAAAAAGATTCTCACTATCCACCCTATCTAACCCTCTGATTATCTTATATGTCTCTATTAAGTCACCTTCTCCTCCTCCTTCTCTCCAACGAAAACAACCTCAAGTCCCTCAGCCTTTCCTCGTAAGACCTTCCCTCCATACCAGGCAACATCCTAGTAAATCTCCTCTGCACCCTTTCCATAGCTTCCACATCCTTCCTATAATGCGGTGACCAGAACTGCACGCAATACTCCAGGTGCGGTCTCACCAGAGTTTTGTACAGCTGCAGCATGACCTCGTGGCTCCGAAACTCGATCCCCCTACTAATAAAAGCTAACACACCATATGCCTTCTTAACAGCCCTATTAACCTGGGTAGCAACCTTCAGGGATTTATGCACCTGGACACCAAGATCCCTCTGTTCATCTACACTACCAAGAATCTTCCCATTAGCCCAGTACTCTGCATTCCTGTTACTCATTCCAAAGTGAATCACCTCGCACTTTTCCGCATTAAACTCCATTTGCCATCTCTCAGCCCAGCTCTGCAGCCTATCTATGTCCCTCTGTACCCTACAACATCCTTCGGCACTATCCACAACTCCACCGACCTTAGTGTCATCCGCAAATTTACTAACCCACCCTTCTACACCCTCTTCCAGGTCATTTATAAAAATGACAAACAGCAGTGGCCCCAAAACAGATCCTTGCGGTACACCACTAGTAACTAAACTCCAGGATGAACATTTGCCATCAACCACCACCCTCTGTCTTCTTTCAGCTAGCCAATTTCTGATCCAAAGCTCTAAATCACCTTCAACCCCATACTTCCGTATTTTCTGCAATAGCCTACCATGGGGAACCTTATCAAACGCCTTACTGAAATCCATATACACCACATCCACTGCTTTACCCTCATCCACCTGTTTGGTCACCTTCTCGAAAAACTCAATAAGGTTTGTGAGGCACGACCTACTCTTCACAAAACCGTGCTGACTATCGCTAATGAACTTATTCTTTTCAAGATGATTATAATTATTTAACAGTTCATTCTCAGATAGTGCCCAGCCTGTGTCTTAAACCTGTGTCTTACTCAGCAGTAGCACTCTCTTGCATCCGAGGCAGAAGGTTGTGGGTTCATGTCCCACTGGAGGGACAAAATCTCGGCTGACACTCCCAGTGCAGTACTGAGGGAGTGCTGCACTGTCAGAGATGCCATCCTTTGAATGAAATGTTAAACCAAGGCCCCATTTATCATCTAAAAGATCTCATGGCACTATTTCAAAGAAAAGCAGGGCAGTTCTTCCTGGTGCCTTGGCCGATATTCGTCCCTCAAGCAACATACCTGAAAAAAGATTACCTTGTCATTATCTCATTATTGTTTATGGAACCTTGCTGTGTGAAAATTGGCTGCTGCGTTTTGTACATTGTAACAGTGACTACACTTCAAAAAGCACTCCATTGATTGTAAAGCGCTTTGGGACAACCTAAGGTTGTGAATGGTTCACAATGGTTCTCTCTTTCTTTCTTACCATAATAACAGAATGAGCTATTGAATGTTCCCGGCTACTCTAAAAATGCTATTCAGAATAGTTACCACCCTTTTTGTTGCCCCCACAGAAGCTGATATTTCCCCTTTTGCTTCTATTAAATAATTGTTATTTGCTGTTTAGAACATTTAAAAATGGTTAAAATGGCTTCACATCCTTCAAAACTCCTTAGGGGCTTCTGGTAACAGATTTTATCCTCCCCTATCTCTGTGACTTTCTCCAGACCTACAACCCTCCAAGATCTCTGCATTCCTCCAATTTTGGCCTCTTGCACATCCCCGATTTGCTCTACCACTGGCAGCCATGCCTTCAGCTGCGTGGGCTCTCACCTCTGGAATTCTCTGCTCAAACCTCTCCGCCTCTCTACTGCCCTGTCTTCCTTTAAGGTTCTCCTTAAAACCTACCTCTTGGAACAAGTTTTTGGTCACCTGTCCTAATATCTCCTTATGTGGCTTGATGTCAAATTTTGTTTTATAAACCTCCTGTGAAGCACCTTGAGATGTTAGGCATCATATAAATGCAAGTTTTTATTATGCGATTAGATGACAAGGAGGAAGAGTGGGACAGGAAGTAGAAACAAATAGCTGCAGGGTGCCCAATGGAAAAAGACAAGCTCAAAGGAATCCATACCCTTCCAACCAAGTCTCTAGGCCCAGGACAACATGCCAGCACTTCTCTAAGGAGCACTATATAAGGAGTTACTTCTCCAGGAAGGGTGTCACTGAATTGTATTGCTTTTTGCAACTAACTTCCACAGAGTAACTCACCTCCTGACTCCCCAAAGCCTGTCCATCTACAAGTCCCAAGTCAGGAGTGTGATCGAATACTTTCTGCTTGACTGGATGAGTGCAGGTTCAACAACACTCAAGAAACTCAACACCATCCAGGACAAAGCAACCCGTTTGATCGGCACCCCATCCACCACCTTCAACATTCACTCCCTCCACCACCAGTGCACAGTGGCAGCAGTGTGTACCATATACAAGATGCACTGCAGCAACTCACCAAGGCTCCTTCAACAGCATCTTCCAAAGCTACGAGCTCTACCACCTAGAAGGACAAGGGCAGCAGATGCATGGGAACACCTCCACCTGCAAGTTTGCCTCCAAGTCACACACCATCCTGACTTAGAACAATATCATTGTTCCTTCAATGTCGCTGGGTAAAAATCCTGGAACTCCCTCCCTAACAGTACTGTGGGTGTACCTGCACCAGATGGACTGCAGAGTTTCAAGAAGGTGATTCACCACCACCTTCTCAATAGCAATTAGGGATGGGCAACAAGTGCTGGCCTTGTTAGTGACACTCACATCCCATGAAAAAATATAAAAATAGAGCTGGCATAGCAGTTTCTGTTACAGTCAAGGTCACTGCGGCTTAAACGTCTTTGCCTCTGGCTCCTTTTAGGCTGCCATGGGGCAGTCAGTAACAGTGAATCTGAAGTTCATGTTTGCATTAAGCAGATGACTGATGTCAGGTTTGACCAAGCAAACACTTTCATTGTTTTTCCCTTGGACTGATGGACACTGTGGGATAGGATTCCCACAGAATGCAGCCTGCAACATTGGGATTCGGACATTGACACAGCCAGTACAGTGATCCAGCAATCTTAAAGGATAGACCAGGAGGCTCGTAAGGTATGTGGGGGGCATTTTCAGCGTAGCTTTCACTGTAGTAAATAGCAACAATGAGTATTCCAGCTCTGAGATGCTATAATATGTGTTTCCTCATCTCAATCATTCATTGTCACACCATCCCTGCCTCAGCTGTTACTACATCAATCCGTCAACACACTAGAATCAATAAAATTATCAGATTCTATTAGAGTAGGTGTAATATACAGAAGCTGAATCCAGTGCCAACATCGGATATTCCCAGTTTGGATGAGCAAGCTTCAGATGCAGCCTAAGATTCTGTTATTATGCCCCAACAATGACTCTTATCTCCAGATAAAAAATCCTTCTGCTCACACAGCAGCAGCGACATATATATTTTCACCAAATACATCCCTGTGGTCAATTCTGTGTCAATTGACACAGATTTACAGGTTGTTATATGCTGTAGTCGCAAGTGTACAAGAAATTGGATTAAAGCTGCCAAAACCCATCTCACCTAGGACAATTATAGACAGCAGAGATGTATGACCTTCATAGTGGGAATCTGTGCCTGGGAGTCCTGGTCTGGATAGTTTCAGTGCAACACTGGGCACCATACTCTGTAAGATTAGCATTACACGTAGGGGGAGGCAGTGGTGTAGTGGTAGTATCATGAGGCTTAGTAACCTGGAGCCCCAGGCTAATACTCTGGGGACATGGGTTCAAATCCCACCACACCAGATGGTAGAATTTGAACTCAATTGATAAAAAAAATCTGGAATTAATGATTGTTGTAACCCATCAAACTGTTATAGAAGAAAATCTGCTGTCCTTACCTGGTGTGGCCTACACATGACTCCAGATCCACAGCAATGTCTGAAGTGACCCAGTAAGATACTCAGTTGTATTAAACCACTACAAAGCAGTTAAAGGGAATAAAACCGGACTGACCACCTAGGCACTGTAAATGGCAAACCCAGCCCTGTCAAACTGAAAAATCTTCCTTACTAACATCTGGGCTTGTCCCACAGACATGTCAAGCAACAGTCATTGAAGACAATGTCCCAGACATCACCATCCCTGGGTATGTCCTATCCCATGGGCAGGATAGACCCACCAGAGATGGTGGTACAGTGGTATACAGCCCGTAGAGAGTTGCCCTGGGAGTCCTCAATGTTGACTCCTGACCCCATGAAATCTCATGCCATCAGGTCAAACGTGAGCAAGGAAACCTCTTGCTGATTACCATCTACTGCCCTGCCACCTTGGCAGATGAATCAGTGCTTCTCCATGTTGAACACCAATTGGAAGAAGCACTGAGGGTAACAAGGGCAGAAAATGTACTCTGGATGGGGGACTTCTATCACCAAGAGTGGCTTGGCAGCACCACTGCTGGTCAAGTCCTAAAAGACATAGTGGCTAGACTGGGTCTGCAGCAGGGGGGGGTGGGTGGGGGAGGAAAAACTTGACATCCTCACGAATCTAGCTGTCGCAGAAGCATCTGTCCATGACATTATTGGTAGATGTGACCACCACACAGTCCTTGTGGAGACGAAGTTCCATTTTCTCATTGAGGCAAAACTTGGAAGTATTGTGAACTGTGAGGAGGATAGTGATAAACTTCAAGAGGACATAGACAGGCTGGTGGAATGGGTGGACACATTGCAGATAAAATTTAATGCAGAGAAGTGTGAAGTGATGCATTTTGGTAGGAACAATGAGGAGAGGTAATGTAAAATAAAGGGTACAATTCTAAAGGGGGTGCAGGAACAGAGGGACCTGGGATATATGTGCACAAATCATTAATGGTTGCAGGGCAGGTTGAGAAAGTGGTTAATAATGTATACACTCCAAGAATTTCTCCTCTATGGTATTGGACTAATTTGATTTGCCCAAGCTATATGCAAATTAAACTCACCCATAATTACAGATGTTCCTTTATCGCATGTGTCTCTAATTTCCTGTTTAATGCCATTCCCAACATCACCACTACAGTTTGGGGGTCTATATATAACCCCCGCTAACGTTTTTTGCCCCTTAGTGTTTCTCAGCTCTACCCATACAGATTCCACATCGTCAGAGCTAATATCTTTCCTCTCTATTGCATTAATTTCCTCTTTAACCAGCAATGCAACTCCACCGCCTTTTGCTTTTTGTCTGTCCTTCCTAAATACTGAATATCCCTGGATCTTCATTTCCCATCCCTGGTCACCTTGCAGCCATGTCTCCGTAATTCCGACTATATCATACCCGTTTACATCTATTTGCGCAATTAATTCATCCACTTTATTGCGACTGCTCCGCGTGTTAAGACACAAAGCCTTAAGGCTTGTCTTTTTAACATTACCTGTCCCCTTCCCACTATTTTTCACTGTGGCCCAGTTTGATTCTGGCCCTTGATTTCTCTGCCTATCACTTTTCTTATTCCCCTTACTGCCTTTTCTTCTTGTCTTTGATCCCTCCTCCTCTGACACCTTGCAAAGGTTCCCATCCCCCTGCCATTTTCGTTTCAACATTTTAGTTTGGTTGTGGACAATTAAACAACTGAAAGGAGAAGGAGGCTCCACAAATATCCCCATCCTCAACAATGGGGGAGCCCATCACATCAATGCAAAAGACAAGGCTGAAGCATTTCCATCCATCTTTAGCCAGAAGTGCTGAGTGAATGATCCATCTCAGCCTCCTCTTGAGATCCCCAGATGCCAGTCTTTAGCCAATCCGATTCACTCCACATGATATCAAGAAACGGCTGAAGGCACTGGATACTGCAAAGGCTATGGGCCCTGACAACACTCTGGCAATAGTACTGAAGACTTGTGCTCCAGAACTAGTCATGCCCCTAGCCAAGCTGTTGCAGTATAGCTACAACACTGTTATCTACCCGGCAATGTTGAAAATTTCCCAGGTATGTCCCGTTCACAAAAGGCAGGACAAATCCAACCTGGACAATTACTGCCCTATTAGTCTACTTTCAATTATCAGCAATGTGATGTAAAGGGTTGTCGACAGTACTATCAAGCAGCACTTTTTTTTATTCATTCATGAGATGTGGGCATCACTGGCCAGGCCAGAATTTATTGCCCATCCCTAATTCCCATGAGAAGGTGGTGGTGAGCGGCATCTTGAACAGCTGCAGTCCATGTGGGGTAGGTACACCCACAGTGCTATTAGTATTATTATTAATATTATTATTTATTATGACTTGCTCAGCAATAACCTGCTCAGTGATGCTCAGTTTGGGTTCCCCCAGGGCCATTCAGCTCCTGACCTCGTTACAGCCTTGGTCCAAACATGGACAAAAGAGCTAAACTCAAGAGGTGAGATGAGAATGACTGCCCTTGGCATCAAGGCAGCATTTGACCAAGTATGGCATCAAGGAGCCCTAGCAAAACTGGAGTCAATGGGAATCAGGGGGAAAACTCTCCACTGGTTGGAGTCATACCTAGCACAAAGGAAGATGGTTGTGGTTGTTGCAGGTCAATCATCTCAGACCCAGGACATCACTGCAGAAGTTCCTCAGGGTAGTGTCCTAGGCCCAACCATCTTCAGCTGCTTCATCAATGACCTTCTCTCCATCATAAGGTCAGAAGTGGGGATGTTCGCTGATGATTGCACAATGTTCAGCACCATTCGTGACTCCTCAGATAATGAAGCAGCCCACGTCCATATGCAGCAAGACCTGAACAACATCTAGGCTTGGGCTGATAAGTGGCAACTAACATTAGCGCCACACAAGTGCCAGGCAATTTCCATCTCAAACAAGAGAGAATCTAACCATTTCCCCTTGACGTTCAATGGCATTACCATTGCTTAATCCCTCACTATCAACATCTTGGGGGTCACCATTGACCAGAAACTGAACTTAACCAGCCACATAAATACAGTGGCTACAAGAGCAGGTCAGAGGCTGGGAATTCTGTGGCGAGTAATTCACCTCCTATCTTCTGAATGCCTGTCCATCATCTACAAGGCACAAGTCAGGAGTGTGATGGAATACTCTCCACTTGCCTGGATGGGTGCAGCTCCAACAACACTCAAGAAGCTAGACACCATCCAGGACAAAGCAGCTCGCTTGATTGGCACCCCATCTACAAACATTCATTCCCTCCACCACCGACGCACAGTGGCAGCAGTGTATATTATATAAAAGTTGCACTGCAGCAACTCAACAAGGCTCCTTAGACAGCACCTTCCAAACCCACGACCTCTACAACCCAGAAGGACAAGAGCAGCAGATACATGGGAACACCACCACCTGCAAGTTCCCCTCCAAGTCACACACCATCCTGACTTGGAACTATATCGCCGTTCCTTCACTGTCGCTGGGTTAAAATCCTGGACCTCTCTTCGCAACAGCACTGTGGGTTTGCCTACACTCCAAGGACTGCAGCGGTTCAAGAAGGCGACTCACCACCACCACCTTCTCAAGGGCAATTAGTGATGGGCAATAAATGCTGGCCTAGCCAGCGATACCCACACCCCACGAACGAATAAAAAAAAAGGCTGTATGGTATTAGGACACTAAGTGCCCAGGTCATAAGAAAATATTAAATAGGAGCCTACTCCGCCATTCAACACATTCATGACTGATCTTCTACCTCAATTCCACCTTCCACACTATCCCCATATCCCTTAATTCCATTGTATACAAAAATCTATTGACCTCTGTCTTGAATATACTCAACAACTGAGCATCCACAGCTCTCTGGGGTAGAGAATTCCGAAGATTCAGAACGCTCTGAGTGAAAATATTTCTCCTCATCTCAGTTATAAATGCTCAATATAGCTTAGTATTACAGCAGGTGCCCAGGCCTGTATAGTGTCAGGATTACACAGGCTGATAAAGTTTGTATGGTGTTAGTACTGGGTGCTGCTTTTACCCATTGATCCATGGGGAAGCCCCACACTGTGCCATATATCAGGTATGACAGATTTTAAAATAATGAGCATGCTGTGTCGTAAATTGCACAGCATTGTTGGCATAATAATGTCCCAAGTACATCAAAGTCACATTTCACAGAGCTCAACCAATGTATTTTCTATCAGGATTAATCTATTGAAGATCTTGAAAGGGACTCATAAAAAGAGCAGATTAACATGACATGATTGCTTTAACCATCTGAGTGCTAAAAGAGGAGATAATAAAGGAGTCATTTTTTATGAAATTATTACCAACAGATCATTGCAAATTGTTACAGAATGTAATTTCCCTGAGGACTGGCAGGAACTGCTAGTGTTATTCCCACTGTCACCCCTCAGGAAAAACATCCGCATCTGAGGTCTTTTACTGAAAGCATGTGGTGCCAGCTGATGCCCTTGCCTAGCTGGGGCTGTGTGGCTGAGACAGTCGCGTTTACATGATGGCAGTGTAGCCACGTGCACCTTTCAACTAGAGCACTGTGTCGGGTGCTAATTAGCCAGCGAGGAATGATAACCCTGGGCTGCTGTGGCAATGCGCTTCCTTCATGACAAGCAACTGATATTTTTTAAAATTGAGAAACCTAGCTGGAGGACCGTGGCTTGAGTGTAACCAGGACTGAAAACAGCAGGAAAGGAGATAAGGTAAATCAGGAAACGCCGATTAGACATTGCTAAAGTTTGGTTTGAAAAAGCCTGTAGGTTTGTAGGTAGTGTGGGCAAAGAGTTGCACAGTTTGAGGTCTCAGCAAGGAGCTTTTCAAATCCATTCTCACGATTTGGGCAACTCTGACAATGCTGGCATTTATTGCCCGTCCCTGGTCAGCCTTGAGTAGGCTGTGCTACAGTCTGAATGGCGAAGGAGTTCTCACTACACTGTTGGGTAAGGAGTTCACTGGTTGCACTCTTGCCTCTGATTTAGAGCGTCATGTGATCAAGTTCCACTCCAGAGACAAGAGCGTAAAATCTAGCCTGACACTCCCAGTGCAGTACTGAGGGAGTGTTGCGCTGTCAGAGGTGCTGTCTTTCAGTTTGGGCATTAAAACATGACCCTGTCTATCCTCTCAGGTGGATATAAAACTCTCAATGGCACTATTCAAGGAGGAGTAATGGGAGTCCCAGCCTATTTTTATCCCTCAATTGAAGCCTTCAGAAAGAGATGATCTGGTCATTCATCTCTTTCTGGGACCTTGCTGTGCACAGGTTGCTTCATTTTCCTGCAAAGGAAATGTTTCTACTCTTCAAAAGCAATTCATTGGCTGTACAGCAACTTGGGACATCCCGGGGTCATGAACAGTGTCATCTATTGCAAATTCTTCCAAAACAAAACAAAAAATTTACTTAACGGCACTCATACTTTGCCATGGTGCTGTTTACTGGTATGCAGGCTTTTTAAGAATTTGCTCATGTGATGTGAGCATCGCTCATAAGGCCAGCCTTCATTGCCCATCACTAATTACCCCTGGGAAGGTGATGGTGAGCTATCTTCTTGAAACACTGCAGATCTTATGGTGAAAATACTCTCACAGTGCTGTCAGGGAAAGAGTTCCGATATTTTGACCCAGTAATGATGGAGGAACAGCAAAATATTTCCAAGTCAGGATGGTGAGTGACTTGGAGGGAAGTTGTAGGTGGAAGTGTTCACACGCGTCTGCAGCACTTGTCCGTCTAGGCGGTAGAGAGTTTGAGAGGTGCTGTCAAAGGAGCCTTGGCGAGTTGCTGCAGTGCATCTTATAGATAGTACACACTGGTGCCACATTACACCACTGCACTGTCAGGGTCCCTTGTAAGTGTAAGCAACCTGATCTTCTCATACCTAGTAGAAGCAGAGATAAACTTCTTGTTGCAGGGTGTTAAATGTGCTGACCCAGTCCTGTGTACCAGCATGCGGGGTGCAAAGATTCTGAGCCCTGATGTGCCCACCACAAGCGGCGTGCCTTCAGCTGCCTAGGCTTCGCACTCTCGATTTCCCTCCCTAAATCTCTCCACCTCCCTACCTCCCAGCCTTACTTTAGGACCCTCCTCAGAACGCATCTCTTTGACCAAATTTTGGTCATCACTCTTCAATAGTTCTTTCTATTGGCTCAGAAGCGACTTTTCCCTGATAACACAGAAGCAAAATACTGCAGATGCTGGAACTCTGAAATAAAAACAGAAAGTGCTGGAAATACTCAGCAGGTCTAGCAGCATCTGTGGAGAGAGAAACAGCGTTAACGTTTCAGGTCGATGACCTTTCATCAGAACCTTCCCTGATATCACTCCCGTGTAGCGCATTGGCTCATTTTTCCATGTTAAAGGCACTATATAAATGCTTGCTATTGTTGTAGCATTAGTTGTAATAGTAGCAGTCCAGTAGTAATTGTATGGTAGTATTGGTGTTAGGAGTAGTAATAGTCATACTAGTTGTAGCAGTTGTAATAATAATAGTATTAGTAGTAATAGTTGTAATAGTAGTAATTAATGTTAGCAGTAGTTGTGGTAGTAGGATTATTAGTATTAGTAGCAGGGTGTAGTTATAGAAGTAGTAGAGTCAGTATTAGTGGTATTAATATCAGTAGTTGGAGTTGTAATGGCAGCACTAGTAGTAGTAAGACGAGTTAGAATAGGGAGCAAACATTTTAATAGTAGTAAAATTATTAGCAGTAATGATGGTAGATCAGTAGTCATATTAATATTTCTAGTAGTAGCAGCAATAGTATTACAGTAATAGCAGCTTGCAACGGTGTCATGATGTGATGTTCCAGGTCTAATAGATTTGTACAGAGACTAGAAGAAGGCAGCAGTTGAAGGGTGGCAGTGCAGGGCATGTCGATTTATGCAGTGTTGCTCCCCATCTGTTAGATGGGACATGGTGTAATCCAACTGTATACAGATTAGAACCAACTGGCTCCCAAAGACAAGTCCTGCCTGGGATGAATGATGTCATTCCAGCTCCCATTCCAAATACGTTAATGATGTGAGTGCTCATTTAATTTTTTCAGTCTCTAAATGCTTTTATCTTAACATGTAAAATTTATGCATGCGTTTAAAGGCTAATTAGCAGTAAATCAATCAGAGAATTGGGCGTAGCTTGATTTATACAGTGTCCTGATTATACAGCAAAGCTGATGCCAGATTGGCTCAGAAATTGCTGTAATCAAGCCTTTCATGTGCAGCGTAACCTATTCAAATCACAGGTATTGAATTAGTGCCTCTGTACCCCAAGGCTTGGAATCACATCCACAAGAATCTGAACATTTACATTGAGCTTCACAAATTCACCTTCAGTATTGCCACTTACTGAATGGAGATTACTACACTAATTCCCCAATCCATTCCCACATTTCCAAATACAGAGCTGGATTACTCCGCCATGTCCATGTAGATTTCAAATCCAGTTCACACACAATCCTGACAATTGGTGTAAAAGAAAATTAGTCATTACTGAAGATTCTAGACTTTACTCCCTTTAGACAACAGAAACAACATGAACACTTAAAACATACAAACACACAAAACACACAATCACACAAGCACATACACATACCCACATACAAAATGCACATACAAACATTGCAGCACCAGAGTTAAACAGTGTCATAGTTAAAGGTGATGATGGAATGATGTCAGATATTGCAATTACAGGTGCCACTGTATAAACTTTGCTCAGCCATAACTTAATGGAGGATTAAAACATTAAATATTGACATTTTTTCCTCAAGGTCCTAATTAAAATATATAAATCTGGTAGATGTTTGTGGTCATGTTCACTGTGAGTTGGAAGACACAGGAGCAGATTGAGAGAGACCCACCTATATAAACTACCTAGAAAGAGTTTTAAGGTTGCTGGTGTGTGCATGTGTGCACATGTGTGTGGCTGCGTGTGTGTATGAATATATGTATGACAGCAACAACCGCAACTTATTTTATTAGTTCTTGGAACGTGAGCATTGCTCATCCCTAATTGTCCTTGAGAAGGTGGTGGTGAGCTGCCTTCTTGAACCGCTGCAGTCCATGTAGTGTATGTACTCCCCATGGTGCTGTTAGGGAGGGAGTTCTGAGATTTTGACCCAGCGACCATGAAGGAACGGCAATATAGTTCCAAGTCAGGATGGTGTGTGACTTGGAGGGGAACTTGCAGGTGGAGGTATTCCCATGTGTCTGCTGCCCTTGTCCTTCTAGGTGGTAGAGGTCGTGGGCTTGGAAGATGCTGTTTAAGGAGCCTTGGTGAGTTGCTGCAGCGTATCTTGTGCATGGCATACACTGCTGCCACTGTGTGCTGGTCGTGGAGGGAGTGAATGTTGAAGGTGGTGGATGGTAACCAATGAAGTGGGTTGCATGGACTTGCATTTATATTATGCCTTCAGCATAGCAAAATGTGTTAAGGCACTGAACAGGAGCATTATCAGACCAAAAAAGGAAATATTAGGACAAGTGACCAAAAGCTTGGTCAAAGAGGTAGGTTGGTAAAGAGCATCTTAAAGGAGGGTTCCGAAGAAGGGTCACTGACCCGAAACGTTAACTCTGCTTCTCTTTCCACAGATGCTGCCAGACCTGCTGAGTGAATCCAGCATTTCTTGTTTTTGTTTCAGATTTCCAGCATCCGCAGTATTTTGCTTTTATCTTAAAGGAGGAGTGATCTCAGAATTCCAGCCATCATGTAACTTCTGAATTTGGAAATAGGTAGCAAACATAATGCATGGAAGCTAAGGGCACTTTTGCCTATGAATACATCATCTAAAGCTCTATATAGGAATTAATATTGTTCACTGTATTTTGGAGATGAGAAAGGACATCTTGGGGGTAATTTTGGCTGTGGGTGCAGATGGAAGATGGGGAAGAAATATTGTTTGGCACCAGCCAAACAGCAAATGCCAGTCTTCCAACATGAAAACCACCCGCCTTGACTCTTGGCTGAAATTCCTCCTTTAACAGAACACAGGAAAATCCCGATTCCTCTCTGCTCCCAAAATCACATTCTCTGATCCTGCACGTTTCAAAGTGCATTCTCGTGATTTTGTTAACTGGTCAGTCATTCAGCAGAAAACTGGGCCCTGCAGCAGTTTGTTAAAACAGGAATTTACATACTTACTCCATGCTATATTGCTTTTTTAAAAATAAAAAAGCTACTGAATCTTGTTACATTAATTTGTAAACTATTAGATCATTGATTAAAATATATTTAACTTATGAATTAAAAGTTTTGTGTATCAATTAGGTTCCACTTTGACTGTGTCCATGTACAAAGCAATCTTTCATATTTTTCTGATTGGCTAATACTAATCAAAAGGTATTTTCCATTATCCATTTAATTCACTGTCTCTAACCATCTCTCTCACTCTTCTACTGTGTCACCACCAAACATCCACTAGACCTATATGTTTTAATTAGGTCCTTGAGGAAAAAATTGTCGACATTTAATGTTTTAATCCTTCATTGATTATACTGCGGCAACAGTAATTGAAATATCTGACATCATTGCATCGTTGTCTTTAAGTAGGACACAATTTACGTCTGCAGCTGCAATATTTGCATGTGAGTATGTGTGTGTGTGCATGTGTGACTGTGTTTTGTCTGTGAATGTATTTTATTTGTGTGTATGCGTTTTGTATGTGTATGTTTGTGTCAGTGTGTGTATATCTGTTTTGTGTCTGTATGTATATGAATGTGCGCCTACGTGCTTGTCTACTGCTGACTGTGAGAAGCCATGCAGAGAATGGCCAGTCTTGAGTAAAATCACATAGTCGAGGCATAGATTTGGGTGAAGGCCTTTGGCCTACCTGATTTCATCCTTCTAGGATACAAACCTACAGTATTCCTAATACAGTTTTTAAAAGCCACTGGGACAGGTCGGGAAAGACCTTAGGTTTAATACTGAAGGATGCAGTCGCAATTTAGTGCGATGACTCATCGACATATGCAGGGCGGAGTCAGGCTCTGTGAAGCCAGCAATGGTGTCATCTGCCTCTGTGCAGGCACAGGTGCCATTTTTAAAGGGCTGCACAGTTGAAACCTGTACCAACAACACCCCCCCACCCCCCAATACATTGTAAATTGATTTCTGGCCCGTCTCACCGCCAGCCCACCCCCAACACAATACAAAGAAAATAAATGGCTACCCTATCTCTCCCAGCCCCCCACAACCACTTACATTTAATATCTGACCTTTCCTCCCCTCCAACTGCACACAGTGCAGAGGTCACCCCTTCCCCCCACCACACTAGAAATGCAGAGTTGACCCCATTCCCTTCCCCCACTTCATTAAAATCCTAAGCTCCTCCCTTTGGCACCTCGGTGGCACCAGCATTCCCTGGACAGGAAAGTGAAGGCGCGTGAGTGCCGGCTGTCACACGGAAGATCACGGATAGCCGGCAAGATCGCAGTGAAAGGTATGTAAATGTATGCCTATCCTTTATTGAAATATTTAAAGTTGAGGCCCTTCGCTGAGCAGCAGGGGGACTGCCACGGAGCCTCGCCACCATTGGGAAGATTGGGTCCAGCAATTCGGCATCGGGATCTATGGTGGGCCGCTGCTGGTGCAATCTTCTGGCCCCCCCATCCTGCCACAAAGCCCGGCATCGGGAGCTCAACAAAATTCAGCCCATTGTTGGAGTACCTCAAACAGGTCACTAACAGAGTGTGGTGCTTTCCGCTGTTGAATAGGAACAGGAGTTGGCCATTCAGCCCCTTGAACCTGTTCCACCATTCAGTAAGATTATGGCTGATCCGTGACCCGCCTTTGGCCCATATCCCTCAATACCTTTGGTTGACAAAAGTCTAACAGTCTCAGATTTAAAGTTAACAATTGACTAAGCATCAATTGCCATTTGCAAAAGAAAGTTCCAAACTTCCAACATCCTTTGTGTTTCCTAACGTCATTCCTGGATTGCTTGCCTCAAATCTTTTTGCTGATCCCAGTGTTTATGATCCACATGAATCTCCTTCCACCCCTCTTCATCGACCCTTATCAGCATGTCCTGGCATTCCTTTCTCCTTTATGTCTTTATCTAGCTTCCCCTTAAATGCACCTGTACTATTTGCCTCAATCACTCCATGTGGTAGAGAGTTCCACATTTTAACCACACATTGGGTAGAGAAGTTTATGGCCCAGGGCAGGTTGTCTTAAGATGATTTTAAAGCAGTTTCCTATTTCCAGAGTGCCTCACTGCCAGTTTTAACCAATTTATCTTTGCTGTAAAAGTTAATTACTTCTTTGTGATAGTAACATGAGTTACTATCACAAGCATGGAGGAGGAAGGCTAATATATGCTTTGTGCTTCTTAATTAAATTCTGGTCGTTAAATGACCTTTTCAGCTTTCTGATCTCGTAACATTAAAAAGGCTCCACTACACTCTTTGCTTATTTTTCTCAGTTCTCCTTCCTCTCCTGGTGGGAGTTGCTCATCGTCCAGTGTGATTTTCCGGTATGACTATTCCGATACTCTCCTGGCAGACCTCCCAACATCTACCCTCTGCACACTTGAGCTCATCCAGAACTCTGTTACCTGTATTCTAACTCACACTAACCCTCACTGCCCCACATTGGCTCCCGGTCTTAACCTCATATTCAAATTCCCTCCATGGACTCCACCCTCCCCATCTATGCAATCTCCTCCAGCCCCACAACTCTCCGAGATCTCTGCACTCCTCCAAATCTAGCCTTTTGTGCATCCCCAATTTTTATCAGCTGCCTAAGCTCTAAGCTCTGGAATTTCCTCCTTAAACTTTTCCGTATCTTTCACCTCCTTTAAAACTACCACTTTGATCAAGATTCTGGTCACCTGTCTTAATATCTCCTTTTGCGGCTGTGTCAAATTTTACCTGGTTACGTGCCTGTGATGCCTTGGCGATATTTTACTACATTAAAGGTGCTATATAAAGGCAAATTGTTGTTGCTGTTGATGGTTGACAGGCAGAGGTACTGTGGGTCCCAGTGAACTACACCCACAGAATGAACCAGCACTTTCAGCAGAGGAGCTTTAGGAAAAGAAAACTGGAGAAGGAAGAAATAGAAAGTATGAGGAGCAGTGGAGGATGGATGGCAGTTTATTAATTACTGAGCCCTTGCTGAAACAAGTGTAAAACTGCACCAAATCAATAAAGTGCTGGGAAGTAACAATAATAACGGTGCCTATCACAGGAAGAAGCAGATTATATTTACAGCCAGCTAGAGTTTACAGCCTTATTTAATTACAGGCATTTTGATGCTGCGTTAGCTACCAAGCTGTTGATACAAGTGGAAAAAGGAAATCACTTGCCACTACCTCATGAAATACCCTCACTCTACTGGACAGGCAGTAGTCCCTTGACCAGGAAGTCAATACAGGATCGGCAAAATTAGGCTATTTAATGAAGATCAGCTAACTAAGAAAGGCAGCCATCATACATTCTGCTGGAGGCACCAGAGCTCAGACATGGATTTGCCATCTCTTCCAACCTTGTAAGCGGACTGGAAAGTCTTACTAAAGCATCAAGGACCGATGGTGATGTGACTGCTCCTGATATCCAGGAGTCACTGTTATTGCAGCCGATGCTTTGACCATAATCGGGATTGCTTCACAAAGGAGAAACTTGTATCGATCCTTGGCTAGACCACACTTAGACTTACTGTGTACAGTTCTGGTCTTCATATTTACACAAAGGATAAAGATGCACTGGGAAAGGTACAAAAAAGATTCACAAGGATGATATCAGAACAGAGAGCTTTTTACTATCAGGAAAGATTAAACAATTTAGGGCTCTTTTCTCCAGTAAATATAAGTCTTTGGGGTCACCTGGTAGAGGTCTTTATGATTGTGATAGGGTAAAGAAGATATTTCACTTGAGGGGGTGACCAAATATGAGGTAATTACATATAAGATAGTCACCAATAAATCAGATCTGGGAATTCAGGAAAAACATCTTTATCCAGAGTGGTGAGAATGTGGAACTTGCTACCACATAGAGTAGTTGAGGTGAACAGCGTAGATACTTTTAAGAGGAAGCTAGGTAAATTACATGAGGGACAAAGGAATAGAAGGACATGCTGATAGGGTGAGATGAAGAGGGCTGCACTGTAAATAGTATCTAATTCCATGAAGACCTGAAATATTAACCGTTTCTCACTCCACAGATGCTGCCTGACCTTCTGAGTACTTCCAGCATTTTCTGTTTTCACTTCAGATTCCCAGCATCTGCAATATCTTGCTTTTGTATCTAAAAACTGACTACGTGTATTTCTTTTAATTTAGTATACTGTATTCGCTGCTCACAATGTAGTCTCCTGTGCATTGGGAGACCAAACACAGGTTGGGTGATTGCTTTTCTGAACACCTCCATTCAGTCCACAAGCGTTACTCTGAGCTTCCGGTCACTTGGATTTTTTCTCCACCCCACACCCACTCTGACCTTTCTGTCCACGGCCTCCTGTACTGTTCCAATGAAGCTCAATGGAAGGTTGAAGAACAGCACCTAACCTTTCAGTTAGGCACTTTACAGCCTTCCAGACTCAACATTGAGTTCAACAATTTCAGATCATAACCACTGCTCTCAATTTTTTCAGACAGCAGGTGCTGGCAATGTTTCTGCTGTTGCCATTAACATCTCCTCTTGACCCATTTTCTGTTTTTTAAGACCCATGACCACCTCCTTTTGTCACCCCTTTTGTCATTTAATCTCTCCTGCCTTCCACTCGATCTCAGACCTTCCGTTTTGTTCTTTTCTCCCCCCACCCCCTTCACCCTTTCCCACCTCTGCCCTTATTAAAAACTGTTAAGTCTCTCATTTCTTCCAGATCTGATGAAAAGTCATTGACCTATAATGTCAAATCTGTTTCTCTCTCTCCACAGATACTGCCTGATCTGCTGAGCATTTTTTGTTTGAATCAGATGTGATTTCTTGCACCAACCCTCTTGAACAGGCTGAGAATAATTCGTGTTGGAACTTTGGAAAGGAGTGACACATATTTCAGAACAGATGGAGAGCTGCTGAATGTGTGGAGGGCAAAATTAAAGAAGCCATCATTCATGGAGACTTGTTGGCACAAAAATCAAAGACCTGGAGACCATCAAGAAATGTGTTACATCAGCAGCCAAGAAGTACAGTCAATCCATCAATCTGTACAAGGCAAATGATGTTCTGATCTGCATCTGATTTACAGTGCACACTACCCATCACTGAGGGATCACAGCTCAGTTTATTCCAGCAATTTACTTACTTGGGTAGGAGCCCATCAGATGGATCTCCAGATAAAGAGATGCTTTATGAGCTGGGGAAGCTATGCCCAGTTTTCTGTTTGTCTGATGTAGAACATTGACTGGAAGTCAACACAAAGTTCCAACTATATGAAGCAATGTTCCTGTTGCCTTTCTCAGTGCTTGTGAGACATCAACATCGACATAAAATTGTAAGAACTTAAACAGGAGCTGGAGTTGACCATACAGCAACTTGAGCCTGCTTCCTCTTTCAATAAGATCTTATTTTGTAATGCCTCCTTAGGATGCGAACGTCACTGGCAACGCCAGCATTTATTGCCCATCCCTAATTGTACTTGAGGAGGTGATCTTCTTTCTCATCTGATACACAATTCCCTTGATTTCCTTAGTACTCAAAAATCTGTCTTGAATATACTCAACAACTCAGCATCCACTGCTCTCTGGGATAGAAAATTCCAAAGATTCACAACCTTCTGAGTGAAGAAATTTCTCTTCATCTCAGTCATAAATGGCCGACCAGAGTCTATGGGTTGAATCTTCTCGGTTCTGTGGTGGGGGCGGGAAAATGGGGGAAGCCCGTGTGGGATGGAACCCCGATGCATTCCCGCTGTCGGCGGTGTTTCCCAGGTCAACGTGGGAAGTGGATCGGCTGCCCGCTGCACAGAGGCTGACAGCCAATTAACTGTTAAGGCCCCAATTAAGGGCAATTTTGCGGCCTCACCTGTACTCTGCCAGCTTCAAAACAGCCCTGCCACCATGTGCAGAGGCCACCAGTTCAATGGAGGCAGCCTTCCTGCAGCAGGCTGTGGGCTATTGGAGCTAGAGGCTCCAAGCTGCTAAGAGTGGGATGCATATATAACGGGTTGCAATCGCAGGCAAGACCAGCCTGGTGGAGGAGTTTCCACTCCATTCATATGTTCCCATTGGCCTGGATCCCTTTCATTTGATTTCTGCTGCATACGCCAGTGAGGACGTCTCCACTCGGAGGTGCACTGTGGTCCCCGACCTGCCTCAGCAGTGCCCACCTCTCCCAGTGGGGCTGCCGAGGCTCCATATCTGCCAATCAGCTTATCAACCTGACCATCCTTCTGGAATGTGCCTTTGCAAAGCAGGTGTGGAAAGAAATGCAGTGGTTTTTGTCGAGGTTCATCCCAAGCACCTCTGTAACACAGGAGTCTGTGCTCCACGGGCTGTTCCCAGGGACGCACACCGAGACAAACATCAACTGCTACTGGAGGAACATCAATTCAGTGAAAGACGTTCTTTTGTCTGCCCGAAACTTGCTGGTCTTCCAGAGCAAAGAGTTGTCCACGACTGAATGTTGCAGACTGGCACATTCCATGGTCCAGGACTACATGCTGAGGGACGCACTAAAGCTTGGGGCAGCCGCAGCAAAGGCTCAATGGGGAAAGAGCACTGTGTAAGGTCCCCCCCACCAAGCTGAACTGAGGGGCTGGATCCATGGAAAACCCCTCGAACTGTATCTGGAAAATATTTGCTTGCTGTAAAATTTACATGGCATGCAAAATGAAATGGAAGGGTTGTGAGGCAACTCACTCCTGTATTGAAGGAAACTGATCGCCTTTGCACTCTTTGTATTGTTTGACTTGGTGCAATTTGGAACTGTATTGTCATGTATTTTTTACAGATTTTTATGAATAAAGTATATTATTGAGTCATAGAGCGATACAGCACTGAAACAGGCCCTTCTGCCTGCCAAGTCTGTGCCAACCAACAACCACCCATTTATACTAATCCTACATTAATCCCATATTCCCCACCATTCTCATACCACCTACCTACACTGGAGGCAATTTCCAACGGCCAATTTACCTATCAACCTGCAAGTCTTTGGCTGTGGGAGGAAACCGGAGCACCCGGCAGAAACTCACACGGTCACAGGGAGAACTTGCAAACTCTGCACAGGCAGTACCCAGAACTGAACCCGGGTCACTAGAGCTGTGAGGCTGCAGTGCTAACCACTGCGCCACTCATTCTGCAAATAAAAAAAAATTACCCTGACCAGACCTTTCAAACAAGCACCAAGACATAGTTTGGCTTGTGGTGAGATCCTTCAGATCCTTCCTGCATGCCCAGAGTCTCAGCCCCTCCACATGCTGCCTTCAAGGTGGCAGCAGTGGGGAAGAGACGGTTGCCCACCTCCTTCTGGAATGTGTCTTTGCAAAGCAGGTGTGGAAAGAGATGCAGTGGTTTTTGTTGAGGTTCATCCCAAGCAGCTCTGTAACACAGGAGTTTGTGCTCTACGGGCTATTCCCAGGGACGCACACCGAGATAAACATCAACTGCTGCTGGAGGACCATCAATTCGGTGAAAGACGCCCTTTGGTCTGCCCAAAACTTGCTGGTCTTCCAGTGCAAAGAGTTGTCCACGACCGAGTGTCGCAGACTGGCACATTCCAAGGTCCAGGACTACGTGCTGAGGGACGCACTAAAGCTTGGGGCAGCTGCTGCAAAGGCTCAATGGGGAAAGACCACTGTGTAAGGTCCTCCCACCAAGCTGAACGGAGGGGCTGGATCCATGGAAAACCCCTTGGGCTGTATACACCAAATATGGGTTTACTGTAAAATGTACTTGGCTTGTAAAATGGACTGGAAGGGTTGTGAGGTAACTCACTGCTGTATCGAAGAAAACTGATTCCTTTGCACTTTTTGGGATGCTATGTTTTGAACTGTTTTGTAATATATTTTTTACAGATTTTTATGAATAAAGTATATTTTTGGGGAAAAACGAAGTTTGGGCGAGCAGCCTCGAGAACCACCCTCCTCCAACCCCCCACCCCTCGCCATCCTTAGATGGCAATCGTGGAGGCGGCCAATTAGAAGGTCACCCCCAGGAAGATTGCCGAGTCAGTCTCGCAGCCAGCAAGTGCTAGCTCAGGAGCTCCATTTGGTCTAAATTTCGAGGTCCCAAAGCCCATGGGAAAATCCAGTGCTCTGATCCCTAGTTCTAGACTCGCCAGCTGGGGGAAACACCCTCCCAGCATTGAACCACATGGAAGTTCACACTCCTGCAGTCTCTGTACCCATATGAGCAACAGATGGCAGAATTTCAATCACTATGGTCTTAGTTTGTCTGGGATCAGGCAGGCATTGAATGAGGCTGAGATAATGTGTTTTCTCCAGAATCATTTGACTCCTTCTTGGGATGCTGTTCACAGGGCATTGAGTTTCCTCCATTACTTGTCGAAGAGGTCAATATCCAAGTGTGAGTCTAAGCACTGAATGTCCACTGGATATTGAACTATGCGGGCCATCACAGCTGAGCTTTATCCTGTCTTCACCCGATATTGACAGCAAGAGACCTGTTAAAGGAATTCTGACCTTTCTTTAACAAATTTTTCCCTCTTTGCTGCAATATTGCTCTGCAAGCACCAGTCATTCCCAGGTAGCCCCTACCCAAATTGCCATCAATAACATCCAACCTTGGTAGGAATGGTCAGTGATCTGCAAACTGGTGAGCAGCACAATGCAGTTCATTCCTGCCCTTAGCCTTCAACATGCATTTCCAGCAGAGTCAGTGAGTCATGCAGAGAAACGGGGGCCTTGGTTGATGATTACCTCTGAAACTTAGAGACACTAAAAGCAACAACTTGCATTTATATAGTGTCTTTAACATGGTAAAACATCCCGAGGCACTCCACATGAATGTTATCAAACAAAATTTGACACCTAGCCAAATAAAGTGACTTTAGGACAGGTGACCAAATGTTTGGTAAAGAGGTAGGCTTTAAGGAGGGTCTTAAAGGAGGAAAAAGAGGTCGAGAGATGGAGAGGTTTAGGAAGGGAATTCCAGAGCTTAGGGCTAAGGTAGCTACAGGAACAGCTGCCAATGGTGGAGTGATTAAAATCGGGGATGTGCAAGAGGCCAGAACTGGAGGAATGCAGATATCTGGGAAGTTTGTGGGGCTGGAGGAGATTGCAGACATAGGGTAGGGCGAAGCCATGGAGGGATTTGAAAACAAGGATGAAAATTTTAAAATCAAGCCTTCACCAGATCAGAAGCCAATGTAGATCAGCGAACACAGGGGTGATGGGTGACGACTAAAGACAATCGAAGCACATCGGTTAAATCTCATCTTAATCTTCATATAGACAGGGACAATGGAATTGGCAGGAGTGGTCTAGAAGATGAGTTTGTAGAATGTTTTTGGGACAATTTCTTGGAGCAATATGTTGTGGAGCCAAATAGGGATAAAGCTAACTTAGATCTAGCATTGTGTAATGAAGTAGGGTTAATTAGCAATGTCATAGTAAAAGATCCAGTGGGAAACAGTGATCATAATACCATTGAATTCCATGTTAAGTTTGAAAGTGACATGGTCCAATCACAAACAAGAATCTTAAACTTAAACAAAGCCAATTACAGAGGCATGAGGGGAGAACTGATTAAGGTGAATTGGGTAAATAGACTAAAAAGTACAGTGGTAAATGAACAGTGGGAAACCTTTAAAGAAACAATTCAAAATGTTTACCAAAAATACATTCCTTTGTAAAACAAAAACTCAGCAAGACCCATCTGTGGCTCACTCAGGAAATTAAGGATAGTATTAGATTAAAAGAAAAGGCTTACACTGTTGCAAAAAGAAGTAGCAAGTCAGAGGATTGGGAGTCTTTTAGGAACCAGCAAAGGGCTACCAAAAAGTTTTAAAAAAGAAAAAAAAAAGAATGAGAGTAAACTAGCCAGGAATATAAAAACAAATTGTAAGAGCTTTTATAGGTATATCAAAAAGAAGAGAGTAACTAAAGTAAATGTTTGCCCCTTAGAAGCAGAGACAGGAGAAATGATCATGGGGAATGAGGAAATGGCAGAAGCATTGAACAAATATTTTGTGTCTGTCTTCACAGTAGAAGACACAAGTTCCATATCAGAAATAGACAGTAACTTAGGGGCTAAAAAAAAGTGAGGAAATTAAGGAAATTCATATCAGCAGAAAAAAAGTATTGGACTAAAATCTTACAAATCTCAAGGACCTGATGGCCTACACCCTAGGTTGCTAAAAGAGATAGCTGCAGAGATAGTAGATGCGCTAGCTATGATTTTCCAAAATTCCTTAGATTTGGGAACGGTCCCATAAGATTGGAAGTTGGCAAATGTTACACCGCTTTTCAAGAAAGGAGGGAGAGAGAAAACAGAGAACTACAAGGCCAGTTAGCCTAACATCAGCCGTTGGTAAAATGCTGAAATCTATTATTAAGGAAGCCTTAACAATGCACATTGGAAATCATAGTATGATCAGACAAAGTCAACATGGTTTTATGAAAGGGAAATCAGGTTTGACATATTTGTTAGAGTTTTTTGAGGATGTAACTAGTAGGGTAGATAAAGGGGAACAAGTAGATGTAGTATACCTAGATTTCCAAAAGGCATCCGATAAGATGCCACACAAAAGGTTACTAGGTAAGACAAGGGCTCATGGAGTTGGGGGTAATATATTAGCATGGATAGATAATTAGTTAATGGACAGGAAGCAATGAGTGGGCATAAACAGGGAATTTTCAAGTTGGCAGGCAGTAACTAGTGGAGTGCCATAAGGATGAGTGCTGGCGCCTCAGCTATTTACAATCTATATTAAGGACTTAGATGAAGAGATAGAGAATAATGTATCTAAGTTGCTGATGATACAAAGGTAGTTGGAACGATAAGCTGGGGGGAGGACACAGAGAGGCTGCAAAGAGATATAGACAGGTTAGGTGAGTGGGCAACAAGATGGCAGATGGAGTATAATATAGGGAAGTGTGAAGCTATGCACTTTGGTCGTAAGAATACAAAAGCAGAATATTTTTTAAAGGTGTGAAACTTGTGAGTGTCGATGTTCAAAGAGACTTGGGTGTGCTTGTACAAGGAATGCAGGAAGTCACCATGAAGGTGCAGCAAGCAATTAGGAAGGTTAATAGCATGTTGACCTTTATTGCAAGGGGATTGGAGTACAGGAATAAGGAAGCATCGCTACAATTGTACAGGGTTTTGGTGAGACCAAATCTGGAATATTGTGTGTAATTTTGGTCTCCACATTTAAGAAAGTTTATACTTGCATTGGAGGTGATACAGTGAAGGTTCACTAGATTGGTCCCTGGGATGAGGGGTTGTCCTATGATGAGAAGCTAAGTGAATTGGGCCTGTATTCTCTGGAGTTTAGAAGAATGAGAGGGAATCTCATTCGAACATATAAGATTCTGAAGAGGCTAGCTAGGGTAGATACTGAGAGATTATTTCTGCTGATCAGGGAATCTAGAAAACAGTGGCACAATCTCAGGCTAAAGGGATGATCATTCAGGACTGAGATGAGGAGAAATTACTTCACTCAAACGGTTGTGAATCTTTGGAATTCTCTACCCCAGAGGGTTGTGGATGCTCCATCATTGAATATATTTCAGACTGGGATAGACAGATTTTTGGTCTCACAGGGAATCAAGGGAAATGGTGAGTGGGCGGGGAAGTGAAGTTGAATCCTAAGGTCAGCCATGTTCATATTGAATGACGAAGCAAGCTCAATGGGCCATGTGGTCTTCTCCTGCTCCTATTTCTTGTGTTCTTACTCAGCACACTCCGCAGACCAACCTGGACCTCTCCTGGTCTCTATGGTTGAGCTGCTCATTGGGTAACTAAGTTTTTTCAAGGGCTCTCATGCATTCTTATGACTTGCGCAATTTATGTGGGGTTAAACAGCAATGAGGTTGACTCTTAATTGCCCCCTGAAATGGCCTAACAAGCCATTCAGTTGTTACGAAAAATTACGAAAAATTATAATTAAGAACAAAATTGAATGGACCACCTGTCATCAATCCAGGCACTGGATTCAGACACAATCAAGGAACACCCACCCAGTCAACTTTGCAAAGGCCTCCTCATTAAAATCTGGGAAACGTGTGCCAGAATTGAGAGAGCTGTCCCACAGACTAGCCAAACAACAGCCTGACATCGTCATACTCATAGAATTGTAACATTCAGCCAATGTCCGAGACTCCATCATCACCATCTCTAGGTATGTCCCGTCTCACTGGAAGGGCAGAATGACCAGAGGTGGCCACTGCACAGCCCTTGTGCAGACGAAGTCCCACCTTCACACTGAGGACACCCTCCATTGTGTTGTGTGGCACTACCACCTTGCTAATGAGATGGATTCAGAACTGATCTAGCAGCTCAAAACTGGATATTTATTAGGCGCTGTGGGCCATTAACAGGTGAACTGTATTCCACCACAGGCTGGAACATCATGGCCCCGCATATCCCTCACTCTACCATTACCATCAAACCAGTGGACAATCAGTGGGTCAGTGAGTGCAGAAGAATATGCCAGAAACAGCATCAAGTGTGTTTCAAAATGTGGCACAGTGCTAACATTCAGGAGGGAGTGGCCCTGGGAGTGCTCAACATTGACTCTGGACACCATGACGTCTCATGGCATCGGGTCAAACGTGGGCAAGGAAACCTCCCACTAATTAACACCTACTGCCATCCCTCAGCTGATGAATCAGTACTCCTCCATGTTCAACACCACTTGGGCACAGAATGATACATTCTTGGTCCATTACCAAGAGTGACTCGGTAGCACCACTACTGACTGAGTTGGTCGAGTCCTGACGGACATGGCTGCCAGACTGGGCCTCCACTAGGGAAAAACCTACTTAACCTCATCTTCACCAATCTACTTGTTGCAGATGCATCTGTCCATGACAGTATTGGTAGGAGTGACCATTGCACTGTCCTTGTGGAGATGAAGTCCTGCCTTCACACTGAGGACACCCTCCATCATGTTGTGTGGCACTACTGATATAGCAGCTCAAAACTGGGCATCTGTGAGGCACGGTGGGTCATCAGCAGCAGAACTCATGGCCCAGCATAATCCTCACGATACCATTACCAGCAAGGCAAGGAATCATCAGTGGTTCAACGAGGAGTGCAGAAGAGCATACCAGGAACAGCACCAGGTGTTCCTTAAAAAGAGGTGCCAACCTGGTGCAGCTACAACACAGGACTACATGAATACTAAACAGCAGAAGCAGCACGCAATAGACAGAGCTAAGCAATCCCACAATCAACATAACAGATCAAAGTTCTCGCGCCCAGTTGTGAATGGCGGTGGACAATTAAACAACTAATGGGACGAAGAGGTACCATGAACATCCCCATCCTCAATGATGGCAGAGACCAGCACTTGAGTGCAAATGATAAAGCTGAAGTGTTTGCAACCATCTTCAGCCAGAAGTGCCGGGTGGATGATCCAGTGTGTACCATCTGAAAAATGTACTGCAGCAATCTGTCAAGTAATCTTCAACAGAACCTCCCTGACACACGCCATCTGACACCGAGAAGAACAAGGGTATCAGATGCATGGGAACATCACAACCTCCAATTTCTTCTCCGAGCCACGCACCATCCTGACTTGGAAATGTATCGCTGTTCCTTCACTGTCGCTGGGTGAAAATCCTGGAACTGCAGCATAAATAGGGGCTCACCACCACTTCTCAAGGGCGCTCAGGGATGGACAATAAATGCTGGCCTTGTCGGTGATGCCCAAATCCTGTAAATGTATTAAAAAGCGAGTTAAATTATGGGAACAGGCTGCAGAAATTTGACTTGTATTCCCTTCAGTACAGAGGATCGAGGGATGACTGAATCAAGGTGTTTACAATGAAAAAGAGATTCAATAGGATGGATAAAGAGAAACGATTTCCTCTGGTGTGAGAGTCCAGAACAAGGGGGCCATAAACTTCAAATTAGAGCCAGGGATGATGTCAGGAAGCACTTCTTCACACAAAGGGTAGTGGAAATTTAGGACTCTCCCAAAAGGCTGTGGTTTCTGTCAATTGAAACTTTCAAGACTGAGATCAATAGATTTTTGTCAGTTAAGGGTATCGAGGGATTATGGAACAAAAATGGACAAATGGGGTTGAGGTGGAGATAAGCAATGATCTGATTGAATGCAGAACAGACATGAAGGGATGAATGGCCTACCCCTGTTCCGATATTCCAATGCTCTCGAGTGCTCCTGGTGCAGGAACCCATATCAGGAACTCAGATTCACCAAAGGCATGGAATATTGTGTGGAGTGGTGAGGGGGAGGGGTGAATAAAGGTGTGTGATGCCCCTGCACAGGGAGAATTTAGACCAAGGAGATAAATTTGAACAGAAAAATCACCATCATCAGCAAAAACATCACATGAAAGGGCAACATGCTCATCAGAGCTGTGTTGAAATATTTTCCATTCAAGCTCTTGGTTGTCAGCTCTGGTTGGACATATTCCAGGACGTGACCTTCTGCCTCCCAAGTTAGATCCTCATCCTGGAGGGTTGGCAACCCCTACACACAGTGCACTGCTTTCTTTATTTCAAAACAAAAAGTCCCAACGTTCGCCTTTGCAGCTGTACCTCAAATCCAGGTTCGAAACCTGGGCTCGCACCGGTCTAGATGCAGTTATATCATGCAATCAACATTACTAGAAAGACGGAACTGCATTGCAGTAATACAACAAAATAAGCACCTTATTAATCCTCTCCTAGCTTTGAACTTCAAGGAGATAAAAATAGCTTGTGTGTTGCACACTGCCATTTTAAAAGGGAAATGAACAATCTACCCTAGGGCTGTGGTAAATTCCTGTCAGGTAATGCTTCAAACTATCACTTTGATGCCTCAAATGTGAATTTAATGAAATATCTTAAACCAGAAGCTATGGTAAACATTTTATATTGGCAACTGCTCAGGGGCAGGAATTCATCTCAGGTAAATTACATTTTCATTCCAACTATGGAGAGGAATGCTTCTGACCACCAGCAAACTCACCCCGTTCATAGACTAGGCCTTCCCTTCCAGCTCTTTTGATGGCCCATCCATTATTCACAAGAATGATAGTTAACGAGGGTATCGAGGCACTGGGCATGGTGCCCAGAAAGTTGGTATGAGCCCAGGTTTTGAATCTGAATTTGAGGTACAACTGCAGAGCTGATCTTTGAAACCTTTTGTTTTTAAATAAAGAAAACTGCTCTCCATGTAGAATGGGGAATCCCCATCGGGAAAGACTGAACAGGCTGGAGCTGTTTTTTCTAGAAAAGAGAAGGCTGAGGGGTGACCTAATAGAGGTCTTTAAAATTATGAAGGGGTTTGATGGGATAAATGTGAAGATGTTGCCACTTTTGGGGGAATTCAAAACAGAGGTCATAAATATAAGATAATCGCTAATAAATACAATATGGAATTCAGGAGAAACTTATTTATCCAGAGGATGGTTTGTGCATGGAACTTGCTACTGTCATGCAGGCCTCCACCTGCCAAGAATGAGGCATTTTAATTTTGTCATATGAACATTGATTTTAAACTTGCTGGGAAGCAGAGAAGGCCTGTTACAAGGGCTGCCAGACACTTAGCTGAAAAGTATTTGCATGTTAACAGACAATGCTTGTGGAGACAAAAGGACCATTCCCTGACACATTCAACACACATTAGATTTTGATCACCATTGAAGGTGTAAGGAAGAACATTCCAGAGACTGCTAAGGTGATACAATCCACAAAAGCCAGGACTGGTTAAACCAGCTGGTCACATGACTAACTGGCTGGTCCAGGGCTTTTTTTGAACTAACCACAGAGATTTTGAACTCGGGAAAGACTGTTTGCTCCGGGAGTGAGAAGACCTCTCCTGCCTGCTCCCATCTCTTTCTCACAAGCCTCTGGACCCACTGAGGACACATGAACTTCAAGAGAGAAAAGTGTCCTACATCGAACAAGGTTTAAGAAGAATACTGAGCCCCAACAAAAAGCAAGACCTACCTACAATCAAGGACTCTATAGCGAGCTTGAAGAACAGTAACCAAAACCATTTTCAGATATTGCCTCAATCTTTTCCACTTTATTTCTTCTGCTCTTTGCTGTCTCTATCTGCATGTGTGTATCGCCTATGCATGCTAGTGTGGGCACATCGCATATCCATAGGCATTAACCGAATTACAGTTTAAGTTTATTAAAGTTCAACCTTTTTTCTTTCAACCTAAGAAAACCTGTTTGGCGAGATCCTTTGCCTAATAACTGGAAGGTAGTGAACAAGGATTCACTAAGAGGGAGCTAAAAAAGTGTGTTTAAAATTCAACCCTGTTACAGTAAGACCAGGTGAAGGCTGAGAGCGAACCCTAGACCCCTTTCTCACCTGGTTGTAACACTACATATGGAATGGTTGAGGTGAATAGCATAGATGCATTCAGGGGAAGCTGGATAAACACATGAAGGAGAAAGGAATAAAAGGATATGTTGATAGGGTGAGTTGAAATAGAGTGGGAGGAGGCTCGTGTGGAGCGTAAACACCAGCATAGACCAGGTGGGCCGAATGGTCTATTTCTATGCTGTAAATTCTATGTAATGTAAATTCATTACGCGAGTACAGCATACAGGCTCTGAACCTGGTGATTTTCTTAGATCCGTGACCATGCAAAATACAAAGATGTGACATTTAATGAGCAGCTGCATCATTCACATCAGAATTGTAACATCAAAGTCAATATGGAAGAATTTCTTCCCTGGGTTTGTTTGTATTTCAGATTCCCTCGGGGAGGTTGAGCAGGTTCTGAACCAGTTACTTCTGACTCATTTTGTCAGATGGATCTCTTGAATAACAGATGTAAACACTACAAAGGATCTAAATTTTTAATTGATCCTTCAGCACAAAAGACAGGTTGCAATCAGCCCTCATCTCCACATGTTCCCTTTTTTGATGAGGCAGTCGTTGTTCACTGTGGTGCTTGGTAGTAGAGTAGTGAAGTATTTTACACTCAGCTGCTGCTTTCTGGTTTGACACAATGGGTGGCACCTTTATCTCTAAGCCAGTAAGACTGCAGGTTCAAGTCCTGCTCTAGAGACTGAACCAGGTAGTCTCCAGTGGCACTCCAGTGCAGTATTGACGGGCTGTTACACTGTCACAGGTACTGCCCTTTAGATGAGCTGTTAAACTGAGGCCTCAACTGCCAAAGTCATTTGGCAGAATGCTTCATCACCAAAACTTTCAAAAAAGCACCAGGACGTAGCTGGGCTGGTGGTGAGAAGGGCCCTCCCGATCAGATCTTTCCTGCATGCCCAGAGTCTCCCTCTCTCCACACGCTGCCCTCCAGGTGGCTGCGGTGGGGAAGAGACAGTTGCTCACCTCCTTCTGGAATGTGTCTTTGCAAAGCAGGTGTGGAAAGAGATGCCGTGGAAAGAGGTTCATCCCAAGCAGCTCTGTAACACAGGAATCTGTGCTCTACGGGCTGTTCCCAGGGACGCACACCGAGATAGACATCAACTGCTGCTGGAGGACCATCAATTCGGTGAAAAACGCTCTTTGGTCTGCCCGGAACTTGCTGGTCTTTCAGCGAAAAGAGTTGTCCACAACCGAGTGTTGCAGACTGGCACATTCCAAGGTCCAGGACTACGTGCTGAGGGATGCACTAAAGCTTGGGGCAGCTGCTGCAAAGGCTCAATGGGGAAAGACCACTGTGTAAGGTCCTCCCACCAGGGTGAACTGAGGGGCTGGATCCATGGGAAACCCCTGGGCTGTATACACCAAATATGATTTTGCTGTAAAATGCACATGGCATGTGAAATGGAATGGAAGGGTTGTGAGGCAACTTACTGCTGTATTGAAGAAAACTGATTTCCTTTGCACTTTTTGGACTTGGTGCTGTTTTGAACTGTTTTGTGATGCATTTTTTTACAGATTTTTATGAAGAAAGTATGTTTTTGGGAAAAAAAACTGAGGCCTCAACTGTGCTCTCAGATGAATTCAAATGTGCCATCTCATTATTTGAAGAAGAGCAGGCAAGTTCTCCTGGTGGCCTTGCTGATGTTTATCCCTCACCACAGATTATCTTGTAATTTATCATTACTGATCGTGGTACCTGCTGTCTGTGGTACAGAAAGTATGCCATGATTTCATTGACTTCACTGGAAAGTTAAATTGGACTGGGTGTAAAACAGCCAATCAACCTGAAAAGGCCCAATTTCCCACTGGGTGGGTTTAGGCTAAAATTACCACTGTGCCCCTGCTGTTGGTCAGAACCCAAAAAGATGTGGAACTTTGCAGGTGCAGAGGGAAGCTGGTGTGCCCCTCCCCATACACTGCCCCCCCATTTCGTTACATTTATCACTCGGAGTCAAGTGGTCAATCAGGATGAGCTCCGAGCCTAACTTAAAAAGCACAGTCGTCAGCAAGCACATCTCTGTGAAGATAGAACACCACTGGGGGGGGGGACCTGTGCTGATCAGACAAGATGCGAGCCAGCAATGACCAGCACCATTCTGAATGGAGGTGGGAGGGTGAGGTGAAACAGGGATTTAAAAGCTTGGGCATCATTCTCAGCAAGCGGGCTCCATCATGCCCCAGTTAAGCCAGCAAATCCTTTCTAGGTGTTATTTCTGTCTTTTTACCCTTTTATTTCCAGCATTCCTGTTATTTTTTTCCCCTTTTGACCTCAGCAGTTCTTTTATTTCTTCACATGCAGCCATGTGTCAGGTGTCGGCTAGTTCAGTGAGTAGTACTCATGCCTCTAAGTTAGAAGACCATGGGTTTCAAATGCCAATCCAGAGACTTTAGCACATAATCCAGGTTGACATGCCCAGTGCAGTACTGAGAGTGTGCTGCAGTGTCAGAGGTGCATCTTTTGGATGAGTTCTTAAACCTCGGCCCCATCTGCCCTCTCAGGTGAATATAAAATACCCAGTGGCACTATTTCGAAGCAGAGCAGGGGAGTTCTCCCCAGGTTCCTGGCCAATATTTATTCCTCATTCAACAACAATAAAACGGATTATTTTGACATTATCACATAGAGTCATAGAGTTATTTACAGCACAGAAGGAGGCCATTCGGCACATTGTTGCTTGTGGGAACTTGCTATGCACAAATTGGCTGCCATGTTTCCTACGCTACAACAATGACCATATTGCAAACAAAATACTTCTAAAGCACCTTGGGACGTCATGAGGCCATGAAAGGCGCTATATAAATGCAAATCTCTCTCTCATGAGAATATAAGAAAAACCAAGGCTATATGCCTCATTAAGTTGCTCATGATGAAAGTACTCCAGTTTTTCCAATCTATCATTCAACTGCTCCAACTCTACATCTCCATAATGCTGTCTGGTAAATTATCCCCATTTATATTAAGACATTCCCTTGGATCTCTGATTTAAATCTGCTGGTTTATGACTTTTTGTCCTCCTATCCTGCCTTATCATGAAGCAATGTTCAGGAGCGATCTTATCGAAACCTCTTACTGCTTCTGTGTAACGCCTTGCTCTTAAAGCTACGGCTTGGCTTTTCTTTTCAGAGTTGCTGCATTTTATCCTATCGCAACGAAGGAAAAGTGCTTTAAGAGGGGAACTGGATGTTCATTGGGAAATATGCCCACGATTAGCTGCTTTCAGGTCACTATCAGTGATGTGGCAATGAGCCACCCAACCCACTCTCCCTCTCAGTTGACAATGGCACACAAAGAGAATGGAAAATTTCATTTTTATAAAGTGTTCTTTCAATGAGCCAGCACAGGTACAATGGGCCAAATGGCCTCATTCTGTGCTGTACGTTTCTATGATTTCTATGATATTCAATCTTTGCTGATTTAACACAATCTCAGCTGAGGCAGTGTTAAGGAATGTAATAAATTCAGGATCTGTCATTCACACCTTGTCATTTTTCAATGACACCTGTCACTCTCGTAAGTAGGTCAATATCTGCTTGGATTCTGGAGTTGTCTCACCAGGACTCAGGACCTCACCGGATGGATGAATTAAGTTGGGATGAATGGGCTTCGTTATCTGTAGTTATCTTCAGACCTTGTGATTGAACAGCACAACCTAGGTTGACCCCCCTTGATGAATGAACTGGACATCAGTTCCTCCTTCACGAGCCCTCTACCAATCTTTTAGTAGGCAGGCTGTTTATACTTTTAGTGAGATGGAGATAGGGTTATCATCCCTCTCGGCTTGACCTGGAGTCTCCTGCCGTTGAAGATTAGTCTTCAGGTCACTGCTGCATGCAACCCAGGAGAAAAAGCACAGGGGCAGTCAACAAAATGGTATTTTCTTCACCTTCTTTCAACACTTTCATATATTAATTGTGAAAATATCGCAGATTGGGGCAAAAAAGGGTTGTTTCACTAACAGTCAAAATTAATCCAATTGGGAAACAAAGTGCAGGATATTGAGCCCCTACAGGGGCCAAAAATGGTGGGCGGGAGCTAAAAATAGCCGCACCGGCCAGCGTGTCCAGTCCCCAGCTCCAACCCACCCCCATGACACTTTTGTGAAAACAGGATGGGGGGCACGGCAGAGCTACCTGCCCACACGTGGCAGATAGCTGACACAGCACATTAACAGCCTAATTGAGGCCAATTAAAGGACTCTGACTGGGATTTTCCAGTTGACCTCCAGGTCCTTGCAGGCGGCAGGGATCAGTTTAGGTGCCTGGAGGTGGCCTCCCAGCTGTAGGCTGGGGGGCAGGTTCTCCAGGCAGGCCTAGAGGCCCTCCCTGCCTGCCTGGGACAAGGAGCGGGGCAGGCCACCCTGTACAGGGGTTCACTCCACCACACCCCTCTCCCCCCACACAGTGGTGGCCTGGCTGCAAGATCCATTTTTTAATTCAACATTAAAAAAGTTGGAGAGAAGGTGCCTCCATGTTGAAGCACCCTCTCCCTTACTTACTCTCGATAGCAGCCTGCTGCTCCTTTCAAGCTCTAAGGCCTCTGATTGGCCCCCCAGCTTTGAGAGCCCACCCACCATCCTTAATTGGACGGCGAGCCCGCCCTCTGGCCATTAGTTAGCTGCTCCCTTGAAAATCATTATCAGTGAGTGTTTACACTGGTTTGGGACCTGGAAACAGTCTTGACCTCTGTTTCCCACCCGCAGAAGGAAAATCCTGCCCAAGGCATCTGTTCCCTTTCCAATTGGCTGTTAGCAGAAATGCACCTGGAGAATGGTCCAATGGCAGGAGAGCGGAGGCGGGGTGGTTTGAGGCTGGAGGCCGTGATGAAGCCTCCAGGAATGCACCCAATCACAGTTGGCAACCCTAGACTGAGGCCAGGTTAAAGCATTGAGCTGTTTTACTTCTCACCTCGCAAGTCTGAACATACCGAGCAACAGTTATGATCAGGTTAGCTTAATTCAGTCAGAACAATTTGTCTTTATATAAATATACAAACTAAGGAAGATGGCAAGCTTCCCCTGCCACTGGGTTAGTAAACTAACTTCTAGCCACTGTTCCCTGTAGTCTGTGGTGTGTGTGGTTGTGCAGAAGGTACTGCGCAGGCTGCTCACAGGTTGTCCACTTTAAGATTGCTTGTTCACTGTCGTGCAAGAAAGTTTAAAGGTACTGCACACTCAAATGAACAGGCCATGCACAATGTAAAGAATTTAGGGGGGACATTGTTTACAACTGTCCTCATCTTCCGAGACTGGATGTAAGTCTACACTGGCAACCTTTTTTTGAAGACCTGATTGTCAGTGTCTCTTTCTATTCTTATTTTATCTCCCTGTATTCGTGCCCTGAATGGGGGAGGGGGGAGGAGGGCCTATCCCAGAGAACGCCTGGGACCAGAGACTTCCTAACACAATGTGCGTGAGTTGTCTATTGATCACTGAGGAAGGCTAACAAATTGCTTATTGTTTTTGGTCTTTTGCAGAACCAGTTTCACTGCCAAACTGATTAGCATTTTAACCACTTTTCATCCCACTAACGCAAGTGCACTTTGCTTTAAATATTCAAAAGCAAATGCAACTCTTTTACAATTGCTTTCTGTGAGAAAATGGACACAAAGAAAAAATCCCAAAATGTGACTCTTTGCTACCATTCCCCTCAGTGATGCTGGTGGAGGGAAGTATCAGTCAGTGTTCCAGGTCCTGACTGTTATCCAATAACCACTGCTAGAGTGTGCATGTCCCTACTTGTGGTCAGCCATGGCTCAGTTGCCTCTGAGTCACAAGGTTGTGGGTTCAAGCCCCACTCCTGGACTTGAGTGCAACAATCTAGGCTGACACTCCAGTGTAGTACTGAGGGAATGCTGCACTGTCACAGGTGCTGTCTTTCAGATGAAGCATTAAACTGAGGCACTGTCTTCCCACTCAGATGGATGTAAAAGATCCCATGGCACTATTTCAAAGAAGAGCAGGGGAGTTCTCCCTGGTGTCCTGGCCAATATTTATCCTCAATCAACATCACTACATCAGCTGAACATTTTCACATTGCTGCTTGTGGGAGCTTGCTGTGCACAAATTGGCTGCTGCATTTTCTGCATTTCAACAGTGACTGCACTTCAAAAAGTACTTCAATGGTGGTAAAGCATTTTGGAACATCTGGGGGTCCTGAAAGGCGCCAAATAAATGCAAGTCTTTCTTTCTTCACTTTTGCAAACAGGACCACATTTGTTTGTGCTGCTCCCCAGGCCCCCCAACACCGCCACCAATCCAGGGGTGAGCAGCTCGGTAACACTCATTGTCTAAGTTCATCTGTGAAGATCGGGCCACAAGGTTGATGGTCCAAATGTTTCCTACACCAACATGAGTCAGCGCTTTGAAAAGAGAAGGGGAGAAAATTGAGCAACTCATTAAAAAAAAGTGAAGTACAGTAACTTGATTGTACTCACACAGTTTAATGAATGGGTCTGGAATCTAGTATAAAACCAGTATCCCTACTCACGTTTCCATGATCCTAATAAACCGTCAGACTCTACATTATAAAAACCCTTTTGTTCCATCTCACAAGGCTCTGCTTTCAGATTTAAATAGCATCGGGAAAACTCCACACGAAAGACAAGCATGGGAACAGTGAGAAAGATTATTTGAGATTGCAATTCATTGCCGGGTATGTATTATTAATGAGAACAGATACACACATGTGAATTTAAGACATATTGTGATGTCATCCGACCCGCAGATGGAATTACTGACTTGAAATTCCATGGGAGGAGTCCGTTATTTCCTATTTACTTCATACCCAGCCAGTGGCTGCACTCTCTCTAGCTCGCTCTCTGTTTTATCTGTCGCAGGCATCCTCTTGTTATTGAGAAACCCAGGTGAAGGTGACGTGCCAAAGTCTACAGTGCAGGGAAGAGTGGAAGACAGGGCAAGGTAAATTGAGAAGCACTTATTAGGTGACACTAAGCTCTAAGGACCAGTGGATTGTATAACAACTTGAAGAGCATGGCAGGTAAAGGGCCACATACTTGCTGTGGTTGAATTAGTGCAGCTGATGGTACGATGGACCTCAGTTTGAACATTGAGAGGAAGCGAGAGGAGAAAGACTGTGGAGTGTTTCAAAGTTGATTCTGCTCCAGGGTACGGCTCCTTTCTGAGTATGTGACTGGAGACTCCAACAGGTTTATTCTGTAAATGGTCATCTCTAAAACACAGGTCACACAAGCCGGAGGCATTCTTTGCTCAAGTCTGATTTCCACTGGTTAATAATGTTGTATCGTACCTCAACAAAAGGATCTCATAGTGGAATGCATGAACAATTAATGGACCCAACAAAGGCAGGATTTCTGTTCTCATGGTTACAATGAGTAATAATGCACCAAGAGGAGTTTCACTGAGATAAGTAAGATCCTTTGTTTCCAATATTTTTTTACACTTCTTTGAAAACAATTTCCTCTCCTGAAGGTGCTGGTCCTCTTGTGTACCATTCCACTAAGCTGTGTATCTGATAATACCTCATCTGATGCTATTCTTCTTGTGCGACTAGACAGAGGGATGACCTAATAGAGGTCTTTAAGATTATGAAGTGGTTTGATAAGGTAGACATCGGGAAAATGTTTCCACTTGTGAGGAGACCAAAGTTAAGGGCCATGAATATAAGATAATCGCTAATAAATGCAATAGAGAATTCCAGAAAAACCTCTTTACCCAGAGAGTGGTTAGAATGTGGAACTTGCTACCTCAAGGAGTAGTTGAGGTGAATAGCATAGATGCATTTAAAGGGAAGCTGGATATACACCTGAAGAAAAAAGGAATAGAAGGATATGGTGATTGGGTAAGATGGAGTAAGGTGGGAGGAGGCTGCTGCGGAATATAAACAGACCAGTTGGTTCAAATGGCCTGTTCTTGTGCTGTAGATTCGACAAATTTTGATGGACTGTAAGTTCATTAATAGCGTTCAGCGTGCAGGGTCTGAACTGGTGATTCTCTTCGATTTGGGACCATGCAGAATACGAGTGTGACGTGTAATAAGTAGTTGCATCAACCAAATCAGAATTGTAACATTAAAAGTCAACATGGAAGAGTTTCTTCTCCAGGTTAGTTTGTATTTCAGATTCACTCAGGGAACCTGAGCAGGCTCTGAATGAGTTACTCCTGACGCATGATCCCTTGAGTGTTCTATTGACTGAGAAGAACAACGCAGCCAAGCCTTGTCCTGTCTACACCCAAAACCTACACACATAGGAGTTACTGGCTAGCGATCAGGAATGGCATTGGTTTCCTCCCGAACCCAGACATACTTACACCAAATGTGGAACCCTTTTGGCTAAACCAATGGACATCAAATAACTCAGGGACTGGTGCATGCACTGAGGGAGTGCTGCACTGTCAGAGGTGCCATCTATCAGAGGAGACGTTAAACTGAGGCCTTATGTGACCTTTCCGATGGACGCAAAAGATCTCATGACACTATTTTGAAGAAGAGAAGGGGAGTTCTCCACATTGTCCTGACCAATATCCATTGTTCAACCAACATTACTAAAAAAAGTACCTGGCCATTATCACATTGCTATTTGTGGGATCTTGCTGTGTGAAATTTGGCTGCTGCGTTTTTTACATTACAACAGTGACTGCACGTCAAAAATATGTTATTCACTGTAAATCGCTTTGGGACATCCTGAGGAAGTCACAAGATAGGCGCTATATAAATGCAAGTCTTTCTTTCTTCATTGACCTTATACTTAATTATCTGATTGACTCGGTGCCTTTACCCGAAAGGCTATAGGGGGGAGCTGACCATTTTCACCTTGCGGCTAATTTCTTGCTGCTAAGTTATTGATTAGCAACTCGTTCCTAATCATCTTCTTTTGTTGAAACGGCTGGTTTCCTCCAAAATCCTGCAACGTGATGTGATGCTAATGGGTTTCTATTCTGTGCACTGCCTTCAGTTGGGAACATTAAGGCTGGTTTTAACTGCCCTTTGCCCTGTGCTGACAGAAAATGAGATTGGCTCCTTCACCATCCCCTTAACACTGGTGACGCAGGTGGTGCTATTTTGAAAGGGGCCTATTGCCACGACATCCATAGAGTCTGCCTGACACAGGCAATAGTCCCAGAGATTGGGTCTATGACATAAGAGGACCCCGATTGCTATTTTAGGTCAGAATTGAGCGTAGCCAGTTGCGCGCACATGCTGACCAGCATCATGGGTGACAGAACTGCCAAAGGCAAGTGACAAACTACTTTTGTGGGTCCTGGAAGAGCAGGAAAGCACCACAAAATGAAACTAGGCTTCCCCACTGCCCTGACACTTACTTTCCTGGTGGCTGCTCTCTCCTGATCTTGAGGCCACAATCCAATGGGCTGAGTTGGGTGGTCTGTTTGGCTCCCCGCAACTCGCCTACCAGATTTAAATGAGATCGAGGCCTCAAATTCCTGGGGGTGAGTGACCACTGGAAATGGGCGCTCTGCCCAGCATACTCCTGTTGGTCGCAGATTGGCTGCTGCTTTCCCCACATTTCAACAGTGACTAGACTTCAAAAAGCACTCCATTGGCTGTAAAGCACTTTGGGAACTCCTGAGGTTGTGTAAGTTGCTATATAAATGCAAGTCCTTCCCTTTTAACGAGGGCCATCACCGTTTATCTGGATCCTTTCCTCACACGACACCTGCATTTTGCACTGGCAGCCACAGTCTCCATCAGGAAACCAAAATCTTGGCTTTTCTTTTCCCTTCTCCAAGACCCAGGGAGCACTGAGACCTTTGGCATCTTTGGCTCCAGCCTGGCTGACAGCAATTAATTCAGCACAAACTAGGCACTGAACCTGGGAGCACGGTGCCCTGTATGGCTCAATTCCACAATGTTTAGTATCCTTATCTATTGTGGCATCAAGGTGAGCTGGGAGCTTTGATTTTGAAAATGTTTCCCGTCAATGGAAAGGCCAGGGTGGGGGAACTTGCCACGTGCTGAATCTCAGAACCAAAAGGGTTTGTTTTAGTTTTGGGTGGTGCTGTAAAATGGACTCTAGAGGACGGACAGCCCGATATGCCCCGCCTTATTTTCCTTTTCACTGAAGTCAATGGCTGGTCAATCCAATATTCGCAGTTTTATGCCATCACACGTTCTAATGCCCCCAAAGTCATTCTTGTAATTCAATGGAATGGTTCAATGCATGAATGAACCACAATGCATTACAATGATAGATTGTAGATCCTGTTGAATAATTCTATGTTTTTTTGGAGGTAGGAGACATTCGAAACAGGAGCAGGCCATTCAGCCCCTTGAGCCTGTTCTGCTATTCAATTGGATAATGATTGACTTCCACCTCAACTCCATGCTCCCGCCTTTGCTCCAAATCTCTTGATACTCTTACCCCAAAATCTATCAACCTCAGTCTCGAAAGCTCCAATTGACTCCCAGCATCCACAGCCTTTTGTTGGAGAATATTCCGGATTTCTACTACCCTTCATGTGAAAACGTGCTTCTTGATTTCGCTCCTGAACTAAGCCTAGCTCTAATTTTAAGATTATGTCCCCTTGATCTGGCTGCTCCCCAGCAGAGGAAATAGTTTCTCCGTAAGAGATTTGTGGGGCTACAGGGAAGGGGCAGGGGAGCGGGACTGGCTGAGTTGCTCTCGCAGAGAGCCAGCACGGACATGACGGGCTGAATGGCCTCCTTCTGTGCTATAACCATTCTATGATTCTGACTAAAATAAAAACAAGAAATGCTGGAACCACTCAGCAGGTCTGGCAGCATCTGTGGAAAGAGAAGCAGAGTTAACGTTTCGGGTCAGTGACCCTTCATCGGAACTGACAAATATTAGAAAAGTCACAGGTTATAAGCAAGTGAGGTGGGGGTGGGGCAAGAGATAACAAAGGAGGTCTAGATTAGACCAGGCCACATAGCTGACCAAAAGGTCACGGAGCAAAGGCAAACAATATGTTAATGGTGTGTTGAAAGATAAAGCATTAGTACAGATTAGGTGTAAATACACTGAATATTGAACAGCAGCAAGTGCAAACCTGAAAAAAACCCACAGTGGGTAAGCAAACTGAACAAACTAAGATGAAATGAAATAAATGCAAAAAAAAAAGATTGTAAAAAATGTAAAAAAAGAATGGAGAAAAAAAAGGAAGAAAAAATAACTAAAAATGAAAGTAAAATGGGGGGCTGTCATGCTCTGAAATTATTGAACTCAATGTTCAGTCCGGCAGGCTGACTACCCTATCAAATCATTTTAACATTGCAAACTCCTCAATCAATTCACTTCCTCAGTCTTCTGTAATTAAGGGAATATAAGCCATGTCTATGCAACCCATCCTCATAATTTAATGCTCTAAACCTTGGTGTCAATCTGGTGTGGCTTTGCCAGTATTGTGTCTATTTTAAATTTGACCTTTCATGCTGGGTGTAGCCTATCTAGATGGAATAGATATGTTAACTGGAGCAGGACTCCACCATCAATGACCCATAGCAGTGACTTGAGATGTACGGATAACGTCAACTACATTTGAGGGAATATGTATGGCTGGGACCAGCAACTAAATTCCTTTATTCCATTGTGTAATAAGAGATAAAGATCACACAGTCCGCCCAGGCCATTGAAGTAATTAATATTGATCGTTGGACTATGATCTTCCCAATTTACAATCTATTTTATGTCTGGTGGAGCAAATGAGAGAGGAGCCCAGCCAATTTAAATAGGAGCAGCGTGAGGGAGAATCCCCAGTCAGGTGGCACACTGAGGGATGAGCTATGCAGCACAAACATCAGAGGATTCTCAGAATTCGGAAAGAGCGACATCAACTTTAACGTCACAGAGAGTATACAGGAGCTCTGAGGGTGAGTAATTTCTTTCATTAACAAGAGAAACAGAGAGCCGAAGGTAAGGAGACAGTAACTGAAAGAGCTCGGGGGAGGGGGGGGACAGAGGAGCAGAGCCTGGAGGGAGTGCAAGTGTCAAAAAGCGAAATAAAAAAAACTAAAGGTGATGTCAACAAAGAGAAGGCGCTGTTTGGTGAGTAGATGGTGAGTTTTTTTTATATTACTCCTTAATAGGTCTTTAGTTTATTTCTGTCAAAGTTTAGTTAGTCCAATAAATAAAGGAATGGCAGGGCACCTCAGTCCCGTGGAATGCGCATCCTGCTCCAGTGGGAACTGGACAACCAAATAGCAGGAAGTGTCGTCAGCTGGAGGAGCTTGAGCTCTGGGTTTCAAAGCTTGAGCAGCAGCTGGAGTCACTGCGATGCATCCATGAGGCTGAGAGCTATGTGGAGAGCATGTTTCTGGATCTGGTCACCCCACAGTTTAAGAGAGTGCAGGCAGAGAGGGAATGGGTGACCACCAGACAGTCAAGGAGGAGCAGTGCAAGAGTCCCCTGAGTGCATCTCACTCTCCAACCAGTATTTAGTTCTGAATACTGGTGAGAGTGATGGTTTCTCTAAGGAGGGCTTTAGATTGCTGGGACATTGGCACCAATTTTGGGAGCATTGAGCATAGATAGCCACATGGAAATATGATGTTTTGTGATAACAGAGATCTGGCTCAAAAAGGGCAGGGCTGGTACTAAATATTCCTGGATACATGGTGTTCAGAAAGGAAATGGAAATAAGGAGGGGTGTCAGTATTGATTAAGGAGAATATTACAGTGCTGGAGAGAGGGGATGTTCTGGAGGGGTCAAGGACAGACTCTATTTGGTTAGAGTTAATAAACAATAGAGGTGCCATCACACTACAGGGTGTATTCTATAGGCCACCAAATAGTGGGAAAAATATAGAGGAGTGAATTTGCAAGGAAATGACAGAGCAGTGCAAAAACTACAGAGTGGTGATAATGGGAGACTAATTATCCTAATATAGACTGGGATAGTAACAGTGTAAAGGGCAGAGAGGGAGAAGAGTTTCTAAAGTGCATTCAGGAGAATTTTATTGATCAGTATGTTTCTGGCCCTATGAACAAGGATGCGTTGCTGGATCTGGTTCTGGGGAATGAGGTGGGTCAAGTGAACCAAATGTCAGTAGGGGAACAGTTAGGGAACAGCGATCATAGTATAACAACATTTAGGTTACTTATGGAAAAGGGCAAGGAGCAATCTAGAGTAAAAACACTTTATTGGAGGAGGGTCAATTTCAGTGGGATGAGAATCTGTCCCAGGTAAATTGGAATCAAAGATTCGCAGGCAAAACGGTAAAGGAACAATGGGCGGCCTTTAAAGAAGAGATAGTTTGAGTACTGTTGATGTACATTCCTACGAGAGGGAAAGGTAGGGCTACCAAAGCCAGAGCTCCCTGGATGATGAAACAGATAGAAAGATGAACCAGAAAAAGGGGGCATATGACAGATGTCAGGTTGATAGTACAATTGAGAACCAGGTTGAATATAGAAAGTTCAGAGGGGAAGTGAAAAAGAAAATAAAAGAGGCTAAGAGGATATGAGAAGAGACTGGCAACTAAAATAAAAGGGAATCCAAAAGTCTTCTATGGGCATATAAATAGTAAAAAGGTAGGAACAGGAGGGATGGGGTCAATTAGGGACTGAAAAGGGCACATAAGCATGGAGACAGAGGGCATAGCTGAGGTATTAAATGAGTACTTTGGCACAACCCCCTGTATCTAAGCAGGATTGGAAGATTATGGCCAATACCTCTTCAATTTCCACCCTTCCTTCCCTCAGCATCCTTGGATGCATCCCATCTGGTCCTGGTAACTTATCAATTTGAAGTACTGCTAGCATTTATAATACCTCTTTATCAATTCTTAGTCTATCTAATTCAACGACCTCTTCTTTTACTCTGACTCTGACAGTATCTTCTTCCTTGGTAAAGACAGATGCAGAGGACTGGAGAATTGCAAATGTTACAATCTTGTTCAAAAAAGGGTGTAAGGATAAACCCAGCAACTACAGGCCAGTCAGTTTAACTCCTGCGCTGGGAAAACTTTAAGAAATGATAATTTGGGACAAAATTAATAGTCACTTGGACAAATGTGGATGAATTAAGTAAAGCCAGCACGGATTTGTTAAAGGCAAATCATATTTAACTAATTGATTGAGTTTTTTGATGATGTAACAGAGAGGGTTGATGAGAGTAATGCAGTTGATCTTGTGTACATGGACTTCTAAAACGGGTTTGATAAAGTGCCACATAACAGGATTGTCAGCAAAGCCGAAGATCATGGAATAAAAGGGACATTGGAAGAATGGATACAAAATTGGCTGAGTGACATGAAACAGGGAATAACTGTGAACAGTGGTTTTTCAGACTGGAGGAAGGGAGGTAGTGGGGTTCCCCAGAGTTCGGTATTAGGACCATTGCTTTTCTTTATATATTCATGATCTAGACTTAGGTGTACAGGGCACAATTTCAAAATTTTCAGATGACAGAAAGCTTGGAAATATTGTGAACTGTGAGGAGGATAGCGGTAGACTTCAAGAGGACATAGTCAGGCTGGTGGAATGGGTGGAGACGTGGCAGATGAAATTTAATGCAATGAAGTGTGAAGTGATACATTTTGGTAGGAAGAATGAGGAGAAGCACTATAAGCTAAAGGGTACAAATCTAAAGGGGGTGCAGGAACAGCAAACTGGGGGTATATGTGTACAAATCGTTGAAGGTAGCAGGGCAAGTTGAGAAAGTGGTTAAAAAGGCATATGGGTTCCTGGATTTTATAAATAGAGGTATAGAATACAAAAGCAAGGAACTTTTGATGAACCTTTATATGACACTGGTTTGGCCTCAACTGGAGTATTGTGTCGGATTCTGGGCACCGCACTTCAGGAAGCATTTGAAAGCTTTGGAGAGGATGTAGAAAAGGTTTACGAAAACGGTTCCAGGAATGAGGGACTACAGTTACAAGGATAGATTGGAGAAGCTGGGGTTGTTCTCCTTAGAGAAGTGAAGGTTGAGAGGAGATTTGATAAAGGTGTTCAAATTCATGAAGGGTCTGGACAGAGTAGATAGGGAGAAACTGTTCCCATTGGTAGAAGGATTGAGAACTAGGGGACACTGTTTGAAGGTGATTGGCAAAAGAAGCAACAGTGACATCAGGCAAAACTTTTTTACACAGCGAGTGGTTAGGATCTAGAATGCACTGCCTGAGAGTGTGGTGGAGGCAGATTCAATCAAGGCCTTCAAAAGGGAATTGGACAAGCACCTGGAGAACAAATAAATTGCAGGGCTACAGGAAAAGGGCAGGGGATTGGCTCTAGCTGAATTGCTTTTGCAGAGAGCCGGCACCGAGATGACAGGCTGAATGGCCTCCTTCAGCGCTGTAACTATTTTATGATTTTATTGTGTCAGGCCTTCAAAAGATCACAAGCTCACCGCTCTGCTTCGTGCTAGGAATGGATCAAGGACTAGAGACAGACTTCTGAAGTTGATTTGATTTTGAGTTCTGTGGCTAACTGCTGCATCAAACCGGGTACAATTGTAATGTGTAGTAGCCCTCCAAGATCTCGGCACTCCAATAACTCTGGCCTCTTGTGGACCCTCGATTTTAATCGCTTTAGCATTAGCGGTCGTGCCTTCAGCTCCCTCGGCCCTATCCTCAGGAATTCTCTACCCAAACTAGTCTGCCTCTCTACCTCTCTCTCCTCCTTAAATACGCTCCATAAAACCTACCTCTTTGACCAAGCTTTTGGTCACCTCGCCTAATATCTCCTAATGTGGCTGTCAAATTGTTTTGGAAATCGCACCTGTAAATTGCCTTGGGATGTTTTACTATGCTAAAGGCATTATGTAAATCCAAATTATGAACTACATTCGCACACCACGCAATGTGGCCCTGATCCCACCATCGGGATGAGATGTGGGTCAGGAACCCAGAAATGTCGGCAGCGGGACCCCAAGGGAGATTTTAGAGGAGGTGACCAATTAAGTGGCCTCCAGGAGCCCTGTCCAATTAAGGATGATGGTCAAGCTTCCGAGGCTGGAAGGCCAATAGGAGACCGTCCGGCAGTGAAAGATCGGTAGCCCCACTGTCAGAAGTGGGCGTTGTCGATGTACAAGGGAGAAGGATGGAGGTGCCCTGATAAGACCTTTCATTGTTTAAAAATAAGAAGTGGCCACAGCTGCCAGGGCAACATTGTGGAGGGGGATCCGCTCCACAGGATAGCCTGTGGCCACAGCCGGGGCCCTCTGGCAATCGCAGCTACAGAGGGGGAAATTAAATGAGGCATTTACCCCACCCCAGTCTACCACTGGGAGGCCGCCTCCATCCATTGGCTGGGCTTTGGGGGCCCACACGCCGTCTGGAAAATTTCAGACGGGGGTCTGATAGGTGCCTTCAATAGGCACTTTAATTGACTTAATTGGCTTCCTGCCACAGGTATGGTAGCCATCACCCCCTCCACCACCCCCCACCCCCCAAAACAGCATGCATGAAAATATGCCAGAGGTGAGAACATATCGGCAGACTGGTACGCCCCACCTGGCTGCCTTCGCAGAGTGAAAAACCAGCCTGTCACATCTTTAAATGCAGAATATTATAAATTAGAATGAAATAGACCTAGGGAAAGTGCCTTGAACAACAGCCTTGCAAATACGTTTCCTTCTAAAAACAAATCTTGTAATGTTCTGTTTTCCTCCGGGGGAACGTTGGGTTAATGTACCTTGTGATATAATACTGAACAAGAAAGAAAGAAAAACTTGCACTTATATAGCGCCTTTCACCACCTCAGGACTTCCCAAATTCCTTCTGAACAAGAAAGAAAGAAAAACTTGCACTTATATAGCGCCTTTCACCACCTCAGGACTTCCCAAATTCCTTTCTGCCAAATGAAATACATTTGAAGTGCCTTCACTATTGTAAAGTAGGAAATGCGGCAGCCAATTTGCGCACAGCAAGCTCCCACAAACAGCAATGTAATAATGAAAATCTGTTTTTTTTGTGGTGTTGGCTGAGGGATAAATATTGTCCAGGACACCAGGGAGAACGTTCCTGTTCTTCTTCAAAATATTGCCATGGGACCTTTGATGTCTATCTGAGAAGGCAAACAAGGCTTTGGTTTAATGTCTGTTCCTAAAGACACTTCTGACAGTGCAGAGCTTCCTCAGTACTGCACTGGGAGTCTCAGTCTGGATTAAGTCTCTGAAAGAGAGACCAGGAAGGATGTGAGCTTGAGAGCTCGTTTGTGCCGAGTTACGGTGCCCCACCTTCCCAAAGCCAGCCAATGTGAAAGTGAGCAGACTCTACCTGATATAAGAATCCTGGCCACCATGTTTTCGTTGCTTCAGCCAGGCGCTAGCACTGAAATGTTTATGAGTTGATAGGAGTCGGAGCGTGGGAAGCCAGAGATCTTGAGAACCTGCCTTGGCTTGGGAGGGCAGATGGTTAAATGACATCTTTTGTAATTGGGCTGTTCAAATAATAGTGAGGTAATGATTAGGTTAAGTTGGTCTCCATAGGATTTTCTGTATAAAGAAAGTATGAGGAGATTCCCCGAGTAGTTAGAGGAGTCAGATATAGCTCTTGGGTCTAAAGGGATCAAAGGGTATGGGGCGAAAGCGGGAACAGGCTACTGAGTTGGATGATCAGCCATGATCATAATGAATGGCGGAGCAGGCTCGAAGGGCCGAATGGCCTACTCCTGCTCCTATTTTCTATGTTTCTGTGTTTGAGTACAGAAATTGTATTACAGGTCACATTGACTGACGTGACAGTACCTGGAGCACGATCAGAAAACAGTTACTGGAGATTGTACTTCGACCCAGGCCATATTAGCAATGTTATTGCACTTTGATACTACTGCTCAGACATTAGGATGTGTCAAGTCTCACTTCTACTGAATATAACCACTGTCACCAATCAGGGTATCACTTCGAATCATTTCACAACTTGAGAGTGAAGGGGTTAAAGAATTAATTGATTCTGTTACTCTGAATTCCAACTCTGATTCTTGATTGTGAGTCAACCAACCTTTTTCCCCCGCCTCCAACATTTTTTTAATAAAGAATCAACTAAAGTGTTGAAAGATTTTTTTTAAAACACCACTTTATTTTAATGCCCCTATGATTTTTCTCCTGGGTTCTTTATAGCAGTGTCTTGGAGATTAACCTTTAATTCCTGGAGATTCCAGGACAATCCTGGAGCGTTGATAACCCTACCCAACAATGCAGGGACTGGGCTGAAAAGGAGAAAGTAGCTTGGTTCAGGCGTAAACAACGGGTGGCAGCCACTTCAAGACAAGTGTGACCCTGAGCTGAATGTCTTCTGTGCGGCAGACAATGCTTTTCAGTGAGGTGTCTGCCACACTTTGCTTGACCTTAACTGTAAGGGACATGCACCCTGCTTTAATTCAGCGTTTCAGTCGCTGACTATAACATTAACCAAGATCAGCAATAGCTCTTGACCGTGGGATTATACTGGCCATGGTACAAGACGAGGTGTTATTGCCAAAATCAAATGGCTGCTGATACGGTGTAAAATAATAGTCCGGCAGGGATCCTGGCTGCCTGAAACCATGCTTCCTACAGTAGCTAATCCCTCAGCAGTATTCTGCTTCACTGTGGCTTCTGACAATAAGAAGAGGAGTGGTCGAAGACTCATTATAACACCAGTTACAGGGGCTGGCACAAACGAAGACACCTATAGCAGCAAGGAGTGAGGGTCCTTTAAGTGGAGAACACATTAATCTGTCATGGGCTGATTTTTTTTCCTTCATTCCTGCTCTGCTCTTCTGTGCATGCACACACTCACACACTTTCACACACACAGCTGAGCATCATCAATGGTCTGCTGGATCTGAACCACACAGAGTGGTGTTACAAGATGGGAAATACCCCTTCTCAAGGCATGTCATCCAAATCTCCATGCATTGTTAAATAGAAGGTATTTATTTGTGTTCTCAAATGCAGCGTTGCTGGTGACTTGATATGGGGGGGATTCTGTTAATGCTAACAGAGGCTGACTGGCTCTGTTGATGGCACGGAGGGGGAGAAAAGGGGCTGTCAACTCTTTTCTAGGTAAGTAGACAAGGCAAGCTCTTGCAAGGAGGAAAAAGCATTGCTGCCTAAGCTCACTATCTATCTCTCTGTGTGTGTATTGCATGCCTGAAGGATACTAATCTTGTTGTTCGTGTACAATGTCGTTATCTTGTGGTATCTCTGAGACTAGATGAGGGGTGTCTGTTGTGAGATGAGCCGGATTACTCAGTAAAAGAAGGCTGTGGCTGTAGCTGTGGTGCTTCTCTCCCTCTCTCTCTCTCTCTCTCTTTCTCTTTCCCTCTCTGTTTCTGTCTTACTAATTGTGAAGCTGCTCGCAATGAACGATGGCAAACAATGTCTTGATTCTAACTGCTATTGTATATGAAAGGAATGTCATTGCACTCTTGTTGGCTGGGCACACTCAACACAGTGTATTTGTGAGCTGTTATTTGCTGCTAGTTCTATTGCCAGAAGGACAGCTGGGTTTAACTGACATGTTCTATACAAGACCCAAAACAACCTGTGCAATATGGGGGAAACCAGGATTATTCTGTCTCCACTGGCAATGAATCTATTGCTTTTACGTTGAGTGCTGGAGTTAAATATATTTTGTAGCTTTTTTGTTTGAATTGCAATTTTTCATTTTGCATTGATTGTGCACGTGTGCATACAGTGTCTGACTGCAAGGCGGTGTGTGTGCTCCATCTATGTATTGTATCACTGGTCTATCTTAAAACTGTAAGCATTCGTTCTACCTCAGGCAGCTAGGTGTGTCCACTCACCGAAGCACTCGAGCTCGGAGGATTGTTAGGGAGGGGGGAGTGGAATGGGGGTAATATTTGTCAGAAAAATAGAACGGGTGGGGTAGAAATTACGGGATTAAATAGTTTTCTCACCCTCTCAACTGCCCTCCTTCCGTCTTCCTGAAATTTTGACAGATGGGCTGCCTGTACTTGAGTAGTTATGTAAATAATTTATTCCGCTTTTTCCAAAATGACCTGAAATATTGGATAGAAAACGAGGTGTGCCCTGCACTGAGCTGAGAATTTGTCACTCACTGTACAGAACATCCATGTGTCTGGTTGAGCCAACACCAGGATTTAAAGGGGAATTGTCTTGGTGTTGGTGTGCAGGGGAGTTTTTCAAGACAACAGGACACCTCAGGGAAAGAATTTTTAAAAAAGTTGCCTGTTTTCAGTCAAAAAAATGTGCTTTAAAATAAAGCTGGACACATGCAATCAGTAATGATGATGATATCATCTATTTTTGTTTCCACAACCTTATGAAGTGCCCAGCAAGCTGGAGGTGCGAACAGGAAGATAGGAATAATAGGTCTTAAAGGGGAGATTTAATAGAGGTGTTCAAAATCATGAAAGGTTTTGATAGAGTAAATAAGGAGAAACTGTTTCCAGTGGCAGGAGGGTGTGTAATCAGAGTACACAGATTGAAGATAATTGGTCAAAGAGCCAGCAGTGAGATGAAGAGAATTATTTTCTGGGTTGTAATGGTCTGGATGGAATGTGCTGCCTGAAAGCAGATTCAGTCGTAACTTTCGAATGGGAACTGAAGAGGAGTGAAATTACAGAACTATTGGGGAAAGAGCAGGGAGTGAGACTAATTCAGCAGTTCTTCAAAGAGTGGCTTCTTTCTGTGCTGGAGCATTCTATGATGCTATTTATCAGCCAAAAAAAGTAATTAATACAGGTCATCATTACTGGAAATGGAACAGAATAAATAACTACATTTTATTCATTATTATTAAATAGCAGCTTCATGCTCAGTCATTTTTAAATATGGTCTTGTAAATCAGATTCATTTATATATCATTAATCCCAGGTCAGTGCAATGACAAGACATTGACACTGAAGGAACACCTTGGATGTTTAAAGTATGTAAACCTGTAGTCAGGTTTTGTATGTTCACCAATGCAGCTAATAGTTGGTGTAACTCCAGAAAATGTATTTTCTTGTAGTTAAAAATATATATTTTTGAGCTTTTGCGCACATCCATTGTATGAATTGTGTCTGCTGTCCCCATGATATTGCTGTTTGCAAGGAAGAAAGTAAAAGCTCACATTTATGTGGCGTGTTTCACGTCCTCAGCATATCCCGAAGCACTTCGCAGCCAATGAGGCACCTTTCTGAAGTCTAATGTAGGAAATATGGCAGCCAATTTACGCACAGCAAGCTCCCACACAGAGCAATATGTTAATGACCAGATAATCTGTTTCTCAGTGATGTTTGTTGAGGGATAAATTTTGGCTAGGACACCAAGGATAGGTTCTTTGCTCTTCTTTGGGATTTTTTTTGCATTCACCTGAGAGGGCAGACTTTGTGTTGGTTTGAGATCTCATCCGAAAGTACCTTCAACAGTGCAACACTGCTGCAGTAATGACACTGGGAGTATCAGCCTAGATTAAGTATTCAGATCACTGGAGTAGGGCTTGAACCTACAATCCTCTGAATTGGAGGTGAGAAAGTCTCTGACTGACACTTCAGTGTAGCACTGCAGTGTACATATAAATGTATATTCTTAAATACAATCTATGGAAAAAAGCCTATCTGTGTGTTTCCAGCTGTTGTCCTCTTCCAGTGGGATTTGTGCAGCTCCAAACAACCAGTGCTCACAGACAGTCTCAGGAATTGTAATCCTCGGAGCTTGTCAAGGCTGTTAATTGGACTGACATATTCCACAAATCTCACTGGTCTGGGGCTGGAGGAATCTTGTCCCCTCAGTTCTCCGTCCTAAATTTCTAATCCTAAATAAAGGACTTTTTAGAAACATGAAGAAACCCATTAGGCAAAAATGAAAACTACATTGTAAAATTCCTGGGGGTCTGTGTCACTGAGGCAGGTGCACTGTTACGGAACCATCATTGTCCTAGTCCCAAATCAGAAACTCCATCCCAGGGATTTGGGATTTCTCTGGCCAGGAGTTTGTTGCGATGGCAGAGAAGCTAACGGGAGAACCACAACCCGCAGCTCCCAGCTGAAATCCCGGCAGCTTTTGTCTGCATTTGCTTGTAAAAGGAGATAGTCAGCCCCCAGACAACGCAATCGATCTTGTCTAGGATCGATAACCCAGTCTAGTAATGGTCTGGGACCTTTCAAAATGCCTCCAAGGGCCTATCAAGGGCATAAAGAAGAAGAATTTCCTGGGGAGGTCTAGGCAACCTCCCCCCACCCCCCCTCAATATCTCACACTCGCTTGAAGTAGGGGCTGCAGTCGGGAGATCCACCCATGCCCCTGTACCCTCAACCGAAATTTAATACGCTAGTCTAAATAAGGTGGGTTTGGCAGAACTGGGGCCACTCTAAAATCTGCCCTCTACCCACCCCCACCATGGCTAGGATACAGGGGATAACTCCCTGCTCTTTTCCAAATAGTACCATGGGATCTTTCTATCCACCTGAGAAGACAGACCAGGCCTTGGTTTAACAACTCATTTGAAAGATGTCATCTCTGACAGTGCAGCGTTCGTCAGTACTATACTGGGAGTGTCAGTCTAGATTAAGGGCTCAAGTCTCTGGAATAGGACTTGACTAAGATTAATGGTATCGGCCATCTCCAGCCTAAGCTGCAGCAGTAAAAGCATCTTCCATCACCCTAACACCCCACTCCTCCAAAGGCTCAATTGACAAGGACAACGTTAAACTGAATCAGTCTGACCAGAAGTTCCCAAGTTCAATTCCTCGATAGTGTTAGGTCAGCTGATCTCAGCTAGGGTGACAGTAGAGGTGCAACAATTGACCTCACCACATTAGGAAGGGGAATGTCAACCTATGATCCTGATCTCTGTCCAGTGAACCCTGATGAAAGGGCACTTTAGTGGTTCATAGGTGAGATCTGTATAGGGCATGTCTTGATAGCAGTGCTGCTGGATAGTGTGCTGACACTCATTGTTTAGGCTGGTACTTAATAAATAGCCATTTGGCTGAGAGTGACCGGAGCTTGTTGAACTTGTTGCACGCTCCACTGGACAGATAAAGAATTCCATCACCAGCTGCACATGGGCTTGCTGTTGACCAGCCAGCAATAGAGGGGGAAAAAAATCAATAGAAAAGAATTTCCTCAAAAAATCTGTAACGGATCAAATAACAGTATTGGATTCTAACTGTACTGAATCATATGAATGAGGAGCAGTTTGAAGGAGAAGGAAGTTAAGGTTAGGTCTCATTATATGGTCCAGTATTGTATAATTTCACATCTGTTTCATATTACAAGATGCTTTACACATTAACCCAACAGCTACAAAAAAATTATCTGATCATTATCACGTTGTTTGTGGGAGCTTGCTGTGCGCAAGTTGGCTGCTGCGTTTCCTACATTACAACATTGACTACGCTTCAAAAGTTCTTCATTAGTTGTAAAACAGTTTGGGACATCCTGAGGCCGTGAAAGGCGCTATATAAATGTAAGTTCTTTCTTTAACTTTGAGACCGGACCATGATTAAGTAAAATAATTTAGAACATTGCAGGGACAAATTGGTGACACTTTTGTGTTTGTTAAAGTATGTCTGACCAGGTACTATGGAAATGTTAACCCTGCTCATCTTTTTGTTTCCTAAATTGTATATGTTCACTGATCACATACTTGAAGGGAGTATGACTTGAAGGTCAGGTGGCAGCACTGTGGCTCTGAATCTCTGACTAACATTCCTGTTGAGTCCGACACCCCTCTAGCCAAGTGGCATTAGGCAAGCATAGTGATTATGGTGTGGGACTAGGGATCCAGAAACCTGAACTAATAATCTGAAGCTATGAGTTCAAATCTGATCATGGTAGTTGGGGAATTTAAATTGAATTATGTAAATAAATCTGGAATTTTTAAGTCATTGCATAAAACTTTCTCTTTGATCAAGCTTTTGGTCATCTGTCCTAATATCTCCTTATGTGGTTCAGTGTAAAATTTTTGACAGAAAACGCTCCTGTGAAGTGCCTTGGGACATTTTGCTATGTTAAAGGTGCTATATGAATGCAAGTTGTTGTTGTTGTTTTTGTAACATGAGGCATGGTCACTTGGGGAAGACATCAAAGGGTTGCCTCAGCCTGTGGAACTTTGTGTCTTAGGGAAAGGACAGTATTGCAGGCGGGGGGAGGGGTAGGGGGTAGGGGGGAGGTGGAGGGGTGTGGCAGAAACTGGAACTGGAGGCAAGCACATATTGTACGCTCCAGCACCTTGTCTTTCCCAGAGTGACGAACCCTTGAGTCACCGGCACTGCAGGAACTCCAGTTGCCTGAAATATCATCCATCTCAGGAAAACTCCACAGCACCTCTTAACAAGTAGCAAAATCATGCCATGCAAAAAGACATAGGTAAATAAAGCTGTCCGTTTAATTGAAGTTATTATTTCCAACAATATGTCCACATGGAGCCATTTGGACTGCGAATCCAAACCCAATTTTAAGTGCAATCCAATGGCACTGAAGCATAGACAGAACTCAGTCTCTCTGAAAAGACAAAACAAGGAACAAGTGTCTGCTGATTAAAAGTATATACATCGTGACGTTACTACACAATGAATATAGTGTTAATCAGCAGATAGTTTTGCCCAGTCCCAGAGCCATTAGTCAGAATATCAGTACCAAGTTACACAATCTGATGGTTGCTGTTAAAAATTTTATGAGCTATTTCTGTCTGCAATGTTGAGGTCTATGGATGTCTCCTGACAACTGCAGGATTATGTTCTTTTATTTGTTCATGGGATGTAGGCATCACTGGCTAGGCCAGCATTTATTGCCACTCTCTAATTGCCCTTGAGAATGTGGTGGTGAGTTGCCTTCTTGAACTGCTGTAGTCCATGTGGGGTAGGGATACCCACAGTGCTGTTAGGAAGGGAGTTCCAGGATTTTGACCCAGTGACAGTGAAGGAATGGTGATATAGTTCCAAGTCAGGATGGTGTGCAGCTTGGAGGGGAACATGCAGGTGATGGTGTTCCCATGTATCTGTTGCCCTTGTCCTTCTAGGTGGGAGAGATTGTGGGTTTGGAAGCTGCTGTCTAAGGAGCTTTGAGTGGTTAGAGTGCATCTTGTAGATGGTACACACTGCTGCCACGGTGCGTTGGTGGTGGAGGGAGTGAATGTTTGTGGATGGGGTGCCAATCTAGCAGGCTGCTTTGTCCTGGATAGTGTCGAGCTTCTTGAGTGTTGTTGGAGCTGCACCCATCCAGGCAAGTGGAGAGTATTCCATCACTTGTGCCTTGTAGATGATGGACAGGCTTTGGGAGTCAGGAGGTGAGTTACTCGCCTCAGGATTCCTAGCCTCTGATCTGCTCTTGAAGCCACGGTATTTATATGGCTACTGCTGTTCAGTTTCTGGTTAATGGTAACCACCAGGATATTGATAGTGGGGATTCAGTGATGTTAGTGCTATTGAACGTCAAAAGGCGATGGTTGGATTCTCTCTTGTTTGTGATGGTCATTCGTGGCACTTATGTGGCGTGTGTTATTTGCCACTTATCAGTTCAAGCCACGTCTTGCTGCAGATGGCCATGGCTGCTTCAGTATCTGAGGAGTCATGAATGGTGCTGAATATTGTGCAATCATCAGCGAACATCCCTGCTTCTGACCTTATGATGGAGGGAAGGTCATTGATGAAGCAACTGAAGATGGTTGGGCCAAGGACACTGCCCTGAGGAACTCCTGCAGTGATGTCCTGGAGCTGAGACAATTGACCTCCAACAACCACAACTATCTTCCTTTGCACTAGGTATGATTCCAATCAACAGAGACTTTTCCCCCTGATTCCTATTGACTCCAGTTTTGCTCGGGTTCCTTGATGCCATACTTGGCCAAATGCTGCCTTGATGTCTAGGGCAGTCACTCTCACCTCACCTCTTGAATTCAGCTCTTTTGTCCATGTTTGGACCAAGGGTGTAATGAGATCTGGAGCTAAGTGGCCCTGGCGGAACCCAAACTGAGCATCAGTGAGCAGATTATTGCAAAGCAATTGCCGCTTGATAGCACTGTCGATGACCCCTTCCATCACTTTACTGATGATCAAGAGTAAACTGATGGTGCAATAATTGGTTGGGTTGGATTTGTCCTGCTTTTTGTATACAGGACACATCTGGGCAATTTTCTACCTTGCTGGGTAGTTGCCAGTGTTGTAGCTGTACTGGAACAACTTGGCTAGGGGCATGGCAAGGTCTGGAGCACATGTCTTCAGTACTATTGCTGGAATGTTTTCAGGGCCCATATCCTTTGCAGTATCCAGTGCCTTCAGTTGTTTCTTGATATCACGTGGAGTGAATTGAATTGGCTGAAGACTGGCATCTGTGATGCTGGGGACGTCAGTAGGAGGCTGACATGGATCATCAACTTCTGGCTGAAGATTGTCGCAAATGCTTCAGCTTTATCTTTCGCACTGATGTGCTGGGCTCTCCCATCATTGAGGATGGGGATATTTACGGGGCCACCTCTTCCTGTTAGTTGTTTAATTGTCCGCCACCATTCACGACTGGCTATGGCAGGACTGCACAGCTTAGATCTGATCCATTGTGGGATCGATTAGCTCTGTCTATTGCATGCTGCTTATGCTGTTTGGCATGCAAATAGTCCTGTGTTGTAGCTTCACCAAGTTGATACCTCATTTTTAGGTGTGCCTGGTGCTGCTCCTGGCATACCCTCCTGTACTCTTCATTGAACCAGGGTTTATCCCCTGGCTTGATGGTAAAGGTAGAGTGAGGGATATGCTGGGCCATGAAGTTGCAGATTGTGGTCAAGTACAATTCTGCTGCTGATGGCCTGCAGTGCGTCATGGATGCCCAGTTTTACATTGCTAGATCTGTTCGAAATATATCCCATTCAGCACGGTGATAGTGCCACACAACACGATGGAGGGTATCCTCAATGTGAAAATGGGACTTAGTCTCCACAAGGACTGTGCGGTGGTCACTCCTACCAGTACTGTCATGGACAGATGCATCAGCGACAGGTAGATTGGTGAGGATGAGGTCAAGTATGTTTTGCCCTCTGGTTTGTTCCCTCACCACCCGCTACAGACCCAGTCTAGCAGCAATGTCCTTTAGGACTCAGTAGTGCTACAGAGCCACTCTTGGTGATGGACATTGAAGTCCCCCACCCAGAGTGCATTCTGTGCCCTTGTCACCCTCAATGCTTCCTCAAAGTGTTGTTCAACATGGAGGAGTACTGATTCATCAGCTGAGGGGTTGGGGGGAGTGCAGTAGGTGATAATCAGCAGGAGGTTTCTTTGCCCAGATTTGACCTGAGGTCATGTATGCTTGATATTCTGAATTGAGGGGAGGGCTGGGAGGTGAGTTTGGCAACTGTGGTTGGACAGATTCCTGGAGGTTTCATCATGTGACTGCTTGTCTAACTGCCACGCCCCACGCTCCTGCCATTGGTCAACTGACATGACCGCCCTGTCAGTGTCTCACCATTCCACACCCAATCGGAGAAGTGGACAGCCTATTAGTTACCCAATTGGATGATGCTCAACCATCAGTCAAACAGCCTTTTTATCCCATCTCCAAGTGTTTGAAGAAAATGATATTTTTTAATGCCCTATTATTTTAGTCCTGTTTTGCTTACAGCTTTCATTCCCAGATACTCCAGGACAATTTTCTAATCAAGATGTGAACAGTATCTGTGCCCAACAAGATCTGGCTACAAAAATGTTATGAATGCACAGACTTGTATCTTTAATATGCTCATACACATTCTACAGAGAATAAGAGCTTTGAAGACTATTAATATTTTTGTGTGTGTGTGTGAATCTTATGTAAGAGAAGGCATATCAAGAAATTGTTGCTATGTGATGCCAAGCTTACGTTTTAGAGGTCCAGACTGTTCACAACCTTGGTGTCATATTTGATCCCAGGATGAGCTTCTGACGGCATATCCACACCATCACCAAGACTACTTAGACCTCTGTAACATCACCTGTCCTGCCCCTCCCTCAGCTCATTTGTTGCTGAAACCCCCATCAATGTCTTTGTTACCTCTAAACTTGACAATTCCAACACTCTCCTGGCCAGCCTCCCATCTTTCACCCTCCATAAACTTGAGCTCATCCAAAACCTCTGCTTCCCGTATCCTAACTCTCACCAAGTCCCTTTCACCCATCACCGCTGTGCTCGCTGACCTACATTTGCTCCCAATCTGGCCTCAATTTTAAAGTTCTCGTCCTTGTTTTCAAATCCCTCCGTGGCCTTTCCCCCTCCCTATCTCTGTAACCTTCACCAGCCCTACAACCCTCCGAGGTCTCTGTGTTCCTCCAATTCTGGCCTTTTGCGTATTCCTGATTTTAATCACTCCACCATTGGTGACTGTGTTTTCAGCTGTCTAGGCCCTAAGTTTTGCAATTCCCTCCCTCTGTCTCTGTTCCTTTCTCTGCTCCTTTAAGATGCTTTTGGTCATTTGTCTTAATATTGCCTTCGGTGGCTGGGTGTCAAATTTTGTTTGATAATGTTCCTCTGAAGTGCCTTGGGAAGTTTTACTACATTGAATGTGCTCTATAAATACAAATTGTTGTTGTAAAGTTCTGTAGGATGTTGGGGGACTGGAGGTGAATGGAAAACTCCGGGAAGGGAAAAAGATTCATGGCCCTGGGAAAAAATGGGTCCAATTTTATCCTAAATCACCGGGTGGGGAAGGGTTGGGTTTGAGCCGACCACCCATTTTACACCATAGGGCTATGTTAGAATGGCCCCCATACCCTCCCCACCTTACTTTCCCCCCCTACCCCTCACCAATGAGTTTGAGTAGGAGATGAATCTGGACGTGACAATTCTGAGCTAGCAGCCTTAGTGGAAAGCGGCTTTCACAGGGAATGCATTCTTGGAAATTAGAATTGTAAAGTCATTGCGGCACAGAAGAGGCCATTTGGCCCAGTCGGTCCCATTCTCCGGTTCTGTCCCCACAGCCCTGCAAGTTTCTTTCTCTCGAGTTCCCATCCAATTTCCTTAAGAAACCACAATCGTAACCAGCGAGTTCCAGGTCATTACCACTTGCTGCATTAAAAAAAAGTTCTTCCTCCCATTCCCCCTGCATCTCTTGCCCAAAACTTTTTAAATCTGTGTTCCCTAGTCCTTGTACCATCAGCTAATGGGAACAGCAGCCCATTATTTTCAAGCTGCAGTCCCTATGGATCATGGGTATGTATGGTGCAGATTTCAGCATGGCAAATTTACCCTTCCTATCATTAAACAAGCATTTTGAATAAAGTTTGAGCGGAAGAAAGACATTCATCATATAGACAATATAGTTCAGATAACAATTTAAACACATCTTGCCTGTCATAGTGTAGTGTCAGTTATGCAGTACAGTCAATAATTGCAAGAGGTTTCTCAAAATGCTAAGATAAAATCTGCCTGCACTGCACGCTCATTTATACTGTACATAAAATATTTACAGATTTTTTTGTTTCACGTTAACACTCACATGAAGCTTCAGCAATTGAACAACGTACTGGAAAGGAGACAGGTGGGAATATTGGTCCTCATGAATGGAGGAGAATATACCTAAGGCAGAGTGGATGCTTCAGACCTGTCATCTCCTGAGATTCATTTTCAAAGGAAGTGCCAGTGACAGCCTTGGCTCAGTGGGTAGCATTCTTTCCTCTGCGTTAAAAAATTGTGGGTTCAAGTCTCACTCTAGAAACCTAAGGCTATAATATAACTTGACACTTCAATGCAGTAATGCTGCATTATTTGATGTGTCTTTTAGATGTTAAAGTACTCTCTCAGGCAGACATAAAAGACCCCACAGGAAAATTTGAAGAAGAGTAGGGCAGTTCTCCTGGCCAATATTTGTCCCTCAGCCAACATCACTAAGGCAGATGGTCTGGTCCTTTATCTCATTGCTGCTTGTGGGAGCTTGCTGTGCACAAATTGGCTGCTGCGTTTAATGCATTCCAGCAATGGCTATACTTTAAAAGGTGATTAATTGGTTATAAAGTGCTTAGGGTTGCCCTGAGGTGGTGAAGGGTATGATATAAATGCTCATTTTTTTAGTTTCAAACGTGTTTTAGAATTTAAAGCAGAAGAAAAATCGGATTCAGTTTTTGAGCAAGCCAAGGTCTTCCTCCTTCCCTCCAGTGTTGATATCCGGAGAAGATCAGGATATTTTCATTAAAGATATATTCAAAAGAGTGAGGACATAAGGAGACATGGAATTAGGGAAATTCATATGTCTTGTTCCTTCCATAGACCAAATGCTTTTTTTATTCTTTCATGGGATGCGGACGTTGCTGGCAAGGCCAGCATTTGTTGCCCATCCCTAATTGCCCTTGACAACTGAGTGGCTTGCTAGGCCATTTCAGAGGGCAGTTCAGAGACAACCACATTACTGTGGGTCTGGAGTTACATGTAGGCCAGACCAGGTTAGGACAGCCTAAAGGACATTAATGAACCAGATGGGTTTTTATGATAATCGATGAAAGTTTCATGGCACCATTATTGAGACTAGTTTTCAATTCCAGATTTTTTATTAATTAATTGAATTTATTAATTATTTGAATTTAAATTCCACCAGCTGCTGTGGTGGGGTTTGAACCCATGTCCCCAGGGCACTAGCCTAAGCCTCTGAATGCTCTATCATGGACTCTTGGCTAACAGATTTAATCATCTGAGCAAATTTTTTTTCTACCCTTTGAAGTGAAACTCTAGAATATTCTATCTAACCACACGTACTATGTTATCCAGTGTTGGCCAGTTGTCTTCTTTGGTGTGATACTCCTTTGGTCCAGTAGCCCAGGAGCCACGGTGTTGCATGCATCTTCTCTACCTGCACCTGTCCTTAGAAATCCTCCATCTCCTCCTTAATCAGCGATCCCTTTAACTCTCTTCCAATGATTTTGATGAGCATGGTCGTGAGCTATTTTAACATGCATCAAAATGCCCACCCAAAAACTGACTGAGTGATTCACCAAAGACCCTGAGCCAAGGTTGTCTCAGTTGCAGCTGAGAATATTCTGACTGACTGATAAAATCATTCCCAGAGAGGGTTCACTTATCCTGGGTAAACAACAACAACTTGTATTTATATAGCACCTTTATTGTATAAAATGTCCCAATGCACTTCACAGGAGCATTGTGAAGCAAAGGTTGACTCACAAGGTGATATTTGGGCAGATGGCTAAAAGCTTGTTCAAAAAGGTAGGTTTCAAAGAGGACAGAGAGGTAGAGAGGGCAAGAGCCTTATGGAGAGAATTCTGGAGCTTGGGGCATGGGCAGCTGAAGGCACAGCCACCAATGGTAGAGGGCAGAAAATTGGGATACAGAAAGGGCCAGAATAGATTGAAGGTAGAGATCACAAATTGTTTGTTGGTATGGAGAAGATTACAGATATAAGGAGGGCTGAAGCCGTAGAGGGATTTGGAAATTTTTTAACTGAGGCATTGCCAGACCAGGTGCCATTGTAGGTCAGTGAGCACAGGGGTGAGGTGGACAGTGCTTGGTGCCTGTGAGACCCAGTCTGCAAATAGATGTATTTTTTAACTTATGTTTGGCACAGGGGATTCAAGGGACACAGCATCAAGTTAAGGGTGTCAAAAGAGAAGATTAAGTTTAGACAACATTTTATTTTTAGTAGATTAAATTGTGGAGCAGATTACCAGTGAGTAGGTGGATCAGGAAATCATGGCAGGTTTTTAAAAAAGGACTGAATGAACTCCTTCTATAAGTTCGTATATTTAGAAAGGGAGTTTATATTAAATCAAACCTTATCAAGTGCTAAGGATCTCCCAAAGTGCTTTGCATATAATAAATTCTTTAAAAGTTGTAGTTATTCATGTAACTGATGGGTGAACAGCAAGATCCCAAAAATAATGGAGATAAATCCTCATTCTAAGTTTCCAGTTCTGATGAAAGTTCATCCATCTGAAACATTAAAGGTTTCTCTCTCCATGGATGTTCCCTGACCTGCTGAGTGTTTTGCGAGAATTTTCTGTTTTTAAATGAGATAAACGATCAGTTAATATGATGGTGCTGGATAAGGGAGAAACATTGGCTCAGATACCTGGGGCAGTAATTGCTTTTTTTCAAAAGGTACACAGGGATCTTTGAAGGCAGTTAATTGTCTCATCTGAAAGATGGCACTTGCTCGGTACTGCACTGAAGCATCGGGTCCTGATTAGGTGCTCAACTCTTGGAGTGGGACTTGGACCTGCAACCTTCCGACTCGGAGACAAAGATGGTTCCAAATGTGCAAACCTGGTTCTTTAGCATTTAATTTATTAGTTTGATCTTAATATTCTGCTCCTGAAGCTTCAGTAGTTTTATTATCGTAATAATTGTTTCTTTCAGTGTCACGTTGCATAAGCTGAAACCAAAAGCAGTTGGCAGTCTGAGAGTTAATATATTTTATCTACTATATATGCATTTAAGTATAACAGAGATACACAAGAAAGAAAGCCTTGCATTTATATAGCACCTTTCACAACCTCAGGATGTCCCAAAGCTCTTTACAACCAATGAATTACTTTTCAGTTGTGGAGTCCATGTTATAAGAAAGACAGCAGCCAAACTACGCAAAACAAGGTCCCACAAACAGCAATATGATAATCAAATCTGTTTTAGTGATATTGGTTTTGAGATAAACATTGACACTGGACACCAGGGAGAAATCCATTTCTTCAGAATACCACTATGGGATCCTTTACACTCATCTGATAAAGCAGATACTTAACATTGCCTCCAAAAGATTGCACTTCTGACAGTGTAGCACTCTGCCAGTGCTGCACTGGAATGTCAGCCTAGATTTTGTGCTCAACTCTCTGGAATGGGTTTGAACCCATGACCTTTTGACTGAGCAGTGACAGTAACTACGCATTGAGCCAAGGCTGACACTTGCTTGTTGTGCAGTGGTCACAATATAACATTTGGAAGGTTGTTAATGAAATTTGCAATGCTGCTGAGGGTGGCTTGTCTTCAATGAAGCAGCTGTGTAAATTCTAGCTTTGTTCCTGTGTAATGAAGCTTTCATTTCTGCTCCTATGTTAAGGGCTGCTGACAAACAAATTGCCCACTTTATCCATAGATCAATGACTGGAACAATTAGAAGACTAATTTGGTCTTTTTACGGCTTTGCTTTTCTCGGTAAACCATTTTAACTTCTCGTGTTCAACATTTGGAATTACATCACCAGGGATATCGCAAGGTGACGAGCGCTGTCTCTGAGCTTTGGAACTGGCAATGCTGCAAGTTTCCAACTACTTGCCAGTGACAGAGACTGGCTGTAAAGTATGCTGGCCGACAGAAGCTTAGTGAGATCATTTAGCATTCCTCTGTCCGACGATTTAATACAACTATTAGGTCAGTTATTTTAATGTTTAACAGAAGAATGTCAGAAAAGTGGGTTAAATGCTGACATCATCTGCAAGGAACATAGAAATATTGGAATATAGGAACCGAAGGATGCCATCGAACCTGTTCCGTCATTCAGTTAGATCAAGGTTGATCTCTATCTCATCTCCATTTATCCTCCATAACCCTTAATATCATTATGTAACACACACCTATCCATTTCAGTTTTGAAATTTTCAATTGATCCACAAACTCAACAGCGTTTTGGGGGAGAGTGTTCTAGATTTCCTGTACCCTTTTGTGAAGAAGCATTTCCTGGCGTCACCCTGAATGGTCAGGCTCCAATGATGAGGTTATGCCCCCTTGTTCTGGACTCCTGCCCCCCACCAACACCAGAGGAAATAATTTTCCTCTATCTACCCTTTCAAATCCTTTAAACATCTTAAACATCTCAAGTAGATCACCCTTTCATCTTCCATACTCAAAGGAATACAAGCCTATGCAACCTGTCTGCATAATTTAACCTTTTTAGCCCCAGTATCATTCTGGTGAAATAGTACTCGTGCATTATCCCGTCCCATTCCCCAGGCCCTCAGATTTACAATTCTTATCTTTGTGTTTACACCTCTCCATGGCCTCACCTCTCCATATCTTTGTAACCTCCTTCAGCCCCATGGCCCTTCCCCCATCATGCGCAAAACCCCCCCTCGCCTACTCTGCTGAACTCTCTCTTAAAATGAGAGAATCTTTCCAATCATATTGGAAGTGAAAGAGTTTTCTTTGCCCTCCTTTCTCCTGTTCTCCTCTGCTGAAGGTGTAGACACTAAGCTGATCCCCAGTTACTTTCCAATGTTTTGCCCAACTGGCCATTGTGTACTGTGGGTGTTGTCAGGCTGTTCAGTGAAGGAGATGTATCGCAGTCAAATCCAATCACCAACATCCACACTGCCTGGCCGAGCAGTTGCTGATTAGCTGATTCTTTTTCTGTCCCTAGCCTAAGGACACTAAGGCTAATCATAATACTCCCACTGATTATAACTGAGACTCATCACTGACCATGGAGCAAACCTGGGGTATTCCTAGTCTATTACATAGAACTTCTAGTAGAAACAGAAATAGGGTATTTGGCCCAACAGGGTTCATGTTGGTATTTATGCTCCTTCTCCCACCCTTCATCATCAGAGTCTACCAACATAACCTTCTATTCTTCTCCCCCTTGTATGTTTATCTAGCTTCCTCTTAAATGCATCTATGCTATTTGCCTCAACTACTCCCTGTGGTAGCGAGTTCCACATTCGAACCACTCTCTAGGTAAAGAAGTTTCTCCTGAATTCCCTGTTGGATTTATTAGTGACTTTCTTATATTTATGTCCCCTAGTTCTGGTCTCCTTCATAAGTGGAAACATCTTTTCCAAATCTATCTTATCAAACCACTTCATACATTTAAAGACATCTATCAGATCACTCCTCAGTCTTCTCTTTTCTAGAGAAAAGGGCCTCACCCTGTTCAATCTTTCCTGATAGATATAATTTCTTAGTTCTGGTATAATTCCAGTAAATCTCTTTTGCACCTTCTCCAGTGCCTCTATCCTTGATGATATGAAGACCAGAACTAATCACTGTACTCCAAGTATGGTCCAACCAAGTTTCTATACAAGTTGAACACAACTTCTCTGCTTTTCAGTTCTATCCCTCTCAAAGTGAACCCCATCAAAATGGCCACATATCCCACCAGAGGCATTTACTCACTCAGTAATTGGAGGTAGAAGAGTAAAGAAGATTGGAGAAACTGGGATCATTCTGCTTAAAGCAGAGAAGGTTAAGGGCAAACCTATTTGAGATATTCAAAATTGATTGGTTTTGATAGAGCACATCTGGTTAGTGGGTCAGTTAGCTAGGGGTCAGAGACTTAAAATAATTGGCAAAGAACTAGAGGGGAAATGAGGAGATTTCTTTTGTGCGGTGGACTGTTATGATCTGGAATGCACTACCTGAAATATACTTTCAAAAGGCAACTGGATGTGTACTGGAAGAGAACAAGTTTTCAGGGTTATGGGCTGAAAAGCTCAGGTGTGGGACTAAATTGAAGAGCTATTTCAAAGAGCCAGGACTGGCTCAATGAGTCGAATGGCCTCCTTCTGTGCTCTGCGATTCTAAGATAGTCAAATATGGAATCCAGGAGAAATTACTTGGCCCAGAGAGTCGTTCAAATGTGGAACTCGCTACCACAAGAAGTACTTGGGACGAATAGCTTTGATGTATTTAAGGGGAAGTTAGATAAGCCCATGTGAGGGTGAAAGGGAAAAAAAGAATAAGGTGATAGTGTTAGATGAACTAGGATGGGAGGAGGGGTCATGTGGGGCATTAACAATGGCATAGACCAGTTGGGCCTCATGGCCTGTTTCTGGTCTTCGACTCGATAGGTATCTGTGTACCACAGATGTTCCAATTTGCCACTAGGGCCTTTCTCAGCTGCTTACTGAGTTTTATAGAAACCAATACATCAGTCAAAACACAGACAGGAGAGACAGATGTACATAATGATGCACCATTGCTGCAGACACTAGCAGATAGATGATAGAAATGAGTCCATGCAACATTCTGTCCTCAAATCTGAATAAAGAATATGAATAAAAGTGACAGATGATTTAGAGATCTGGACCACTTTGGCAAAGAAAATGTTTCTTTTAAGCTATGTTTAGATAATACCGTTGTGCGCAGGCTACCCTGTAAAGATGGCAGGTCATTTTTTTTCTTTACTGCATTGCCACAGAAGGATGATGAGATGTAGATGTCACTGCACGTAGTAGTTATCAGGAAGGAATGAGGCAGCTTTAATGACTGCAAAACTCATCTGAAATTGGTATTTATATATTTATTTATTCAGAGATACAGCACTGAAACAGGCCCTTCGGCCCACCGAGTCTGTGCCAACCATCAACCACCCATTTATACTAACCCTACACTAATCCTATATTCCTACCACATTCCCACCTTCCCTATATTCCCCTACCACCTACCTACACTAGGGGAAATTTGTGACCAATTTACCTATCAACCTGCAAGTCTTTGGCTGTGGGAGGAAACCGGAGAACCCGGCGAAAACCCACGCGGTCACAGGGAGAGCTTGCAAACTCCACACAGGCAGAACCCAGAATTAAACCCGGGTTGCTGGAGCTGTGAGGCTGCGGTGCTAACCACTGCGCCACTGTGCAGCCCATTTGTACATTTGTACATTTGCAGCTAATGTACTTTCTTCGCTTAACAGGCTGACTTGGAAAAGAAATATGTCCTTAACAACAACAAATTGCATTTATATAGTACCTTTTAACATACAAACATATAAAATTGACAGGCAGGAAAAGAGCAGCTGGTCTATCGAGCGTATCCCAGTAAAACATCATAAAACATCCCAAGTCGCTTCCCAGGAGTGTTATCAAACGAAGAATTGGCACTGAGCCAATGGGTTGAATTTTCCCAGCCTATAGGAAGCGGGCTGGGAGGTGGGAGGGCTGGTAATATGGTGGGGGGAGGGATCAGAAGGTGAGCCCGACATCTTCCCACTGCCACAGCATGTTGCCAGCGGCAGGAAATGTAACGGAGTTGAGCCACTTAAGTGGCCAGTTAAGGGCCACTTCCCACCTCTGTGCTGTGTGCGGAGACGACCTGGTTAATCTTGGTGGCCTCCCAGCAGGTTCTGGGGTGGGGTGGATGCCTCCATTATAGCCCAGGGAGAGGCCTGTAGTGACAATGGCCGCCACAGTAGCAACAGCAGTGCTGGTGCACCACAACGGTCCCCCCCCATACCCCCGCCACCCCTCCCCTCCCCTACCCCCCCCCCCCCCCCACCGCCAATTGCCGGGTCCTTGCCTGCCTGGTTCCAGGATCCCCCACCCCCAACTCACTTATCTTTGAGGGCACTCTGCCATTATGGTGCCACTCCCTGGAACTGTAGCCTCAGCACTGGCTACCACTGGCGCTCTTGAGGCTACCAAGACCAGCAGCTCCTGGGGACAGGCTGACATCCTTAATTAGAAGATAGCCGTGGCAGTGGCTTCTGAATTGGCTGGCCCCAATCTCACCAGCAGCCCAAGAGGGGTCACCTCCCTGCTCGATCAAAATCCTGGAACCCCCTCCCTAACAGCAATGTGGGTGTACCTACACCACATGGTCTATAGCGGTTCAAGAAGGCAGCTCACCACCACCTTCTCAGAGGCAATTAGGGATGGGCAATAAATGCTGGCCTAGCCAGCGACGCCCACATCCCATGAAAGAACTAAAAAAAAAACTTCCAAGTGCAAAAGGTCAGCCCATAGGAACAGGAGGAGGCCATTTAGCCATCGAACCTGTTGCACCATTCATTGAGATTATGATTGATTTGCGACCTAACTCTATATACCCCCTGTGGTATGTTGTAATAGCTTTTGTATACTGCCCTCTCTGCTACCCTCTCTGCTCGGAGGTGTGAATAAAGTTTCCAACATGGAAGAAAGGGGTGATCACTTTGATGGGATTATACTATAAGCCCCCCAATAGTCAGAGGGAATTGGAGGAGCATATATGTAGGGAAATCACAGATAGGTGTAGGAATTATCGGGTTGTAATAGTAGGTGATTTTAACTTCCCTAATATTCACTGGGACTGCCTTAGTGCTAAGGGATCAGATGGGGAAGAATTTGTCCAGTGTGTCCAGGATAGTTTTCTGAAGCAGTATGTGGATAGCCCTACTAGAGAAGGGGCTACACTTGACCTCCTCTTAGGAAATGAGGATGGGCAGGTGGTTGATGTGTCAGTGGGGGAGCACTTTGGGACCAGTGATCATAACTCTATTAGCTTCAAGATAGTTATGGAAAAGGATAGGACTGGTCCTCAGGTTGAAGTCCTAAATTGGGGGAAGGCTAATTTCGATGGCATCAGACAGGAACTCTCAAAAGTTGAATGGGAGAGGTTGTTGACAGGTAAAGGGATGTCTGGCAAGTGGGAGGCTTTTAAAAGTGAGATAGGAAGAATTCAGGGCTGGCATGTTCCTGTTAGATGGAAGGGCAAGGCTGGCAAGTTTAGGGAACCTTGGTTGACGAGGGATATTGAGGGTCTGGTCAGGACAAAGAAGGAGGCATATGTCAGGTATAGGCAGCTAGGATCGAGCGAGTCCCTCGAGGAGTATAGGGGATGTAGGACTCCACTTAAGAAGGAAGTTAGGAGGGCAAAAAGGGGCCATGAGATTTCCCTGGCAGATAAGATAAAGGAGAATCCTAAAAGATTCTATAAGTATATTAAGAGTAAAAGGGTAGCTAGGGAGAGAGTAGGTCCCCTTAAGGATCAGTGTGGCAATCTATGTGTGGAGCCACAGGAAATGGGTGAGGTCTTAAATGAATATTTCTCGTCCGTATTTACCGTGGAGAAGGTCGTGGAAGCTAGTGAGTTCAAGGGAGGGAACACCGATATCCTGGAGCATATCAACATTACAAAGGAGGAGGTGTTGGAGGTATTGAAGCACATTAAGGTGGATAAATCCTCAGGGCCGGACCAGGTGTATCCTAGGATGCTATGGGAAGCAAGGGAGGAGATTGCTGGGGCCCTGGCAGAGATTTTTGCATCATCGTTAGCCACGGGTGAGGTACCGGAAGACTGGAGGATAGCTAATGTTGTGCCTTTATTTAAGAAGGGCAGCAGGGATAAGCCAGGGAACTACAGGCCGGTGAGCCTTACATCAGTGGTGGGAAAGTTATTGGAAGGGATTCTGAGAAACAGGATTTATATGCATCTGGAAAGGCAAGCTCTGATTAGGGATAGTCAGCATGGCTTTGTGCATGGGAAATCATGTCTCACGAATTTGATTGAGTTTTTCGCGGAGGTGAACAAGAGGATTGAGGAGGGAAGGGCGATGGACGTTATCTACATGGACTTTAGCAAGGCCTTTGACTAGGTCCCGCGTGGTAGGCTGGTCCAGAAGGTTCGAACACATGGGATCCAGGGTGAGCTAGCAAATTGGATACAAAATTGGCTTGGTGATAGGAGGCAGAGGGTGGTAGTGGAGGGTTGTTTTTCAGATTGGAGGCCGGTGACCAGTGGTGTGCCGCAGGGATCGGTACTGGGCCCTCTGTTGTTTGTTATATATATTAATGACTTGGATGTGAATGTAAGGGGCATGATTAGTAAGTTTGCAGATGACACCAAAATTGGTGGTGTAGTGGACAGTGAAGAAGGTTGTCTAAGGTTACAACAGGATATAGATCAACTGGGAAAGTGGGCAAGGGATTGACAAATGGAATTTAACGCAGACAAGTGTGAAGTGATGCATTTTGGGATGTTAAACCAGGGCAGGACATTTACAGTGAATGGCAGGGCCCTGGGGAGTGTTCTTGAGCAGAGACACCTTGGGGTGCAAGTACATAGTTCCCTGAAAGTGGCAACACAGGTAGACAGGGCGGTGAAGAAGGCGTATGGCATGCTTGCCTTCATCGGCCGAGGCATTGAGTACAAGAGTTGGGGCTTCATGTTACAGTTGTACATAACGTTGGTTAGGCCGCATTTGGAGTACTGTGTGCAGTTCTGGTCGCCGCACTACAGGAAAGATGTGATTAAGCTAGAGAGGGTGCAGAAAAGATTCCCAAGGATGTTGCCTGTTTTGGAGGGCTTGAGTTATAAAGAGAGATTGGATAGGCTGGGTCTGTTTTCCCTGAAGCGAAGGAGGCTGAGAGGGGACATGATAGAGGTATATAAAATGATGAGAGGCATAGAGGCATAGATAGGGTCGATAGCCAGAGTCTGTTTCCCATGGTAGGGGTGACTAAAACTAGAGGGCATAGATTTAAGGTGAGAGGGAGAAGGTTTAAAGGGGATCAAAGGGGTAAATTTTTCACACAAAGAATAGTGGGTATCTGGAATGAGCTGCCTGAGGAGGTGGTGGAGGCAGGAACAGTAGCTACATTTAAGAGGCATCGGGACAGGTAATTGAATGAGCAAGGCATAGGGGGATATGGAATTAATACAGGCAGGTGGGATTAGTATAGATAGGCATTATGGTCGGCATGGACGCAGTGGGCCGAAGGGCCTGTTTTTATGCTGTATGACTCTATGGCTGCTCCCGGTTAAGATCTCATGTAGATTTATTCTGAATACACAACAGAAACACGACAATGAAAGGATGAGATTGATTTTTTTACATCTCATTCAAGAGATCAGAGTCTGGAGAACATTCTGACACACTTTTTGGAATTTCCAAATACGATTTTGAGGAAGTTTGAGCGACTTGAAAGTGAGTACGTAATTTGAAAAATATGGCACTCAAGACATACTTTGGGGCAATGGGGGAATTCAACTCTAACAAAGCGGACTGGTGTATTTATGAATGAAGGTTGCACATTTGGCTTAAGGCTAACAAAATCAGAGATCAGGATAAAGTGAATTTTTTCCTCACCATGATGGGGCCGGTTGCATTTGTGGTGGTGTTTAACCAGTGTTATCCACGAGAACCCAGTGCTTTGGACTATTCAAAAGTTAATGAGATCCTGGACTCATATTATGGCTCGACTAAATGAAATTGCATTTTGTGAAAGGAAGCTGTTGCCAAATGAGTCTATTGCAGATTATATTCTTTCAAGAAACATTCTCGTCACTGTGGTTATGGTGCCAACTTAGAAGTCAATCTTAGAAACACATCTGTTGGAGGTCTAAAGAACAGTAAAATTCAGACCAAGCTTTTGTGTAAAGGCAATAAGGTGATGTGGAAGGAGGCCTGCGATGAGGCCACAGCCGTGGAAATGGCAGTAAAAGCTAGCTGCAGATTTCAAGGAGGTTCTTTTCCTGAGCTAACAGGGGAGGTCCACTGGATTTCTGCAGAAACCAGGCAGCCAAGCTCACAGACTCAGAGACAGAAATTTAGTTGCAATGGTTGCCATGGTAGCCACCAACCATCCAAATGCACCCATTTCCAGCCAAAGTGCAATAGCTGTGGGAAAGTCAGTCATATCGAGACGGCATGCAGGAGTAAACAGTAATGATCAAGTTGTGGTAAAGCTGCAGGTCACAGCAATGCACCAGGTCGAGATTGTGATACACCTAAAGCTAGATCAGGCTCCTGGAAGTCCTCGAATGCACATATGATAGATATGGAAATAGAAGTTGATGTCCTCAAGCAGGAAGATCAAGTGTTGTGTTCAGTCAGGCATCAAGAAAACAGAATGTGGATGTTGAGAGAAAAAGGTCTGAAGATATAACTCCAGCACCTACAGTAAAAATAAAAATCAGAGATTCACAACTTACCTTCGTTATTGATACAGCCACAGCAGTGTCTTTTATCTCAGAAGCAGATTACAGAAGTCCTTAAGTCACATTCCCTTATATAAAAAAACTGGTGTGAAACTGACTAGTTATTCCAATAACACTATTCCAGTATTAGGTGACTTGAATATTAAGATGGAATACAATGAAGGATCCTATTACTTGCCACCGGTAATAGTACGAGGGAACAAAGTTTCCCTAATGGGAAGAAATTGGCTTAAGAACATATGTTTAAACTGGACGGAATTATTTAAAGTAGGGATCAGTAAGAACATATGAACATACGAGTTAGGAACAGGAGTAGGCCACTCGGCCCCTCGAGCCTGCTTTGCAATTCAATAACATCATGGCTGATCTGATTGCAACCTGGACTCCACATTCCCACCTACTCCCGATAATCTTTTACCCCCCCTGCTTATCAAGAATCTATCTACCTCTGTCTTAAAAATATTCAAAGACTCTGCTTCCACTACCTTTTGAGGAAGAGAGTTTCAAAGACTCAAAAATTTCTCCTCATCTCTGTCTTCAATGGGCAACCACTTATTAAATAGTTCTAGATTCTCCCACAAGGGAAAACATCCTTTCCACATCCACCCTGTCAAGACTTCTCAGGATTTTTTATGTTTCAATCAAGTCGCCTCTTACTCTTATAAACTCCAATGAATACAGCCTTGCCTGTCCAACCTTTCCTCATAAGTAAACCCGCCCATTCCATGTATTAGTCTAGTAAACCTTCTCTGAACAGCTTCCAAAGCATTTATCCTTCCTTAAATGAGACCAATACTGTGTATATTACTCTGCATGTGGTCTCACCAATGCCCTGTATAACTGAAACATAACCTCCGTACTTTTGTATTCAATTCCCCTCGCAATAAACAATAGCTTTCCTAATTAATTGCTGAACTTCCATCCTAACTTTTTGCGATCCATGCACTAGGGGACTGAATTTTACCAGCCCTCCGATGTCGGGGGTCGTGGCTGGGGGCCCCGGAATATTCTTCCGTGACAGGCCCACCATGACCTTCTGATGCCGCGAAGGTGCCAGTACATTTTACTGGCCCGCGGCAAGGCCTTGGTGGGGGCCCCTGCCACTCAGTGGTGGAGCCTTCATTTCAATATGTAAATGCATTTCAATTAATGCAAATAATTGCTGATGGCCATCCCACGCTGATATTCCGGCCACTGGCCGGAACTCCTGTGCCTTCAGATCTCCCGCGTGTGACACTGTTGGGGTGGGGGGGAGGAGTGAAATTTTCAGGGCGGGAACAGGGGGAAGTGAGGAAAACTGTTTACATTGGCTGAGGGGATGATGGGAAGGGGTTGAAGGGCAAAGATGAAGAAATTTGGGATGAAAGGTGGAGACCGGCAAAAATGGTTTTTCGGGGGAGGGAGAAGGAAATAAATATTTTGTTTGATCATTGTGGGGGGGGGGGGGGGAGGGTGGAAGAGGGGCTTTGATGTTTAATTGACTATTTTTATTTACATTCTGTTCAAAAATTTTGATTAGCTGTCAGGGCTTGAAGCCCTTAATAAATGGTGTCAGTGCCCGCGTGGTGGTGCCGGACAACGTTGCCGGGGATGTAGCCCCCGCTCCCTTTAGGTCATCAGGGGTAGGTGCTCTGCCTCCTCCATGCTAATAAACTGCTGCGCATAATATCGCGGCAGCTCCGCGGTGCACGTCTCGTGCGTGTGCTGCGCACGTTTTGCAAGCTCCCCACTGAGGACAGCGGCGAGCCGATAAAATGCAGCCCTAGGACACTCAGATCCCTCTGCATTTCAGAGCTCTGCAATTTCTCACCATTTAGATAATATGCTTTTTTATTCTTCCTGCCAAAATGGACAATTTCACATTTTCCCACATTATACTCCATTTGCTCGATCTTTGCCCACTCACTTAACCTATCTATATCCCTTTATAGCCTCCTTATGTTCTCTTCACAACTTACTTTCCTACCAATCTTTGTGTCATCAGCAAATTTAGCAACCATACCTTCGATCCCTTCATCCAAGTCATTTATATAAATTGTAAAAAGCTGATCCCTGTGGCACACCACTCGTTACCTCTTGCTAACTGGAAAATGACCCATTTATGCCTACTCTCTGTTTCCTGTTAGCTAGCCAATCTTCTATCCATGCCCATATGTTACACCCTACACCATGAGCTTTTATTTTCCGCAATAACCTTTGATGTGGCGCCTTATCAAATGCCTTCTGGAAATCTCAGTACAGTACATCCACCCTTTATCCACAGCACATGTTACCTCTTCAACGAACTCCAATAAATTGGATAAACATAATTTCCCTTTCACAAAACCATGTTGACGCTGCCTGATCACCTTGAATTTTTCTTAGTGCCCTGCTATAACATCTTTAATAATAGCTTCGAGCATTTTCCCTATGACAGATGTTAAGCTAACTGGCCTGTAATTTCCTGTTAATCCCTTGGAATTTTTCTTTCTCGTTGAAATGTATCTATCCTGTGTATTCTGAAATATCCCCTTAAATGACTGCAACTGCATTTCTATTGACCTGTCTCTTAACATGATTTACCAATTTATTTTAGCTAGCTCTGCTTTCATGCCCTCATAATTGCTCTTGTTGAAGTTTCAAATAATAGTCTTCTCCCCCTCAAACTGAGTGCAAAATTCAATCATATTATGATTGCTGCTACCTAGGTATGAGGTCATCAATTAATCCTATCTCGTTGCACAATACCAGGTCTAGTATAGCCTGCTCTCTGGCTCCAGAATGTGCTGTTCTAAGAAACTATCCCGAAAACATTCTATGAACTCCTCATCTAGGCTATCTTTACCCATCTGATTCTTCCAGTCTATATGTAGATTAAAATCCCCCATGATTATCGCAGTACCTTTCTGATAAGCTCCCATTATTTCTTCCTTTATACTCTGTCCTACCATGTGTTTACTGTTAGGTGCCTGTACACCACCCCCTTCATTTCTCATCTCTACCCAAACCACTTCTACATCCTGGCTTCCTGAACTTGGGTCATCCGTCTCTATTGCGTCAATACCATCATTAATTATCAGAGCTGCCCCTCCACATTTTCCTAGCTCCCTGTCCTTCCTAAATGTCATGTACCTTTCAATATCCAGGTCCCAATCTTTGTCATCCTGCAGCCTGTCTCTGTAATGGCTATCAGATTGTATCTATTTATTTCTGTTTGCACTATCAGTTCAACTGTTTTGTTTTGAATGCTATGTGCATTCAGATACAGAGCCTTTAGTTTTGTCCTTTTATTATTTTTGTAACATTTAGCCTTGACTGCTGATTTACTCTTACATTTGTACTCTCTATTCCTTCCTGTCAGTCTGTTTACCATTTCCCAGATTGATACCTTTCTCTCTTGCCTTGTCTCTACTCTTTGATTTACCACATTTTGCCAAATTTCATCCCTTGCCCTCACTATTTAGTTTAAAACCCTCTCTACTTCCCTAGTTATGTGGCTCGCTGGAACACCAGCCCCAGCACAGTTCAGGTGAAGACCATCCCAGCGGTACATCCCTCACTTTCCCTATTACTGGTGCCAGTGCCCCACGAACCAGAACCCAATTCTACCACACCAGTCTTTGAGAGTACGTCTGACATTGAGAAAATAAAGACTAATTCATTTTTAGCACATGAGTTACGTATAAATTACTTTACATACAGAAATGACGTGTCTGCCAGAGAAATTTTTGAAGGGACTCGCAAGGATGTGTTGCTTAGTAAAGTGCTCAATATGTCACGAATGGCTGGTCTAAAGAGTATGAAGATGAAAAATTGCAGGAGTATCTTTACACATAGAAATGAACTAAGTGCAGATCAAGGTTGTCTCCTATGGGGTTTAAGAGTCATTATTCTGCCATGGTTTAGAGAGAAATTGTTAGAGGAACTTCATTGTGAGCACACAGGGACAGTCCGTATGAAAGCAGTAGCAAAAAGCTATTTTTGGTATTCAAAGGAAGATAGAGATATTATAGAATTGGTGAAAGTTTGTAAAGTGTGTCTCAGAATGAGAAATGATCCAACCAAAGTTCCTTTTATTCCCATAGTCAAACACAAGAAAACTGTGGGAATAAGTACGTATCGATTTCTTTGAAGTAGACTGTAAAGAGTATTTTGTTTTGGTTGACAGCTCTAGCATGTGGATAAATGTTGAGTTTATGCCTAATACCACAAGTGCCAAAACTATTGAGGTTTTGAGAAATTGGTTTGCAATTTATGGCTTGTCAGAAGTGTTGGTGTCAGATAATGGTCCACAGTTTACATCAGAAGAGTCTGAAATATTTCTGAGTAAGAATGGAGTCAAACACACTCTAATACCAGCATATCACCCAGCATTGAATAGTGCTGCAGAAACAAGTGTACAAATTGTGAAGAGGTCTTTGCAGAAGTATTTTCTTGGTGACAAGCTAGGCAATAATGTCCATGTTTCTCTTCGACACAGGCTGGAAAATCTTTTATATATAATATATAAAAGCAAAATACTGCGGATGCTGGAAATCTGAAATAAAAACAAGAAATGCTGGAACCACTCAGCAGGTCTGGCAGCATCTGTGGAAAGAGAAGCAGAGTTAACCTTTCGGGTCAGTGACCCTTCTTCGGAACAGAAAATGTTTTGTTCTCTTACAGAATAACCCCACAGTCTACAACAGGTTGCTCACCTTATGAGCTAGTGCTTAAATGCGCTCCTAGGACAAGGTTTCATTTGCTTAAGCCAGACGTCAATGGCTGGGTAAGAGAAAAGCAAGACAAAGTGAAGATGAATCATGATACTTGAGGCATGAAACTTAGAGAGTTCAGTGCTGGTCAGAAAGTCATGGTGAAAAACCACTGAGGTGATAAGGAGAAGTATGTATTAGGAGTTGTTGTAGAAAGACTAGTATATTCACAGAACTTGTGAAGATTGACTATGTCAGTGTCATGTGGATCATTTGCTTGAAAGAGGAAATCTGACAAAGGGAGAGCATGAAAAACCTGCTATAGTCCAAGTTCCTACAGTCCCAAGAGAAAGTCAGAGTGAAAGTGAAAGTCGTGAAGAAACTGAAAGTTTGCCAGTACCACAGAATCCAACGGTAGAGCAAAGTGAGTCAGAGTCTTTGAGACTAATCAACAAATTTCACAGTCCCAAGCATTAAGTGGAGTTGGTAGTCAAAGTCAAAATTCAGGGTTGACACAGTCTGAGATGCTGGGAGAGCAGAGTCAAGCTAATGAAAATGGAAGAAGATACCCAGACAGAAAGAGAAAGAAGTCAGATAGATTAATTGAAGAAAGAAGAAATACGTTGTTCTTTTTATTACTTCTTGTCAATGATATTTTTGTGATATACTTGTGTTAAGGAAATTTTTTTTTACATGTCAATTACTCTGGAAATATTGGTTCTATGTTTTCATTGTGATTTCAGTAACAAATGTGCAATTCAACCTGTTAAATTTCAGGGTATAATTATATTCTGGGAAATTATGTACGTGTACCATTTTACATTTACTGTATAGGTTGTTTTTTTAAGTGGGGAGGGAGTGTGCTATATTGTAATATCTTTTGTATACTGCCCTCTCTGCTGCTTTTTCTGTTGGGAGGTGTAAATAAAGTTTCCAACATGGATGCTCCCAGTTAGGACCTCATGTAGATTTACTCTGAATACACAAATAGGTCTTTGCCCCATAACCCTCAATATCTTTGGATAACAAAAATCTATTAATCTCAAACTCATTATCAGGATCATTAGGATATCTGACCAAAAGTTTTGTCAAAGAGGTAGGTTTGAGGGATTGATTTAAAGAGAGAGGCAGAACAGTTTAGAGAGGGAAGAAAATAGCTCAGGACCTCGGTAGCTGAAGGCACAGTTGCCAGTGATGGGGTGAAGGAAATCAGGGACGCGTATGAGGCCAGAATGGAGGAGTGCTGAGACCTTAGAGGGTTGTGAGTCAAAGGGATCATCACAACTGTGTAAAAGGCAGTACAGAATGTGTGCCTAGCCCTGGCTGCACCCAACAACTGACAGGTTCAATGACATGCAGCTAGGAGACCCAGAATGGCAGGAATTCAGGATATGGGGTGAGGTTGAGGGTGGGGGGAAGGGGTAGGGGGTTAGTGGGGGAGGTTGAGCAGTAAGAAAAACAGGAATAAGAAATCTGTAAATGCGCAACAGGCTGGTGACAGGGAATAAAATTGGGACAGTCCTGATGAACCATCCACCTGAAAACATTAACCAATCTCTCTCTTTCATATACTAACTGCTCTGCTGTGCATTTCATCATTTATATTCTCTAGGTTATATGCAGTGACTGCAATTTTTGTATAATAATAATTGTCTAACAGAGACCCTTATTTGTGTCTCTCAAAGTGCTTTGCTTACTGAGATACTTTGAAGTACAGACTTCTATCTAACTCATTGTATGCAAAACACTACGAGGCATTTCTGAGAGAAATGATGAGACACTATGTAAATGAATTCTTCATTATACAGTCACTGTTATATAGAAATTGCACAGTGATTGTATATAACTTGCAGTCCTGTCCCGCACTAAGTCCAACAAACCCATTGGTTAGCTTAAATGGTCCATTGCGGTGTTTATTCTCCACATGAGTCTCCTCCCACCCATCTTCATCTTCTTCATATTGGGTCCCGGTTTTTCCAACTCATTGAATTTTAAATTCTTCTCTTATTCAAATCCCTAGGCCCCATCCCACCTCTACCTCCTCCTGCGGCCTTACATCCTCCCTGGTACCTTTGGGGCTTCTGATTTTAGCTATCTGTGCTGCCTTCCTTTGCCCATCATCCCATTGCTGGCAGAATCCTACTTTCTGGAATACCCTCCCTAAACCCCTGCAATCCTTCATCTTTAAAAGCCTTCTCAAAACCCCTTTTTTCAACTCTGCTTATGACCACCTCTTCTAACTCTCCCTTAATGGCTTAGCATCTATTCCTTTACCACTTTTATTTTTGTTCACTCTCTCTTTAATGCCCACAGGGATATTGTTTATATTAAATGCACTACATAAGTACAAATTGTTGTTGGGAGCCATTTTGTGCACAGCAGTTTGCCACAAGACGCTTTGAGGTGAATGACCAATTAAGTGATATTATCTCGATATATTATGACTGTGTAATCACTGCATAATGTACATGATTGATGATGACAGCACAGTTTGTCCCAGTATCACAGGATTGAAAACATTCTCTTCATTTATAAGTGCCTTCTGTGATATTGCATATTGTGTTAGACTGTTCCACCACCGCTTTGAAAAGCCTGACATCTCATCCTGTGACACAACTGTAATCCTTTTTGAAAATGATCATCTCGTTTGTATAAGCACTTAAAATAAACAGGAAAATTTACAACACTTTTCATCCACTTATAAGAAGAACTACAACCTCTATATATTCTAGAAGGCAGACATTGGGCTGGAGGGAATTGTGTGCTGAGAGAAATCGCAAGGTTTGGCTAATGATCTTGATTTACCCTCCATGATTTATGATTTCTTCTATACCCAGTGTTTGAGTTTTATGTGGGGTACGGACAGCATGCCACAAGGAACTCTCACCAACAATGTTTTTCATTTATGTAGCGTCTTTAATCAAGTAAAATATTCCAAGGCGCTTCACAGCGGTGTAATCAGACAAAAATTGACACTGATCCAAAGAAGGAGTGATTAGGACAGGTGACCAAAAACTTGGTCAATGAGGTAGGTTTTTGGGGAGAATCTTAAGAGATAAGTGGGGCAGAGAGACAAAAAAGACTTGGGGCTAAATTTTATGCCACCCCAAAGGGCAGGATGGTGGCGGGGGGTGGGGTGTGTGGCGTAAATTGGAGCAGGAGGCTCCGGGGGCCCTTCGCGACCTGCTCCCGCCCCTGCCGCCACTTTACACAGGGTGGCGGTGGCAAAAAACGGCCCGCCCGCCCCAGGCCAATCAAGGCCCTTAAGTAGCCATTTAACTTAAGGGCCTTCGTCCACCTCCACGCCTAGACCTGAGAGAAGCCACCTGACAAAAGCAGGCAGCTCTCAAAAGTCCCTTGGGGGCCCTCATGGACGGCCGCCCCGCTACCCCAACCACCCCCAACACCCAACACGCCCCCCTTCACCCCAACCAACCACCCTTGCCTCGCCAGGGCCCAACCAATTACCCCTGGTGAGGCAACCAAAACTTACCTTTGCTCCAGGCTCTTCAACATCTCCAACATCTCGTCATGCTGGGCTGTAGTCCCAGCAATGGCCACTGCTCTTGGGACTAAGAGCTGCTGGCCTAATTGGCCGGCAGCTC